>NC_064258.1:20037339-20341613 GCF_003254725.2 Canis lupus dingo | reverse complement strand
TCCGTTATAAACTTTCCATATAATATTTCATGTGTAGTACTTAGAAAAAAAGACCATTGCTCAAAAAGAGAGAAGGAAGGAAAAAGAAATACCATTTAAAGGTGACAGCCCCGGGTGTCTGGCTGGCTCACTTGGTAGAGTATAAGATTCTTCATCTCAGGGTTGTAAGTTCAAGCCCCATACTGGGCGTGGAGCCTACTTAAAAGAAAAGAAAGGTGGTGGTCATGTTTTGATATCCTAAGTGGTTTGAAAGTTGTGAAGTGCAGGTTTGGAGAGTTCTTCAGGAAAGTTGGAGGGTGTTTTTTAGTAGTATGTTTGGGGACTATTCATATTTCATCTCATTCGAGTCATAATTACTGTTAGCTCTGATGTGTTAAAATTCAAGCGTCATTCACTCTGGTCCACCAGCCTCCCTTGCTGTGCAAACACTTAAGCTGTGCTGACTGCACGTTTGAGGACATCTTTGGACCTGCCCTGTTGTAACACTGGACAAGTAAGAAGAGCAGGCCTCTCCAACTTGGTGTCATGGCAGGGGGGTGGTGGTGCTGGGGTGTTCCCTGTCCTCTCCATCTGAGGACTGCATTCTGTGATTGAATCAGGAATTAACAAATAATGTTAGGGCAAAATTGAAATAAGCATATGGTTTAGGTCTTTATCACTATTTTTAATGGGGAAGGAAAGATTACATGAGACATTTCTTGAGAGGCATGGATTTGCTTCTAATTTTCTTTGTTGTATTAGATGTACATTAGTGCATTACAGTATAAAACATCAATGTGAGTCTTTGAATTTAGGTACAGATTCAATCATTTGGTGGTTTTTTAAGAACATGAGAAAGTTGTTTTTTGTTCGTTTGCCTTGTCCATTAGATTTCAAGTTTAGAAGTCTGGCCTCTGGTTTGGCCCTGAGGTCTGAATTTGTTTTATATTTAAAACAAAATTGTGCATAAAGATGGTTTATTATATTCTAGGCACATGAAGCAATCATGGTTTTATCTAGTGTGAAGAAAGAAGTGGTACATAATTGATAGCCGGCACTGCGCCTGTCCTTGGTTTCTGCTGTGGGCATCGCAGGGGGGTGGCCCCTGTCATGATTTGTGCAGCAGGGGGCGCTGGTGGCTGCAGGAGCAGTGGGACACAGTGGGACGCTGGTGGCCACGGTGGGGGGAGGGGCAGTATGCTGGCAGCTGTGGGAGCTGGGGGTGCTGTTGAGAGCTGGAGAGGGAGCACTGGCAGCTGTGGGGGTGGGAGGGTGGGGGTTCTGCTGGCAGCGGCAGGGCCAGGGGACACTGACTGCTGTGGGAGCAGTGGAGGAGCAGTGGAGGAGCAGTGGAGGGCTGCTGAGAGCAAAGGAGGGAGCGCTGGCTGCTGCACTGACAGCTGCAGGGGGGTTCCACTGGTGGCTGCAGGGGTGGGGGGCATAAGGGGCGCTGGCAACTGTGCTGGTGGCTGCAGGAGTGACACTGGCGGCTGGCACTCTGGGAGCCTGGCTGTGTGCATTCCCGGGATCTGGCTCTCATGACTGCTTGGCCTAGGGCCTTAGTCAGCCTCGACCCCCTTGCTTAGAACCAGAGACAAAAATTCATCACCTTGTGTTTTAAAACACAGTCCTGAAATAGGTTTTTATGACACATTTTTTTGGTTATTTCTTCAAAGCTTAATGGTATTCTACATGATTTTGTAAAACAAAGTCAGTCTAAACATGACACTGTAAAGCTAGTGTTTTTTGTCTTGCTAATACATATAAATTTCCTCTCTTTTCAAATAATTTTTATGCTTTCATCTGGATGGAAACCTAATTATCCATGAGGTGAAATAAAAGACTACAGTTCTGTTTCCATTATCTTTTTCAGGGAATCCGAGCTCGAATTTTAGAAACTGTGGTCATGCTTGTCCTTCTCGCACTCCTTATTCTCGGGATAGTGTGGGTAGCCTCTGCACTCATTGACAATGACGCTGCAAGCATGGAGTCTTTGTATGGTAAGCTGGTGTCTCGGGGACACTGAACTGGGGGTGTAATTACACATTCACTTTCCTGAACGTTTGAATAATTCTTTGTGTCCTTTAGTCCTTGTTGTTAATTTACAGAGCTAACAAATCTTCAGACATGTATAAGAAGAAAAATGAGTGTTCATGTGTTTGCTATATTCAGAACAAGCAAGCAGCTTTTAAGATTTTTGTTAATTGGTTTCTGTTCTTAAAAATTCCATGGAGACTTTTTTTCTCTCTCTCCAAACAGGTTTTGCAAAAGGGTTATTTCCTTTTCTTCTATTTTAGATCTTTTTGTACAATTTAGAAATTATATGGTTTAGTAGACCCAGACAATTATGATGTTTATCATACATTAGTTTATAGTCAACTTATATCTTAATGTACAATATTTTGGATTTACTAACCTATATTTATAAATTTCTTTATAGATCTCTGGGAGTTCTACCTACCCTATTTATATTCCTGTATATCTCTGATGGGATGTTTGTTACTTCTCTGTAAGTATTTTTCTGGCTCAACATTGATGGGAAAGTGGAGTTCTTTGTTCTAGAAAGTAATAGTGTGATTTCCTGATGAGATTACTTAATAGCTTGGAGACGTTTCTGAAGTCCCTTAACTTTTTTTATGTTAAGATAAATTTTTTGATAAGCTGGAACCATGAAATAAAACACGTGTGTTTTTCTTTAAGGAAAGCCTCTCTTGTAAAGAGAGACACACATGTGCATGCACATGCACACGCACACACAGGCCCACAACCACTGCAGCATTAAATTCTACTTTTGAGGATTCTTAACAGTTGGTTAAACATTACCTTCAGCTTCGATGATGATCTCAGGGTCCTGAGATGGAGCCCCGCATTGGGCTCCCTGCTCAGTAGGGAATGTGCTTCTCCCCCCTCTCTCTCTGCCCGTCTCCCCATTCATGGGCACACACTATCTCCAAATAAATAAATAAAATCTTTAAAAAAATTTTTTTTTAAAAAAGATTCTACTTTTGAATGGTAACATAGAATTCTGGTGGTGAATTTGTGGCCTTTATTTAAAATTTGTTCAGTTTTACTTGAGGCATTACAACATATCTCAGGGATATCTATCTATCTATCTATCTATCTATCTATCTATCTATCTTTAAGGATTTTATTTATTTATTCATGAGAGACAGAGAGAGAGAAAGAGAGGGAGAGGCAGAGACACAGGCAGAGAGAGAAGCAGGCTCCATGCAGGGAGCCCGATGTGGGACTTGATCCTGGGACTCCAGGACCATGCCCTGGGCCAAAGGCAGGCACTAAACTGCTGAGCCATCCAGGGATCTCCTTCTCAGGGATATTTATAAGTAGATAAATGTAGTTAAAAGGAATTAAGATAATAGTTGCCTGGTTCTTAATTCCATTAGCACTTGAAATTTAATCTGCTCTTTAGTTGGTTTTAATTTAAGTGAAAATATTTATTATTCAGCTGCTAGAGTATTGCATGTCCTAAGCCTTCTTCAATCTTGAGGTATCTTTTATCCTCCACATGCTACTCCCTCTAGCTTCTTTATTGATGAGTTGAAAAGTCCTTTGACAAAAAACTGAGAGAATCTAAATTTGAGACAAAAGTTTTCTTAAAATGATAATCTTTGAGTCTGTTCTATATTTTTGGACTAGCAATTTATCAGCCTCCTCTCTGTGATCTCTCCTGTAGTATGTACCCCTGTGGGCCTTTCCCGCATGTTCACAGTGATGGGTCAGTTGCTGGTGAAGCCAACAGTAAGTGTGTCATCTTGTTAAATAAATGTGTTTACATTTGAAGATCTTTTAAGTTGGGAATTAGCAATCAAAAACATGAGAATATTTCTGTGGGCTTGTGACTTTGTTGTTGCTTTTATCTTAATCTTTTTCATCTTTGGAAACCAAATGTTTTTCTTTTAGAATATTAATTATAGACACTCAGGTAGAAATTCCTCTAGCATATTTTAAGACAAAATTTACAAATACTTAGATATTTTAGGTGTTTGTTATCTTGTATCAGTAGTGACTCTGTTATGTTTCAGAATTTACCAAATTTATGACTTATGAAGCAGTTATGTCTTACGTTATATTTTGATTATACTTTTCACTTTAATCTCAGAATTACTATATATTCACTTTTTTTTTTAAAGACTTTATTCATGAGAGACACACAGAGATAGAGAGACAGAGACCAGGCAGAGGGAGAAGTAGGCTCCATGTAGGGAGCCCAACATGGGACTCGATCCTGGGTTTCCAGGATCACATCCTGGGCTGAAGGCGGCGCTAAACCGCTGAGCCACCCAGGCTGCCCTATATTCACTTTTAAATGATTTTCTTTCTTTCTTTTTTTTTTTTTTTAAAGATTTTATTCATTTATTCCTGAGAGATACAGAGGGAGAGAGAGAGAGAGAGAGAGGCAGGCACAGACACAGGCAGAGGGAGAAGCAGCCTCCACGCAGGGAGCCTGATATGGGACCGATCCCGGGTCGCCAGGATCATGCCCTGGGCCAAAGGTGGTGCTAGACCACTGAGCCACCGAGGCTGCCCTTTAAATGATTTTCAATTGGTAGTAATTCTAATGATTTGTCCCTAATTTGTTTGGTTTCTAGCTATTTTGCCAAATATTATCACATGAGAATAATTCTTAGCTGCATTAAAGGAACTTGCCATTTAAATTATTTTCATGGATCCTCATTGCCTGCAAACTCAGTTCTGCATGACTCACAACCTTTCCCTAGTCCACTGACCTCTGGCCTCTGCATCTGCGTCCTTGACTCTCATTCCACACTCAGCAGCTAATGGGCTGTCTGCTTTCACTTTCTAGATGTGTCTGGGGCTTTCTCCCCTCAATGCCCCCAGCCTGCTCCAGTCCCCCTGACAGCCTCCTCATGGCTTGGTTCTCATGTCAGCTGTGCTCACTGCCTATCTTTGAATTTTGCCTCACCTTTTCTTTAAGTTGTAATAATCAAGCTCCTTTCTCACATTCTCCTTTGCTTGAATTTCACTAGTAGTACCTATTAAATTGTTTTTAGTTATATGTTTGTCTTTCCTATCGGGGTAATTAGTCAAGGAACAATTTGGGGAAATATTGTAGTAGATATTCTTTTAGTAATGCTTGCTTAATTTTGAAACATTTAAAAAATAAAGGACAAATCTCATCATATCTTTTAAAAAATAAAATTGGATTATTTAACTTGCTACCTAATGTATATACACTGAAATAAAACATGCTATCAAATCTTGAAATTCACTTCCATCTTGGAGAAGTTTTATAACACTGCATTCTTAATTTCTTCCTGATTCTCTGGGGGAGCTTTTTTGGGAGACTCTTTTCTCTGTTTCCATTTCCTGGCCCCCCAAAATAGGCAAATGTTCAAAGTTCTGTCCTTGGTCTACAGTTACTCTGGTCTAGTCTCCTGACCACCTCTGCCACTTTCACGGCACTTCGAAATGTGTAACTCGAGGGAGCAGAAGACACTGGAAACAAACTATACTCTGTTGTCAGTGCTGTACCTGCAGACCCCGTGGAGCTGAAAGCTCAGCCTATAGAAAACAAAACCACTGACTTAGTGACCTTCCCAAGGCTGAGCTTTTTCCCAAACTTGTCTCTTATTAACATTATTCTCAAAACTTTAATTATCTTCACCTCTTTTCTTGTTCCTAACACCCAGTATTTTTTTTTTAAAAGATTTTATTTATTTATTCATGATAGAGAGAGAGGCAGAGACACAGGCAGAGGGAGAAGCAGGCTCCATGCAAGGAGCCTGACTTGGGACTTGATCCTGGGTCTCCAGGATCATACCCTGGGCTGAAGGCAGTGCCAAACCGCTGGACCATCGGGGCTGCCCCCCCAACACCTAGTATTAATGGTATTCAGTCAGTCTAGGCTCTATGCTTGTGATAAGTACTATATTTTACACACGTTTAATTTAATCCTGTTAACAAACCTGTGAGTTAGGCGGTAGTCTTATTTTATGGCTGAATTATCTGCATTTCGGGGAGATTAAGTTGCTCATACAAGATTACAGGTCAGTGAAGATGGGGCCGAATTTGAACCCAGAAGCTGATTTCAAACCCTGGGCTCTGGCCCATTGTTCTGCTCTGCCATAAGCTCCAGGGTACTCAAACCACCTTATTGCTGAATGTACTTTGTACCTTTTCACCTGTGTTTTGCTTATAGTTTCTTCTGACCCAAATGCCTTTCCCCTTTTCACTAAATTAAGCTATAAGCTAACAGGCTACTATTAACAAAAACACTTGCCAAAACTTTTTCTTCCTACCTAGAAGTTGGGAATCTTTCTTCCTCTGAACTTTCGTAAAATTTTATTTTTGCTTCAGTCATGAGTTATTTTAATCTTAAAATTATTTTTTTGGGTTCATTCTGTCTCCTGGACACTAGAATATGAGCTGAGTCCAAGGACTGTGTTTGACTCATATTTAGGTCCCCATCAGCTCAGAGTGGCTAAGAATGTAGGCTTCACAAGGCAGATAACTTTTCTTTGCCAAACCCTTGTAAGAAGCATGTTATAAGATGGGGATGATAGCAGTCTGTTTTTCATTGGATTGTTGTAGAATCAAAGGGATGAGGCACATAGCATTTAACACAAAATCTGTGTGCCACTCAATGTCACTTACATGGAGACAGACCCATGGTAGTGAATGGAAAGTTTGCATTGTAAGGGGAAATCTTTTTGTATGGGCTAGATCTTAAAAAAGTAAAAACTGAATTGTGATCCAAACAGTAGAAAGTGGTGAGAATATTGATGGGAAGGAAAGTTGGTATCATGGCCCCTGTGTGCCTTAGGCTCAGAGCCTGGTGATTGATTAGTGGTTCTTGTTTGTTACTAGTGTTGTATGGCATGGTAGTGAGTGGGTATACACAAGTATATTTCTCTAGGGTTTTGTCTACAAAATGAATTTATAACACCAGTATTCATAATTTGCAGAAAATTTTTAGTATGTATGGATGATGTAAGTGGAAAGTATTGCATTGTAGTTATTGAGTTTATTGTTCATCTTGTGTTAAGTATTATATAGGTAAATACAAATGAGAAGCCAATGTTGAACAGAGTGATCTATTCCTTCTTGCTCTAAAATATTGGCTTGGGTGTAAGAGATATTATTATATTTAGCCTTTTGATGTTGAGAATTCAGACATTTATTTGTCATTGAGAGAGCTGCAGTGTTCTTTAATCCTTAAATTTAAATATATGTGGATTTTCTAATAGGCAACTTTTGATGTGTTTAGTTATATGCTAAAATAATTTTCCTTAACTTACAAATAGAATAGTTTGAGTATTTTTATTTTAAATTTGTAATAATTTTGAGTGATTATCTAAATCATAGGCCAAATAGCCTAAGTATTCTCGTAAGCACTAGTTTTGTAATGTTGCATTAGTCAATGGTTTGATCTTTGAATTTAGATTCTTGAAGACCTGGATGAGCAAATTTATATTATTACCCTAGAGGAGGAAGCCCTCCAGAGACGACTAAATGGTACGTATGTATTCCATAGTTAAAGCTCAATAAAAATTATTCAATTACAAAAAAGACAGCTAATTGAGGGGGAAAATTACAAGCCTCTTAGGACATTGTGCCAAGGCGCCAGGTCAAGACTTAAGAGCAACATGTGAATGTCTTAGGTGAGGACAGTTTTGCTGAAGACTAGCGGCACTGCAGTCCAGTTCCCGTCTTTCCCTAGCTGAGATTAGCTGTAATCTAGCAAGGCCAGTTGACTTCTGAGGCACTGGCCATTAAGGTACACCTCTACTACCAAGACCTAATGTATTTTAAGCACGATGACTTAGTCACTGAGGTTTTGCAGATTTGCATGTTTTCTTAGTCACTTTAATATCCCTACTTCATTTCTTTCCTTTTGAAATCTTTAAGGCCAAAAGTAGTATGTCTCTTTGCTACTAGGTGCCAAAATTGACAGTCTTAGTTATGCTTAGGAGCTCTGTTGTTATTTAGGAATGCTATTCATTATCAGCTGTTGATAACCAAGGAAGTATGTCAAAGATTTTAAAGTTTAATTTTTATTTACTCATCCTTTTTGGCTTCAAATGAAGAACCAGTGAAAAAAGTAATAATGATGTAGTTTAACAGGGAAATAATAGTTTGGGTGAATTTTCTTTTTATTTTACTTAAATGCTTTTCATTCTGTACTCTTTTCCTGCAAAAAAATTTTTTTTCCTTTAATGTTGAAAACCAACCCAAGATCAGACTATTAATTGCTAACTGTATTTCAGGGTTGTAATTAAAGAGTAGGTATAAAATGGAAGGTTACTTTAAATATGAAATAGGAAGAAATATACCTACTTTCTTCAGTTACAATTAGCGAATTTAAATCATCAACTCAAAAGTGTTGCTAACATTTAGACCTTTATTCTTAGATCAAAGAATTTCAGATTTTATCTAATATAGAGAATTCTTGGCAATAATACTGTATACTTTGATACCACTAACATTTAGAACTAAATGTATCTTTTATTCTTTGATGCTATTAAAGCTATTTTTATATTTTATTTCAGAGTTACAACTTTACGTGATACTGTCCGTTTTATAAAATTTCATTAAAGTAGTGAATATTAAAAATAAATAAATAAATAAAGTAGTGAATATTATAATAAATCTGTCTTACTTAGGTAATCATGCTAATATGTGATAAATATGCCTGAACTGTCACACTACTGCCTACAGTATACAGTTATGTTTCAGCCTGAGGTCTTTCTGTCTTACAGATCAGGGAGACTGAGATCTAGGAAGGGTAAAAGATAGTGCCTGATGGTGGCACCTGGGTGGCTTAGTCGGTTAAGCATCCAACTTTTGATGCTTAGGTCTTGATCTCAGGGTTGTGGGTTTGGGACCCACATTGGGCTTTGTGCTGAATGTGGAGCCTACTTTAAAAAAAAAAAAAAAGATAGTGTTCCATGAATTAAAGAATTTGAATTAAGTCAAAATAACACCAAGCCCAAAATACAGTCTTTTTTTAAAATTTTTATTTATTTATGATAGTCACACAGAGAGAGAGAGAGGCAGAGACACAGGCAGAGGGAGAAGCAGGCTCCATGCACCGGGAGCCTGACGTGGGATTCGATCCCGGGTCTCCAGGATCGCGCCCTGGGCCAAAGGCAGGCGCTAAACTGCTGCGCCACCCAGGGATCCCCCAAAATACAGTCTTTTTCACTTTTCACTTCAAGAAAAAGTCCCTCCAGAATCTTTCAAGATCCTCTGGCTCCTCAAATTCAAAAGTGGATTAGTATGTCTAAAGAAATTCAAAAAGAAGTAGTTGCCAGAAGGCTAGATGTATTACAAAGTGAAGCCAAATCCAAATAAACAAAATACTTTGACTAGCACAGAAATATAATTTGGAGAGGACTAAGTATGATATGATAGCTAATGCTGAGTATCATTTGTTTTCTACCATTTTGGTAAGCTATGCACTGCTTCTGATTATTCTGTTGGTAGGTAGTTAGTCTTTCTGTTGATGGCTCTTTAATGATATGTTGGGATAGTTGCTGTAGTTTTGTTATTTACTGCTTGTTAGCACTGTAGACTGCTTCAGGTGGAAAACAGCAGGCTTGCAACATAAAAGGTTCTATATCAAAATGGGCACATAGAGTAATATGGATTAAAATCATAAGCTTGAGTAGAGTATATCAATATGTGCAGGGGAAAGAAAACAAGGTTAACAAACCCAGTATTTTATGATTTGCTATTTTTAAAGAAAGTATACCCCATATGTGGGGTATCTGGGTGGCTCAGTTGGTTAAGTGTCCCACTCTTGATCTCAGGGTCATGAGTTCAAGCCCCATGTTGGGCTCCACACTGGGCATGGGAGCCTACTTAAAAAAAAAAAAAGGTATAGATCATAGAAGGTAGGTAGTGGAAATCATCCCTACTTTTTAAATTTAATCTAGTATCATATGAAATGTATTTTGTTGTAGCAGTTATTTTGTATTTTAAGTTATTTTTAAAAAGTAAATTAAAATATTTTTTATTGTGTGCTATTTTTTAAAAAATATTTTATTTGAGAGAGAGAGAGAGCTAGAGAAAGTGAGTGCATGAGTGGGAGGCAGGGGCAGAGGGAGAAGCAGAATTTCCCTTGAGCAGGTAGCTGGATGTGGGGCTCAATCCCAGGACCCTGGGATCATGACCTGAGTCAGAGACACTTAACTGACTGAGCCACCAAGGTGCCCTATATGCTGGGCTATTGAATTGCAGAATAATAATAAAAGATTAAAAAAATGTTACAGTAGTGATTTACCCCAGAATTCATGATAGTGTTTTGCTAGTGGCCATTGAGCCTGCTTTCTTGGTCTGTGTGGGAATGTGTGATGCACATCACAGGAATTTTGGGGACATCTGTATAGTTTGCTTTGAGCTCAGCTTCATGGTCATCTGAAAAAACATAACATTTTTTTCCTGGAAGATCTATAACTTGTTGTGGTAGATATTATTGGAGTTGAATTTTCATGTATGGTTTTTAAAGTATCAGTATAGTTTTTTGATGGAATACTTGCCTGTGACTTCTTCATTGTTCCTATTTATCATTTGCTGGTGCTAGTTTTGTTCTTAATATTATTATTCAGAAAATATGTTAATAAAATAAACATATTTTATTTTATGCCATGTCCTATTATAATGTAAATCAGTGTTCTAAAGAAGCCATCCTGTTAGTGGTCTGCTCTGCTTTTTTTCTTCCTTTTCTGTTTACTACTCATCTTCTTCTAAGTACCAGACCTTGAGCAAATGAATTTAGATTCTGAATCTTAAGATCGTAGTTGACTGAAGAAGACAAAAAGAAGGGTAAGAATCTATAAGATTTTATCCAGAACTGAAATACTTGAAAAACAAAGAAATAGGTGGTAGGGGTTGTATGTATTCCTGGAGCAGGAGGAAGTCCCAGATCTCTAGCCATCTGGTTCATACAGCCTTCCCCAGTGTCCACATCACCATGGCAGGAATGAGGAGCTACCCCAGGACTCAGGACTGTCCTTGAAAGGCTTCTTCTCCTTGAGTCTCCAGGACACAACCTTACTTTGCTGTCTGCCTTGAGGCCAGGAGGAATGGTGCATGCATTCTGGCCTTCCTCCTTTCTGATAGTCAACATAAGGAGCCTCTATTGTCCAGGACCCTGGCGTCTCAGACTATCTCCTACTTCTACTTGCATTTCTGACCTTATTTCCCACTGTCCCTGAGCTCCTGAAACTGCTTATACCATGCGGAACCATGTAGATCGAAGAGCTACTGGGTCACAGCAGCAGAGCCACTTGGATCCTCAGTCTCCTCCCTCTTGCTAGAAGAAACTTGGCCCTCCCAGCACGAGCTGCTTCTTAGTCCCTCTCAGGTGGTAGCTCTGTTCTTTCCCACATCCTTCACTTCACTCATCCAGGAATTTGGGCAGGTGTCCTCTCGTTCTCTTCTGCTGCTTTCACACACTTTGAATCTCATGTCATTAGATTGTGACCTGATTACTTCTCCCTTTTCCCTTCACTCCTCTCCTTTCAGACAGTTCCTTTTCCATCCTTAAGGTTTTAGTTCCTTGTTCATGATTGTGCTTTTTGCCATTATGCTGGTCACGACTAGTGATTTCAGTGTCCACATGGATGACCTTTCCAGCCTGCTTGGCCATCCATAGACCTCTCTTAATGGTCTCCCTCAGCTACTTACTGCCTCGGGCTGCAGCACAGACCTGACATGAGCAGTGACAAGTTCTTGTGCAATCTCACCACTAGTCACCCTGTTCACTGCCTGTGGAGTACCATGTCCTACAGTGTTTCATGCCACCTATCCATCTTAATAGCTTCTTACTTTTTTCCTTCACTTCTTTCAGACCCTTGCTGCCTCACACAGTTTAAATTCCTGGGCCATGGTTTGTCTCAGTGCCCTGCTCTCCCAATTCCCTTTCCCTCTCTCTGCTTAGCCAAACTCTAGCCTTAGTCGTAGCCAGCTTTTCATGTTCTCAGCATGCACGCCTGTTCAGCTGACTAACTGTTAACGCCTGCCTGGCCTTTCTTTAAATATATGACCACTAGCTTAAACATACTTTACATTCTCCTGGATGACTGTTTTATGTCTTCTCTCAAGACTTCTTCACCATCAGTCTCAGCTGAAGACCTTGCTTCCTCTTTTCTTGAGAAAATAGAAGCAAGCATGCCAAAATGTTGACACAAATCATTTTGATTCATCTACCTGCAACTCCCCCTGCACATGCTGCCTTTCTCCTGATCCTATGGCTAGGCTGTCCATGCTTCTGGCAAAGCTCAGCCCTCCCCTCATGCACTGGATTCAGTCCCTTCTCCCTGATTCAAGGATATACCTATGGCCATTCTACTATTTCTCTGACATAACCAGTCTTTCCCCAACTGGATCATTTCCTTCAGCATAGAGATATGCTATAATTTTTCTAGTAGAATGAACAAATGGAAGGAAGGAAGGCAAGAAAGAAGGAAAGAAGGAAGGAAGGAAATGAAATCAAACTATCTTGACCTATGCCTTCTGGCTCACCATTTCATTGCTTTGCTGGTCTTTGTAGCAGAACTTGTAGGGTTGTACACTCATTGTTTTCATTTCTGTGCTCCACAGTTGTTTTTGTAGCCACTCTTGCCTCCACTGCTATACTGACATGCTGTTATCAAGTTGCCCAGTGACTTCGGAGTACTCATCCACACTCCTCATTCCACTTGGTTATCCATTCACCATACTTTCCTTGTTCTTTTTTACTTAATGAGCTACTGCTTCTCAAAAAACTGCTGGTTTTTCTCTGTGTCCATAGCTTCTTCACAGTGGCATGCCTCATGCATTAGTCCTTAAACTGTTCTCATGTTTGTTTACCTGTATTCTTTTGGTTATCTTAATCTGGTCTTATGGCTTTAAATACCATCTATATGCTGCTGACCTTTCCTCTGACCTCTTCATCCATCTAATAGACATTCCTACTTGGATGCCTAATAGGCATCTGAAACATGTCTTCTCCAAAATCAGCTAAAGAAAAAATAAAAAAATAAAAAAATAAACAAAATCAGCTAAAGATTTTATTCCCCATTTCTGCTTCTGTTATAGCTGACCTGTCTTTATAGATGGCAAATCCATTTTTTTAGATGCTCAGGCCAATTCCTCAGAGTCTTGTTCTCTTAACTCCCATATGGAATCCTTTAGCAAAGCTGTTGGCTCTAGCTTCAAAGTATCTGCTTGCATGTCACCACCTTGGTTTGAGTAACAATCACCTCTTGGTTAGAATTTTACAGTAGTTTCCTAATTAGCCTCCATGGGTCTATCTTTGGCCTTATGAGTCAGATCTTCTCACTTATTTGCGCACAGAACTTTAGTGGTGTCCTTTTTCAATCTGAATAAAGGTAGTTTTTGCAGTGGTTCCCTTTCAGCCCCCCATGTACCCTCTGACTTCCTTTATTGCAAACTTCTTGCTTTTCAACCATGGCCAGTTGCCTCTTATCTCGGGCATTGTAATGTGTTTCCCTTCTGCCTCCTGTCTTCCAGGTCTTATCTAAAGATCCCCTTCTCAGTGGGCTTTTCCACATTGAGGCCTTGTGGATATGATTAATATTGCTAAGCTCCACCTCTGCCCTGGCACTTCTTTCCCTCTTTCCTGCCTTATGTTTTCCTGTAACACTTTCACCTTCTGACCCACTGTTTTTACTTTTTATATATTGCCAGTTTCTTCATAGTAGAACAGGAACTGTATAGGCAAGGATTTTTGTTTATTTTCTTCCTTTCTGTATTCCTGATCCCACTATCCCCAGCCATATAGTGGGTTGGTAGTAAATACTTGTTGCATGAGTGAATGAATAGATGAAAAACATTGCATGATGGAGAGTTGTCATTTTACCAAAAGAAGTGAAGAAGGAAGAAGAAATAAAATTTGGTGATAGGATAAAAGAATTACATGGAGACAACATTTAGGAAGGCCCACAGTAGAGACCTCTGAAGACAAACCAAGATTGTGGGGCTGGAGGACCTTATGCCCTGGAGTGTTAGTAAAGAAGCAGAGATAAGGTGATTTCCCTTAGTGTGAAGCCATGAAATACGAGCAATCAAAATCCATTTCTACTTCAAGACCCTAGAAGAGTAGCCCAACAGAAAGTCCCATTACATTAATTGTGGTAGAAAATCTTTTGTAATTCCTACCCAGGATTAAGAGGATGCATATATCATTAGCATGTTTAAATGTTTAAGTAATGCAACAGCATTAATTGAAATAATTAGCTTTCGTGTGTATATAGCCTTTGGGTGTACTGGGTAACTTTAGAAGTACCATAATGAATAGGAATTATTTTTTATTGTTTAAGTTCAAAACCTTGACAGTTCTTTTAATGTAATTTATTTAAAAATATTGTAGACTTTGAACTTAATGATTCAATTCAATTTTGTTAGGTACTATTTTCATCTTCATGATAAAAAGTTAGTGTATCACTTTTGGTAGTAATTACTTTCCTGCTTGATTTTGATCTTCCTTTAAAAGCCTTTTTCATTGAAGCTTGTATTCTTTATTCTTTTTTTTTTTTTTGTATTCTTTATTCTTAAGAGCACAGAAAATATACTTGTTTCATTTTTGTGGTGTGTCAAGTTGCAGTACCTTTGTATTCTGAAAAATAGGAGATTGAAAAAAATAACTCATTCGATCTTTTTATGGAA
The DNA here is from genome assembly GCF_003254725.2 of Canis lupus dingo. Classification (NCBI taxonomy): domain Eukaryota; kingdom Metazoa; phylum Chordata; class Mammalia; order Carnivora; family Canidae; genus Canis; species Canis lupus. The sequence continues at coordinate 20,326,979 of NC_064258.1, read as the reverse complement.
CTTAGTTACCTGTCAGAAGCAATTGGTCACCATCAGTCTTGGAACCTTGCTTATTGTCACTGAGTTGAGTTTGCCAGGCAGTTTTATGATGATGCCAAGGTTTACGGTGGTATTTACACTTGGTTTAGAGTAGTTGCATCCTGTTAGAGGCATTTTTTATCATCACTGTCAGAACAGTTTGCTGATTTGGTCATTACTTATCTGACGCCTTTCAGGTAACACCCTTAATATTGTAAGGAAGCTTCTATCCCAATCTTATCTTATGTTCTCTACATACTTTCATCTTGACCTTCTCTAGCTATTCTTCTATAGCCTACAGTGGTTATTCCATGAATACGATCTCTGTTGGTTATATCACTGAAGTTGAGAATATTGCAAATATATCAGTCCCTGGGCCACTTTGAGCATGATGAGCTTAGGCTGGCTGAAGGTGATCAAGTGTCAGCTCTCATCAACAACATATATAGCAAAAATTGTTGACACTCAGTGACCCCCTTTTGGACAATACTATGCTAGAAGAAAGTGTTTAATAATATCTTGACTTCCTGAGCTAACAAGAAAGAATATTAACTACTGGTGAAACTAATTAAATTTTTTTTTTCCCCAGTAAGATCACCAGCATTTGGATCCTAACATCTCAAACAGTGAGAGATGCCTTGTTAACTATTTATTCAGCTTCTTGGGCCATATAATCACTTTCTTGACTATAAATTGTGGCCAAACAAATGATATGTTGCAAGATGAAATGAGGTGACTGAAGAGATGTAAGATAATATATATGTCAGTGATGAGGAATAGTTTGGAGTAACTGTAGAATTACTTAAGAGTCAAGTATCACATATTTTCTATAAATGATATGATATAAATGATCTAAATTTTTTAGCAGAAGATAAAATTTAATATACATGAGCTGCTTATTCAACCATAACCTATTTGGATGATAGTATTCCTGATAGTACCATATATAAATAAGTTTAAAAAATAATCTTAATATCAAGTTTAAGATTTACCAATAGCTTATATCTAAGGTGGAAAAAAAAGCCAAACAATTAATTATATATAGCTTTTTCTAAAAAATACTGTATCTTATTTATTTGAGAGAGAGAAAGAGAGAGAGAGAGAGAATGAGCTCGAGGAGGGGCAGAAGGACAAGCAGACTCCCTGCGGAGCCTGACTTGGGGCTCAATCCCAGGACCCCCAGATCGTGACCTGAGGTGAGGCCAGAGGCTTAACCAACTGAGCTCCAGGCTCCCTGGTACATAGCTTTTTATAATGTTCTTAAAGCTGATTGTTTAGTATTTTCTGTCTTGCTTGTGGTTATTTATAATGAAAATGTATTTGAATTTTGATTTTCAAATTGTGTTCAATATCAAGAATCTTATATTACTTGATTTTTGTACTTAGCTATATTTTATGGATATGTCACTAGTAAATAGAAACTAATACTTTAACAAATATTAGCATTACAAATGGAATAGAAATAGTGTGTTTGAATGTATAGATTGTCCATCTCTTCTGTAGAAAATAACAAGAGTTTGTGTTGATGTTGAGATAGATGCTTTAGAGATTTGAATGTCTAGGCTTCAGTTTTCAAAAACTTTCTGGGGGGTCTGCCTCATCTGCAGTGGCTGTGTGCTGAACAGTAATTGGTGTTTGCTTAGAGGATGGAGACACTCTACGAAATTTTAGGAGTCTTGGGCTTTAAACAAATTATCTAAGTGATTAGAAATAATTAAAAGTACTTGAGGGACCTTATAGTGTATTGATAGAGATCACATTGGTCAATTTAATATACTAAGCATAATCAAAGTTTTAAAGTGTTACTTAAGCAACAGATTTTCTAATCAACTTTTTTTGGCTATATGCTAAATTAAAAAGTTAAATGAAAAACTAGTCTGTTTATACCAGAGGTGTCTACTTCTAAATAGTATTTATTATGAGACTTAGTTTAGGACACTAAATTGTTTAGGGAGATTTATTGCTTCATGTTATTTGAATTGTTTACATACCAACATAGAGATTTATATTTATTTTTAAAAATGTATTACATATTTTAAATTAAATAATTAGTATCTGCCCTTTAACATATGAATGTCCATTAAAGTTGTCATATATTAAGGCTTAGTTATTGAAGAAATGCTGGGCTTTGGGAAATTTTGTTATCTTGGAAGCAAAATATTTTCAATACCACACTAGTTTTTCAGCTTAAGAATAAAGCCGGGAAAAGTTGCCTTCAGCTATTAGTTTTCCTGAATCCAAAGAGATGGGTGGGGCAGGATCAAAAATACTTACTTGATCAAAGTTATTGGCTCTGAAGGTATTCTTACCTGTGTAAGGAAGATGAAAGGTGTTGTTTTTATTGCACGCTAGTAACAGTGTAATTTTGAACTAATTGGTGTTGAACTGCCAATCACCTAGGGGAATGCAAATAGATACTCTTCTAATTTCCTTTGAGGTAGTGAAATCTTGTGTCGAGGCTGGAAGAAAAACAGAATAATACCGTTAAATTGACCTTAAATGAGCTGCTTTGTGGTTTTCTTGGAGAATCCCTTTTTATTTTTCATGACTAGTCCAGACAGGTTTTGTCTACCAATTTGACTTATTGACTAGACAATGCTGACATGGAACATGTTAGATTCATTTTGAAATAAAGTAAGGATAATACAATTGTTCAGGATATTTTGATGATTTTTTTCTAGTGCAACTTAAATTCACATCACATTCCAATGTGTGTTTCAATGTGTCTTGATTCCTTACAATAGCCATTGTTCCTTCTGGTCATATATAATGGAAAATTCTGCCTAAACAAGCTTGTTCTTCTCACTTAAGTAATGATACATATGTATAATAAAGGATGATAATGTCTTTGAAAATTGTTATTCTGGGTAAATCTAGTCATTTAATGAAAGCATACTTGTTTGGAGATAATGAGAATGTATTTTTAGTTTTTGTATGCAAGTAAATCAGCATTAACTCTCTATTGTGTACCTAGCATTGTGTCACCTGAAAAAAAAAAAAAAAACCACAGTATTTCAAAATACTACTGAATTCCCCTATTGCATTAGCACCCCTGCCATCTTGCACTTCCGGCCTGAATCCTTTGTTTTCTTTCTACCTTTGAGGAAGGAGTGCTGTCCCAGAGCACTGATGCTTCTTCCTGAATCATTGTTTCTGGCCAGTTCATCCCCAGGCCCCCAAAACAGAAATTACTGGGACCTCATAATGGTTTGTCATTGTTTGAAGGACTCTCTGACCTGATTCAGTGTGAAGAGAACAGAACAGTGAGTAAAGAAAAATGATCACTCACTTAAGGCTGAGTGATGAAGATTAAGATGTGAATCTAGAACGATGATTCCCACTGAGGTTAAAATTTAATGGAGAGACAAATAAGAATTTGTACTTAGACCCAAAAAGTAACATGGACTTTTAAGGAAACATAATGAGAGAAGAAAAAGACCACCTACAATGTGAAAAAAAAATTAAAAATTCGGTAGATAAAAGATGAAATAGTCCTTGTGGTAGGCAGAATAGTGACCCTGCAAAAGTATCCATGTCTTAATCACCCTGATCCTAAAAACATGTCCCCTACATGGCAAAAGGGACTTTGTAAGGTAATTAGGTGAAAGGTCTCAAGATCATCCTAGATGATCTGGTGGGCCCAGTGTCCTCATGGCATTGTTAAAACTGAGGATCAGAGAAGGAGATGATAGTGGAAGTGAAGGTAGAGAGACTTGAAGGAGGGGCCATGAGTCAATGTGTGCAGGTGCCTCTAGAAGCTGGAAAAGACAAGGAAACAGATTCTCTCTTAGAGTGTCCAGAAGGAACACAATCCTGCTGACACCTAGATTTCAGACCTCTGGCCTCTAGAACTGTAAGATAATAAATTTGTAGTGTTTAAGCCACTAAGTTTATGGTACTTTGTTATAGTAGTGATAGGGAAGGAGTGTAGTCTTTCTAAAAATTGAATTATCTGGTAGAATCAATGGGAAAACTATTTAATGTCAGAGACCATAAGTACGAAGAGAGGGAAACATCAATGAAATGGCTGACATAGACTGTAGAGATGAGCTACTTAATCTAAATAATAAACATCTAGAAGGAGGACAAAGAAGAAGTAGAAAAAAGTTAAGTAAATAGATAATAGAAGAAAATGTCAATGAACTGAAGAAAGATTTTAGTGCAGGTTAAAAGACCATAGAGTCCTAGACAAGATTATTAAGCAGGACATTTAAAGATCTAGATTTATTGTGTAACATTGTTGAATTCCAAGAGTAGTGATAATAAAACACCTTACAAGCTTTCACATAGAAAAATTACTTATAAAGAAGAGAGAAATCAACATCAAACCTCCCGTTTGTAACCTGCTAAGGATTATTGAATAGTATTGTTAGTTTTAAGGGTGTGGGGGGGAAGATTGCAATGAAAAACTCATATTTATAAATATGTTGTATGTATGTTAGGGCCAAAAAAGGCATTCATTTATTGCTTCATTTCATATCTGTATATTGAGTATCTAATTTGTGCTAGAAACTATTCTAGGCATTAAGGATATGGCAACTTTTATACTGAAAGAAAAATCTAGTAATAATCTTATACTAAATACTTGATTGATTGATTGTATTTGAGGAGGTTAGGGGAGAGGCAGAGGGAGAGAGTCTTAAGCAGCTTCCATGCCCAGTGTGGAGCCTCATGTCAGGCTTGATCTCACAATCCTGAAATCATGACTTGCGCTGAAATCAAGAGTTGGATGCTTAACTAACTGGGCCACCCAGGTGCCCAGTATACTAAATACTTTAAAGTAATCCCAGCAAAATCCAGGATTTAGGATGATTGGGAAGCAATGAAAAAATAGATAAAAGTACTGTGAAAGTTTCACCTTGGTGCAGAAAAGTTACTCAGTAAAACATCACTATTGGGTTATAACTGTTATATTGAAAAAAAAATACAAGTCTACCTGTGTTAACAAGAGAAAGTAACCACTGAAATGCCAGATTAACATGGGGAAAAAGAATAAACAGAAATTCTTCAAGCTGGGAAAAGAAGAAATAAAGAGCAAAATAAATGGAAATTATGAAATTACATAAAGGAGAGAGAGCCACCAGTCTTCATAAGCCGACTTGTAGATGGCAGAGCTTGGTCCCTGTATGTCATTGTTGAGCTGTGGGAAAATCAACTTTGAAGCCCACTCTGTGTCTAAACTTGTAATTTCATGAAATTGTTTTCTTAATTTTTAAGTTACTTTTTTTTTTTTTTTTAATTTTTAAGTTACTTTGAATTGATGTTTTTGATTCAGTGGAAAACATCCTAAATATATCTCATTTTGCATATGAGAATACTAATGTTCAGAGAATGAGAACTTGAGAGAAAATCCCAATAAAATTTTGGAATTTAGCAGACCTGAGAAAATCTTAGAAGTAATCAGTTTAGCAGACCCAAGGAATCTAAATCCTAAGCCATGTGTTTGATTTATATCCCAGAATTGCCCAAAGTCTCAGGAAGTGGCACCATCAGATATGGAAATGTGGAGATAGAGTGGAGGAAGTTTAAGGTAAAGAGGGTTGGTTGAAAATCCTGTTGATGAAGCAATTTGATCCCCAGATCTTTTCCCTCTATCCAAGGTGTCAGGCACTGCCTCTTTCCTATCCCAAGAGAAGAGGGAGAGTTGTTCTCCAGAAAGTGAAACAGAGGCTGTGGCCTAGACACAGTGTTAAGTAGAGGATGGGGTGAGTGCTCACAGGCTCCTATCTCCCTTCACTTAGACAGTCAAGCTTTAATATGCCAAGGAAGAGATCCAAAGAGTCTTATCTGTGGAGGCTGTCTAGCCTAGGAGGAAAGCCCCACAGATGCCAGCAGTGGGGTGTCCTTTGTGAAAGACCTGGCTGGATTACCCAGCATGAAGTCTCATAGTTGTCAGCCACCACCCACACACTCTTGAGTTTCAACTTAGCATGTTTTGTAGGTCATTTTTTTTTTTTTTTCAAAGATTTTATTTGAGGGCAGCCCCGGTGGCACAGCGGTTTAGTGCCGCCTGCAGCCCAGGGTGTGATCCTGGAGACCCAGGATCGAGTCCCACGTCGGGCTCCCTGCATGGAGCCTGCTTCTCCCTCTGCCTGTGTCTCTCTCTGCCTCTCTGTCTCTCTCTCTCTGAATAAATAAATAAATAAATCTTTAAAAAAAAAAAAAGATTTTATTTGAGAAAGAGAGCACATTGGAGTGGTGGGGAGAAGAACAGGGGGAGGGAGAGGGACAAACAAACTCCATGCTGAACGTGGAGCCTGACGTAGGGCTTGATCTCATGACCCTGAGATCATGATCTGAACTGAAACCAAGAGTCAAATTCTTAACTGACCGAGCTACCCCAGCACCCCAGTGCTTTATTCTTAAATATGAGCAGCCCTCTAAGGCTCATCAGGCTTCTGAGCAACATGAAATAAGAGGCCAAAACAAGAAAGACCTCGAAGAAGACAATATATACTAGAGAAAAATACATAAAAATATACCTGTTGTTAATACCCTGAAGGAGACCAAGATTGCAGTCATGAGGAAGGTCGGGAGTCCATAAAAATGGAATATCTAGTGAACAGAAAGGGACACTTGATAATTAGAAATAATGACCTATCCAAAAGGCTAGAAGATAAGGAAATTTTTTTAGAAGATAGGTCAAAATGACAAAAATAGGAGAAAAGAGTTAATAATATTAGAGAACCAGTTCAGGATATCTAACATCCAACTACTAGGAATTCCAAGTGGGAAGAGGAGAGAAAATTTCTCAGATCTGAAGGATGTAAATTTGGAGATTGGAAGGGCTCACTAGTGCCCTGTATCATCCATTGAAGGGGACTCGATGGAAGAACACTGCAAAGATTCCGTACATTTCACAGGACGGGAAGCAGTTCATACGGAGACAGGAAGGACTTTTTCTGACTTCTCAGGAGCAACACTAGAAGCTGCAAGACAGTGGAACGGTGACTTACTCTGAAGGAAAATTAGTTATGATGTAGATTTCCATATTTAACCAAACCATAAGAGCAAAGGTAAAATATCCAGACTCGTGTAGTCTCAAAAATACTATCTCCCGTTCACCCTATCTTTGCAAGCTGCTGGGGAGGCCATGTGCCACCTAGATGAGAGATTGAAGCAGTGGGAAAGACTGAGTTGTAAATCAGAGATGTGCCACAGGGCCCAGGATGCCAGGGTGCATCAGGCCTAGAGAGCAGCTGGTCCAGACCAAAGCAGGTGTCATGACTCCAGGAGAAATTGCTCCCAGATAATGAAATGAATGGGATAAAAGGAATTTAAACACTGATTGAAAAATACATTTGGGAGGAGAGGGTGGCTTCAAGACAGTGTTAAGTACATAGAGGACTAAGCAAATGAGAAAAATGACTAATTCTAGGGATAGAAAAGAATACTATTATGGAAGAAAGGAAAGCTAGTCATAGTTTATTATGTAGGTAAGCAGTGGGTGGCATTTCTTTTGTAATAATGAAGACATCAAATATTGATGTAACCAAGATGTCCAATAATCCACATTGGGAGAGGGAGGAAATGGCCAAGGGTGTGGTTTGGTAGGAAGGCCATAGTTAATACTTAGAGCTGGAAAATCAAGACCCAGCAGCAAAGGAAGCTGTTGATTTAGTGCTAAGAAGATAGATACTGAAAGAATCAGCTAAATGACCTGAAGTGACGGTCTTTGGGAGGAAGGTGGCATGTGTGTAGGTGCCTTGTGCCGGGATGTGGCACTTGGAATTCTGTGCCCATTTCATTTTGATAAAAATAAAATAAAAAAAAAATTAAAGTTCAGACAAGTAGTGTGCAGGGTATAAAATCAAATTTATCAGCTGTTATACAAAGTTATACTGAATGCAAATACTCTATTTGACTAAATGTAAATGGGCTGAATTCCACTGTTAAGGAATAGAGCCTGTCAGATTGGGTTATTCAACCATTTTGCTATAAGCACCCGTAGCTCTTTTTTCTTTACTAGAAAAAGCATCTGATTTGGCTTTACTGTTTCTCCTATTTGATCATATCTGTGGAACTGCTTGTCAAAGTTCTCTGCCTCCCCTACTCAAGGAATTCGAGCTAGGTCATTAGGACACTGAAAGTTTATTCTTGAACCTAGCCACATAAAGACTGAAAAGTTCATTCTTGATCATAGCAACATGATGATTGAAAATGGTTGGGACTGATGCATCCCAGGTGTAATACTATGAGGAGACAGTCCATCTGTTCCTGCCGCCTGGAGCCCCCAGCTGCGTGGTTCCTCTCCTTTCCAGGAAAACTGGAAGTTTTCCTACTGGTTCTGTCTCGTGAATTCCTTTTCTGTTTTAACCAGTCAGTCAACTTCAGTTGCTCATAACCAACAAACTCTGATAAGGTTAAACCTCAAATAAGATTCAGCTGATATACACACATATCTATACCTTTAATTTTAATCTTTCTTTGTCTCTTATATGCAAGTTTGTAATAAATCAGTAAGTAACTAAGACAGGTAAAAACAAAAAGATCGTAGAACTGAAGGTCCACAAAACAGATTTTAAGCAGAAAAACATTAAAGACAAAGTGGATCATTATCTAAAGTTAAAAGGTATGATTCATAAGGTGAGTATAACAGTCTTATAGGAACCCAAAAAATTTAGCAGACAAATACAAATACATAATGGAAAAATTCTTAAAAGTTGAGACCTCAATAAAGGTACATTTGTAGTGGGGAATTTTAATTTATCCATTTCAGAATTTAACAAATAGAGTATGGAGATATACAAGTCATTATAGAAATAAGTAGAAACCATGAATAGGAAAATCCATGTGTTAAACATCTGGAAAGATGCTCAACCCCATTTAGGGAAGTGCATGTTAAAGTAACAATAAGAAAACATTTTTTTTCCCCATCATACTGGCCAAAATTCAAGAATTACAACATCCAGTGCAGGGAAGATATAGGAAGAAAATGGGTACTTTCAAAAGCTATGAATGGAAATGTAAATTATTACAATAATTTCTTTTTTCTTTTCTTTCTTTTTCTTTCTTTCTTTCTTTCTTCTTTCTTTCTTTCTTTCTTTCTTTCTTTCTTTCTTTCTTTCTTTCTTTCTTTCTTTCTTCTTTCTTTCTTTCTTTCTTTCTTTCTTTCTTTCTTTCTTTCTTTCTTTCTTTCTTTCTTTCTTTTTTGAGAGAGAGAGTGAGAGAGAGCATGTATGGAGGTAACAGCAGAGAGAGGGGAAGGGAGAGAATTCCACGCCCAATGCAGAACCTGTCACACATGATCTCATAATCCTGAGATCATGACCTGAGCTGAAATCAAGTGCCCAATGCTTAACTTACTGACCCACCCAGGTGCCCCATTTTAAAAAAATATTATGATATTTAAATCATTATAATAAATTACAATATTTGGAATGAAGTAACCTTTAAATATCTCTTCAGTCTGACGCTCTCCCAACTGAGCTATCTCGGCCGGGCTAAATATCTCTTAACTGTAAATGGTTATAACCTTTGGCTCAGCAATCAGAATTTTGGGAATTTGTCTTACAGAAACAATAGAATTAGAATGTACTGGATATGCATCCAGAAATTTTTGTTGCTTAGTTGTAAGTGGAATAACTCTGAAATAAATTGAAGTGCATCCATACTGTGGAATGTTGGATAATTGAATGTTTCATAACTGAATGTTATTCAGTTGTTAAGGGAGTTGGCACTATCTGTAAATATAGATGTCTGATTATGAAAGCAGGCTAAATGTGTCCAATTTAACTCATTCTTATAAAATATGTAGCAGAAATCATGTGTGGTATATATGTATATGTGGATATTTACATGATCATGAAGAAAGATTTGGAATCATCAACTAGGCTGTTGGCCAATTGTGACTCTAGGAGGATGGGATGGAGAAGAAGATCATGAATTTCTTTCACTTTCTATAATAAGCATATGATACTTTTATCATTAATGAAAAATTAACAGATCAAGTAAACATTTTATCAAAGTAGGGCATTTTCTAGGAAACATGAAGTATTTAATCAGCAAGAACTTGGAAGTCTTAAGTAATGAAGAAATGGATTTTTCTATGAATCACAGCAGCATTTGTTTTTATTGTCAGTGATCAGAATTTGTCATGTGTTATCTTGTATTTTAATTAAATGTGAGGGCTACAAATTCTGTGCTGTTAAGGTTCTGTTCTACTCCTAAAATATTTTTGCTTTTGATAGGACTGTCTTCATCAGTGGATTACAACATAATGGATTTGGAACAAGAACTTGAAAATGTGAAGACTCTTAAGACAAAATTAGGTACTGTATGTTTTTGTTCTTGACTTGTGCACTGGTCTTGGATTCTTTCCAAAGACTTTCCTATAGTCTGAAATAGTCAAAAAGTTATGAAATCTTTAGTTTATGGTACAATCTTCCAGTGTATCCAATAGCTATTGGTACAGACTGCCTTTTAGTTTGGGGAGGGGATAAGCATATATGTACTCCCTTTTTTGTTTGTTTTGTACATGCATAAAGTGACTTTTCAGATGCTGATGTTTGGAGATGTCACTCCACTGTCTCTTGACTTGCATTATTTCTGACAAGTAATCTTCTGTCATCCTCATCATTTGAATTGTCCTTTTTCTCTCTCTGCTTTTAATATGTCCTCTTTGTCATTGACTTTGAACAATTTGATTCAAATGTCCTTTAAAGTGGCTTTCTTTATGCTTCTTATTCTTTGGGTTCACTGAGTCTCTTGGATCTGGGAATTTATAGTTTTCATCTAATTTGAAACATTTTTGGCCATTGTTTTTCTAAATGTTTTTCTTTTTCCTCTCTGTGTGCTCCTTTCAGAGGCTCCAATTACATGTACACTGGCCCAAAACTCATGGATTTTCCTTTATTTTTTGGATGTTTTTCTCAGGATGTTTCATTTTGGATAGTAATTACTATATCTTCATGTATACTAATCTTTCCTTTTGAGGGTCTAAACAGCATTTAATTCCATCTATTGTATTCTCAAACACTGCAGTTTTTTTTGTTTTGTTTTTAAATAGGCTCCAGGCTGCACTTGGAGCCCAATGTGGGGCCTGAACTCAGGACCCTGAGATCAAGACCCTGAGCTCAACTGACTTAACCCAGATGCCCCTCAGACACTGCAGTTTTTATATTTAGAAGTTCTTTTTAGACTGTTTAGTCTGTGTCCTCCACTTTTTAAAAAATACGGAATATAATTATAATAGTTTTAATGTTTTTATCTGCTAATTCTAATTTCTGTGTTTAGTTCTTGATAGATTCTGATTGATTTTTCTTATACTTTTATGCATACCTGGCAATTTTATTTTATTTTTTATTATTATTATTTTTTTTAATACCTGGCAATTTTAGATTGGAAGGTGGATGGTGAGAATCTTATTGCTGGGCACTGATATTTTTGTATTCCTATAAGTGTGGAACTTTTTTTCTGGGATGCAGTTAAGTTACTTGGAAACAGTTTGATATTCTTGGGCTTTGCTCTGAAGGCTTGTCAGGCTGGGCTAGAGTAGCATTTCCTCTAGGGCCAGTTGTTCTGAGGCAACAATGCTCATGATTTATGAGGTCTCATTCTTGTCTTATGGGAGCAGGCCCTATTCTTGGCACTTTATGATGGTTGGATGCTGCTCCATCTAACTTTTTTGGGTGGTCCTTTCTTCAGCTGTGGGTTGTTTGCTCACATATCTGAGCTGATCTTCACTGAAGACTCAACTATGACCCTTTGAAGATCTGTGGAGTTCTTTCTCTGAGGACTTTTGCCAGTGGTACTTTGCTCTATACAGTCCAGCTAACTTGGTCTCTCCACACTCTCATTTTATATCAACTCAAGGAATGAGCAGGGCTGTGTGGGTTCCTGTGCCTTGTACTCTGGCCAGGAAACTGTCTCAAGACAGTAAGCAGGGGCAAACCCGGGGGTTGCTTTGTTTGCTTCCCATCTCTCAGAGATCATTGTCTTTCTGTGATTCACACATGCGGTGTCCTGTAACTGTTTCATATGTGTGTATTTTTTTGTTTCCTAATTATTTCAACTTGCATGGAATATTGGTCCCTGTAGTTATTCCATCTTCAGAAATGAAGTCCAGTGTTTTGTTATTGAAAATTTATTTATTTTCATTTTTCTTTTTTATTGAAGTGTAATTACCATGCAGTGTTATATTAGTTTCAGGTGTACAGTATAGTGATTCAACAATTCCTTCTATTAGTGCTTGTCCTGATAAGTGTACTCTTAATTCCTTTCACATGTTTCACTCATCCTCTACCCACTTCCCTTCTGCCAATCACCAGTTTTTTCCTCTGTATTTAAGAGTCTGTTTTTTTTATTTGTCTTTTATTTGTTTTGTTTCTTAGATTCTACATGTGAGTGAAATCCTATGGTATTTGTTTTTCTCTAACTTCACTTAGCATAGTACACTCTTGCTCTATCCATGTTGTTGCAGATGGCAAGATTTCATTCTTTTTCGTGGCTGAGTAATATCCGTGTGTGTATGTGTGTACAAATGTATATATATCACATCTTCTTTATCCATTCATCTATGGATGAACACTTGAGTTTTTTCCATGTCTTAGCTATTTTAAATTAATGCTGCAATAAACATTGGGGTGCATATTTCTTTTTGGATTAGTGTTTTGTTTTATTTGGGTAAATACTCAGTATGGGAATTACTGGAGCATTTGGTAATTCTATTTTTAATTTTTGAGGAACCTCCATAGTGTTTTCCAAGGTGGCTGCACCAGTTTGTATTCCCACCAACAGTATATATGAGGGCTCCTTTTTCTCTATATCTTTGCCAACACTTGTTATTTCTTGTGTTATTGATTTTAGTTATTCTGACAGGTACCAGGTTATATCTTATTGTGTTTTTTTTTAAAGATTTATTTATTTATTCATGATAGACAGAGAGAGAGAGAGAGAGAGGGGCAGAGACACAGGCAGAGGGGGAAGCAGGCTCCATGCCTGGAGCCCAATGTGAGACTCGGTCCCGGGACTCCAGGAGCATGCCCTGGGCCAAAGGCAGGCGCTAAACCACTGAGCCACCCAGGGATCCCCTCTTATTGTGGTTTTGATTGCATTTCCATAATGATGAATGATGTTGAACATCTTTTCATGTGTCTGTGTTGGCCATCTGTTGTTTCTGGAAAATGTCTATTCAAGTCTCTGTTCATTTTTTAATTCATGTAGGGGTGTAGAAGTTTTTTTTTTTTTTTTTTTTAAGATTTTATTTATTTATTCATGAGAGACACAGAAAGAGAGAGAGAGGCAGAGACACAGGCAGAGGGAGAAGCAGGCTCCTTGCAGGGAGCTTGACGTGGGACTCGATACTGGGTCTCTGGGATCACACCCTGGGCTGAAGTCGGCACTAAACAGCTCAGCCACCCGGGCTGCCCTAGAAGTTCTTTTTTTTTTTTTTTTTTTAAAGATTTTATTTATTTATTCATGATAGTCACAGAGAGAGAGAGAGAGAGGCAGAGACACAGGCAGAGGGAGAAGCAGGCTCCATGCACCGGGAGCCCGACGTGGGATTCGATCCCGGGTCTCCAGGATCACGCCCCGGGCCAAAGGCAGGCGCCAAACCGCTGCGCCACCCAGGGATCCCAGAAGTTCTTTATATATTTTGGATATTAACCCTTTGGTGGATATATCCTTTGCACATACCTTCTCCCATTCTATATGGTGCTCTCCTGTTTATTTTTGTGAACGTCATATTGTCTAAAATTACTTTGTGCATTCTGCTGTTGATGGGTACTGGATGTGTTTATCTTTTGTTATGAATGTATTGGTATAAACATTCTTCTGCATATCTCTTGGTATGTATGTTTTTTCAGTGTACATACCTGGAGGTGGAATTATTGAGTCTATGGATATACAACTTTTTAATATAATGCCAAATTGTTTTATCAGGTAGTTGTATTATTTTGCATTTGTTTTAGGCTTTAGTGAGACTTCATGTTTCTCCCCATCTTTCTCAACAATTGACGGTGCTGGACTCCATTTTTACCAATTTAGTGGACATGAAGTGGTTTTCACTGGTGTTTTAATTTGTATATCTCTGATTTGTGTTGCCAGTGTTCATTCAGCTTCTGCTTGAAAAACATCTGCTAGCATTTCATTTAGTGCTGGTTTGTTGGCAATGAATTCTCTTTTTGTTACCTGAAAACATTTTTACTTAACTTCTCATTGGTAGGGCATTTTTACATAATTTAGAATCCTGATTTGATAGTTTTCAGCATTAAAAAGATGTCTGTCTAGTGTCTTCTCGTTTCTGGTTAAAGTCGTATTGTTGTGCTTTTTTAATGCTTTTAAGATTTTCTTTATGTCTTTGTTTACTAGTTCTACCCTGATGTGCTTAGGTTTGATTTTCTTTGTGTTTATTCTTCTGAGATATGTGGCACTTCATCAATGTGTGACCTAATGTATTTTATCCATTTGGGGACTTTTTGGCCATCGTCTCATCAATTACTGCCTCTACTCATTCTCTTTTAGTTCCTTTATACCCCAACTGTGCATGTGCTAGACCTTTTCACTCTGTATTGTTTTGAGTTTACCCTCCTTTATTATATTCTTTGATCTGTGATATTTTTTGTTGATGTGTCTTCCATATTGCTGTCTTTTCAGCTGTGTCATAACTATTGCCCAACTGTCTCTTGAACTCTTTAACTTTAGTTACAGTGATTTTTCAGTTCTAGAATTTCCATTCAGTTATTTTCTAGATTCAAGTTACAACATTTGCCAGCTTGTCACTTATGTTATCAAATATATTAATCAGTTATTTTAAGGCCTCCTTCTGATAAGTTCAATATCTGGATAAACCGAAAGTCTGTTTCTATCATCTTTTTCCTTTGTGCCTATCTCTAGGGAGCATTCGATGGAGTGTCAGGCATTTCTTACACAGAACTGTAAAAACTCTGGATAATATTTTCTTCTTCTTGAGAGGCTTTACTTTTTCTTCTGGTAGGCAGTTAGAGCAGTTAGACCAATCTTTCCGTCTGGGCTGGTGATCATTCCAGAGTCAGTTTTGGTCTTCTCAAGGGATGGTCGATTTGTGGTTTGGCCTTGCTCCTAGTGTATAGCTTTCCTAAGTGCAAGCCTTCTCCGTGAACCTTGAACTTTAGTTTTCATCTCAAAACATGAACCTCACAGAAGCTTTGCTTCTCTCTTTGCTGTACCTTCTGGTCACTGTGGTCCCTGGTTCCTTGAAGGACAAGAGGCTGAATGTTAGACTCCCTTCTTTCTTCTTTCCTTTTCTCTGGGATCCTAGCCTTTCAGATTTTGGCTGTGTTGGCAGCCCCACACTCCCAATTTTTGTTTTCCTGATGCTGTTGAGTTTGCTGAAAGCATTGGTTTAGCATCATTTTCTTTTATCTACTGATGGTTGCTTGATTTCTCAGCCTCATAGGGCCATGTCAGTCATATGTTGGAAAACTGTTCAGGGAAAGATAGTACAAATATGAGGGATCACATCAATCCATTTCAGAGTATTGACCTCACAATTTTGTTGTGGAGGCTCTGCAATTCTTTCATGCAGATTTTTTTTCTTAGTTAAGTTTGATTTGTTTTTTACTAGTCGTTCATGACGTAAGGATTGTTATGATATCAGGTAGATCACTGTAGCCAGAGGTTTGCTTCCAATCTTTAGAAAACTGCAGATATTTATCTTTGGATTAGAGGGGATTTTTACTCATGTTACTTTACTCACTCAAATCTCTATCAATATGTAAATCTATATCAAATACAAATATTTCTATATTTTCATAGTAAGCTGGGTATTAACAGTACATTTGGTTAGCAACTGAAATGTCTTTATAGAGCTAAAATGTAAGCATCCTAGGATTGAGCAAAGTGATTTTAAAACTGATCTTTATAGTTTGTGGAAGAAAATTAAAAATAAGTTATGTTTTGTGAAAAAAGTTTTATAAAAATAATACATACTGGTTGTAGCAGTAAGGAATGAAAATGTGGATCTAGAGATATTTTTGGAAATCTTTTGTTATATTTTGTTTTTTTCCCCTAATAGAAAGGCGAAAAAAAGCTTCAGCATGGGAAAGAAATTTGGTGTATCCTGCTGTTATGGTTCTCCTCCTTATTGAGACAGTAAGAATTTATTTGCCAAGTTAAATAAAACAAATTATTTTTTATTTACTTTGGTATTTGAGTATGACAACTCCCTCAGCTAAATGGTTTCATATAAACTAGTTTTCTATCTACAGGATTAAAATCCATCTATACTTTTATTTGGAAAAACTCAGTAGAACAAAAATGGAAATTAATGGCAAGTTTTAGAAAGTCCTCAAGATTAACTATTTCCTCATGAAAGCAGGACATCATTCTTTTGTGCCATTTAGAATTAAGAGATGAGGTATTGCAGGTATCTTGCTTCACTCTATGATGGGATATGAAAATTATATTATTAATTAGTTCTGATAACATTTTAACCATTTTTTAAATCTGTAGAGTTGTGGGCTTCCATTTGATGGAATTTGTCAGTAACTGGATCTATATTATTAGCTTTAGTTACAAGCTTTGAAATTGTAATAATTTGCAGAAGCTTTTAGAGTTTATTCTGGAGTTTTTGCATATAGTTTGATTGCTTTTGTTTTTTGTGTGTAGAATTTTGGTCTTGTCTTCTCTTCTTCTCTGTTCTGAAGCATATATTTGGTTAGTAACTTAGATTTTAATACATGTGTACTCACAAAATATCTGTGAAATTCAGAACTGATACTAATTTTTTTATGTTGTAGTCCATCTCGGTCCTCTTGGTGGCTTGTAATATTCTTTGCCTGTTGGTTGATGAAACAGCCATGCCAAAGGGAACAAGGGTAAAGTGCTTTAAATGTCTTTTGCAAAAGTGTTCTCTATATATACCCTGAGTATTTCAAATACATGATTTAAAACATCACCTTTCTGCATGTATATTTCAGGTTGTATGAATTTCTTTATATAAAGAGCCTTTGTAAACAGTGTTTATAAAACTATGACTTTTGTTTCTAATTTCTTACTTTTGGTTGGGCAGCCCTTTTATCAAATAGCAAAGTTTCCTTTTAGACTTTGTATCATAGTTTATTTTTGTTTTACCAAAGTTCATATTTGTAATTCTGTAAGAAAATGTATACTCTGTGAAGTAGTGATGTGGAAGGAGTTTATTAGATTGATTCATAGTGTTTGCAAAAGATCCAAGTATATGGTTAGTAGGGACTGTTTCAAAAGAGTCACATTTTATGAAACGGAATCAAATGTTTAGGTACTGGAGGAGTCAGATGTACACCTTTTCATGAATTAACTTTTGTTTTCTCTCTTGTAAAAGTTGATGATTCTATTAAATCCTATCTTTTAGCCAACTTAAATGTGTTCACCGTACAGGAGGTAGTTATCACTGAAGATTCATATTTGGCATACTTCTGGGAGTGTCTGTAAACTTTTGATTATGAAAGTAGCATTTACATTTTAACATTTTCTTTTTTTTAAATTTTTATTTATTTATGATAGTCACACAGAGAGAGAGAGAGAGAGAGAGAGGCAGAGACACAGGCAGAGGGAGAAGCAGGCTCCATGCACCGGGAGCCCGATGTGGGACTCGATCCCCGGTCTCCAGGATCGTGCCCTGGGCCAAAGGCAGGTGCCAAACCGCTGCGCCACCCAGGGATCCCCATTTTAACATTTTCTTATATTTTTCTAAGTCAGTAGCTTTCTTACTCCCCATAGAAAAGACTTCCGAATTCTTCCAGACTTTTGGTGCCACTTCTCTCTCTGAACCAGATAATATATAACTTTCTTCTCCTAGGAAAAAGCCAGCATCAACCTAAATTTCTTCCTTTCAGCCCTAGGCGGAGGAGATACTGTATCTCTCACAGCTAATTTTTTTTTTCCAGCCATATTCTCTAGTTAGATTCTGCCCTCTTCTAACTTTTGCTGGACCTTGTGCCCTCTGTTACTGCCCAGTATCTAGCCTACCAACGTGTTCCAGGTACCTAATTCCTCAAGCAAACAACACTCAACAGTACTCCATCTGCAACCTGGTCTTTATCTTCTGTTTAGACCCAAATTCATTGATAGAGCCAGGAAGTCATCTATTGTGTTGGTTTCTATACTTTTTGTAACCCTCTTTTATACATTGCACACACTGGGTAAGTCCCTATTGGTACATTTTTGTACCATCCTCTTAGTGTATCATAGAGAAGGACTTTTACCTGGTAGAGTCCATGCGTGATTGTGTAAATAAATCAAATCATCTTAATCCTGCCTGGAGGACTTCTCTTGAGACAGGGAATACTTCCAAAATGTTTTTCCCCCAGCCAATAAGCTTTCTATTAGCATTATTCATTTCTATGTCAAAAGATTGATGAAAAGTTGATAATTCTTTGCCTTTGTTTATATATATATATATATTATATATATATATATAATATATATATATGAAATTTCCATGGGTATTCTTACTTTTTTATGTCAAAATTAGAATGTATATATGATATGTATGATATTAATTATAGGCTTATTTTTTTTATTGCCCTGACTATAGATTCTTAATTTTCCTGGTATTTTTGTTTGATATAATTAAAGCTGATAGTAGATTAGTAGTTGATATTTGAATAGTTCTTTAATTGGCAGGCTTTGAAAATATTCTTCCTACTAGAAATTATTTTTTTGCTTGTCTTGTCTCATTAATAAATATTAGATTTTTTTGTTTTTTTAAAGTCTAGATAAAATAGGTTTTGAGAATACATACAATGTTTAGGGAAAATGTGTAGTGTTACATTTAAAAAAAATCTGTCTTAATTAAGTTATATCTTTTAAAAACCTCTGAATTCCCAAGGAAGATTTGGGGAAAGAAAACTTTTAACTGTAGAAATGGGATATGCACATTCACTTTCTTTCTATGCTTAGCCTACTCTGATATAGTTTAATTATATAATTTTTGTATATGTTATTGGGAGGGTTCATTAAAATAATTATATACTTATTCAAGTGGTACTGTTTTAAAAAAATTTCTTCCAATAATATTAAAGACTTTTAACAATAAGCATAATATCATTTTGATAAGTAAATTACATTTGAGATAGATCAGAGATGTTTTGAGCTTGTTAAAATTGTTAACACATGCTTGCATTAGTTGGTGAACTAGGTCTAATGTCATTTGAAAATCTAGATGTTATTCCGGGGTATTAAACATTTCCAATTCCTATATTTATGAAACAGAATGGGAAAGCAAATATTATAGTGTCATTGAATTCTGAAAAGTGATTTTTTTCCCCCCAGGGTCCTGGAATAGGAAATGCTTCTCTTTCTGCTTTTGGTTTTGTGGGAGCTGCACTTGAAATCATTTTGATTTTGTATCCTTTCTTTAACTGAACATTGTCAACAAATTTTCTGTTTAGTTTTCTGGGACAGTGGTAATTTACTAGGACACTTGCCTAGAAGAGAAAAACAAGTCAGTCTTTCTCAATCACGCCAAGTGGCTTTTTGTTTTGTTTTTCCTTTGGATCTTAAGAGTTTCTGGAGACTAGTGAGGACTTAAGGAAACTCACATTCTTTGGAGAGTTTTTCCTTGATTCTCACAGCTATCTTATGGTGTCCTCTGTTGTTGGTTTCTATAGCCTCCGATTTTTTGGAAACTTTATTCCCAAGAAGGATGACACAACTATGACAAAGGTAAGGTAAAGAGTTAGGTGGCTATGCTTCTCTTTTGCATTCCAAGGCAAATGAACTGTTTTATTTTGTAATCGCCCTGAATGGTTCATTTGTGCTGATAGGTATTTGTTTGTAAATTGCATAAACACAAACTGAAAGATTTTCAAAATGCTGAATGAGTGGGAAAAGGATGTGCTGCTCTGTTTAATTTGGATGACATCCATTCACTTGTAAATGCATAGAACTGCAGAGCTTGTTAACTAGCTACAGAAGGCTACTGAAAGGACTCTTTCTCCTCTAAAGAAAACGTATTGCTAATGAGTAACTTTGATTGTGCAAACTGTACTTCAGGAAGCTTGTTTGAAATCTGAAGAACTTAGCTGTTACAAGTAGTAGGGACAAAGTATTTCAAATTTGAATAATTAAAGCAAGAAGGAAGAGTTCTATTCAGAAACATTTTGTAGTTTGAGGCTAATTTGACTTCCTACAATGTGTCATTGGCTTTGGAATAACAAAGACTGTTACCTTATATAGTGACTGCATCTTTTTAAAATATTCCCACAGGCTGACCATGAAGAATAATAAGAGCTGCTTTCTTTTCTTTTTTTAAATTATATATCACATATTTTCAGCCTATCTTAAAAGGAAAAAGTCATTTTATATATTTTATTTACCTATCTTTAAAATGCTATGACTTCTTAAGATACTTAGCATTTAGTTTAAGTGATCATCAGCATTAAACAGTATTTTCAACTTATTTTGTTTAATATAAAAGATTAAGCATAGGACACATTGGAAATGAATTATTAGAATTTAGGGGTTTTAGATTTCTACCTTTTTGGTATTATATTCTAATAGTTGAGTGTATTAGAAGTAGTATTATATATCTTGAGCAGTAGTGTGGCTTTAAAAATATAGTCAGAAGTATTAAATGTATTCATTCTATTTTACTTGACAGGCAAACCTTTTTAAAGTTGGCACCCTCAATTAATAAAGTAAAATGTATTGTTTGTGGTGTAACTTAAGTGTTCTGTAACTTTATGTTTATGCCAGCTACTGTAAATATCTTCAAGAACTTTATAGATGTAACTTCAAATATTTATAAAAAAAATTTCTTGTTCTCTTTAAATTCTATATTGAGTAATATCATTAAGAAGCTAGCAAAGTACAGGACAATAGTACCAGGTAAGTAGAATGTACAGTAAGTTCCCAGAATGTGTGTAGATTGATTGCATTTATCATCCTTTTCTCTGACTGCCCAATATTCTTTCTGATCTCTACACAGATCATTGGGAATTGTGTGTCCATCTTGGTCTTGAGCTCTGCACTGCCTGTGATGTCAAGAACACTGGGTAAGTTTACCAGAGAAATGTCCATTTTAAAAGCCCATACCTTGTTAACATTTCTTTCCTAAACTTCTGCCTTAACTTTTAGTTTCTGAACTTTAAAAAAAAAAATCCTTTGAAATATAATATTTCCTTGCATATTGTTTTATAACTTCTGTATGTCTTTTATATAGAGAGCCATACCAAAACAAGTACTTTTATTAAATTAAGGCTATTTATTTTTAAATACTTAAAAATGTTCTTTCTCCAAACAATGGACAGTTTTTCCCACTGATTGGTTAAGCTTTTGAGTTCTCTGGTGAGACAACTGTGGTATTAAAAAAATGTTTAAGGTCTAGAAAGTATTAAACTAATTTTTCTTATATGAAAATTTAAAAAATATATATAATTTAGTATGTAGTTTAAAAACTGAATATGTGTAAAACATTTTAAGCTGCTTTGTGTCCATGAAATAGACTTGAAACAGTGAGGTCTTTGCGAGCATGTGCTGATTTCAAGGACAATCCTTTAGTTGTTTAATTTTTACTTGCCTGTCATTTATATAGTTCTCTTAATTTTTCAATTTACAGGAACTTTGATCATCTTTAAAAGTAATACATTTCTACTTTGTCACTGAAATAGTTGAACAAATCTTCATTTGGACTTTTATCTTTTATAAAGCATGTTGCAGGCTGTGATCTTGCTTCTTGGCTAAATATTATTTCAGACAAAAGTTTCCGTTAGGCAGTTGGTTCTGTTTGGTTTTCTGGATGTAGGTTTCCACTTAAGAGTGTTCACAAATGATTAGAAGAATCTATCATTCAACCTCAGCAACTTGCTCATAACAAAAATTACTAGTCGCTTTGAGTTGCTTTTGTTTATCTCTTCTTTTGCCTCCGTTGTTGATTCAAGACTCCTGGCCAGCAGGGAGGCCGGCTGCAAGAGGGAAATAGAGGATTTACGGTTATCTGCGCAATGCTTACCGAGAATTTCATGTTTTAGTAAGAAGTGAAATCTAAGTATAAATGTAAGGGGACCATTATTCCACAGACTAATACAAAGCTTATTTACTTAGTGGTCTTCTTTTGTGTTTGCTTTATAGGACTTGTTATTGTTTTGACATCTGCTTATGGTGTGCTAATCTCGAAAATGCCAAAAGTATGCACGTTAGTAACTTCATTTATATCTAAAGTGGTATCGTTTGTATTATGACAGTCCAACAATAATTTCTGTGATATTATAGCCACGCTACCATTTAGTCATTTATAAAACTCATGTACTGTGATCTGTTATTTAAGATTAATTGTTAATAGTGATATGTACTGATTTTATGGAAGAAAATTGCATGCTGGGAATACTTTTCATACAAAGAAAGCAAATTAATGGCAAAATTTGCTTTTTGAAGATCAACAAATTAAATTCCTGAGTAGTTTGCCATAGAGATAACTAAAAAGAAGAAAAAGAAAGATGGGACAATTAGAATGCAGCTAACAAACGCCTGGACCCAGCTGTCCAAACAGGATTAATGGAGCGCATTAGGGTACAGTGAGTCATGTGGCGCTTTGCAAAATATCAACACGCACTGCATTACAGGTTATGCCCAGTGGCACTGAATAGATGAAAAGAAGTAAATACGTTAAACAGATTCATGGAGGCTTTTCACAGTATTAAAAAAGCAAATTTCTGGACTAAAAGAAGCAGCTTTATTTTAGTATTATGGGAAATGCAAACTAGAGAGTTACTTTGTAATTCCTCTATTAACCCTTTAGGACTGAGCCTTTGATTTTTAAGAAGATAAAATGTGGAGAATTGTCATGAATGTTATCCTGGTGTATAACAGGGTTTTGATTTACCAGCTGAAAAGCTCATAAGCCTAGAATAGAGGATGCGTTTCACAACCAGATTCCAAGCTGTGAAAGTTTTCACTCTTTCTCGTTGTCTCTCCCAAGGAAAGCCTGACCCTTCATCTGCTCCTGGGAATTGCACCAGCAGCACCCCATCACTTACAGTGCAATAAGAAATGAAATAGCAAGGAAAACCCAACATTACCTGTATATGAGCAGCTTTTCTTGTATTTCAACAATTTATCAGTGATAGTTTTTACTTTGATTGTAAATTGAAAATACATTGAATCCTGTATAAAATAATTAATTTGGTGATATTTTTGCTTCAAAAATGAAAGTGTTCTATGAGTTTTTTGGTTTTTGGTTTTTTAATTTGCTAGCTGGTGGTGCTGGTGGACCAGATGATGCATCATTAAACTCTAGCTTTAGACTTCAGTGCTTAGTGTGAGAGAGAGGACAGTCATTAAAGAATTCCTTTGATCAGCTTCTTATATTTGAATACAGAAAGCTTTATACTAATTGGAAAATTGCCACAGAGTAAATTTTATAAGCATATCACTTGACAACTGGGAATTAAGTTGTGAGGAAGATTTTGAGCATGTTTTCAGTTAAATGTAATTAATATAAATGATGTTTTTGTTGTCGGTAGGAAACACAAAGAATCTGAGTATAACATTTCTTATTCGAACTCATTAAGGCCTTATAAGAGTAATGTCAGTGTCCACACATGTGATTTCCAAAACACTGTTTTGCTGCCTATTTATACTTGAGGTTTGAAGAATCATTTTGGGGGACCTGATGTCCATATGTGCAGTAAGCAGTTTACTGTTTGGTTTGACCCTGACTAGAGGAGGTGGCTGGCGAACAAGGTGAACATGAAACCAGACCAAGCCTGAGGAACTCTCTGCAGATGGCCAAACTTTTCTGCAATAAAATATTTTAAAGGCAGAAATGAATTCTGTAAGAACAGATTTTGTAGGATTGCTGACATGCTCTTGACTATGCTTAATCAAGAAACTACTGAGAGATCAACATTTTTTCAAATTGTTACTTTCAATCTCCTTTAACCAGGAAATTTTTTCCCAAATGCAACCAACAGACGTTGTAGTACTGTTACTAATTTCTTTTTTAAAATTATTTTTATAATAATTTGGAAGGAATAAGCCTGGGTGGCTGAGCCTGGGTGGCTCAATCGATTTAGTGTCTGCTTTCAGCTCAGGTCATGATCCCAGGGTCCTGGGATTGAGCTCCTCCTTACTCTGTTATCTGTGCAATGCCAAATGCTTATCTGTGCAACTCCCCCTGCAGCAGCAGGGAGTCTGCTTCTCCCTCTCCCTCTGCTGCTCCCCCTGTTTGTGCTCCCACTTGCTCCCTCTCTCTGTCAAATAAATAAGTAAAGTCTTAAATAAATAATTTCTATAGTTATTCTGTTATCCTGAAGCTCTTTCTGTAACTTGTAAAATTATACAAAACCCAAATGCAGACTTTTAAAAGAAAATGTGCTTGTAATATTAAAACAAGAATATTTACCCCTTTGAATCACCTTGAATTTATTTTTTAGTATTTCTCATCTGGGTCCCATCTAGTCCCTAATCTTGCAGGAGATGAAGGGAATCTGTTTAAAAATTGGTCCACCTTGGAGAGGTCTTTTTTGGGGGTTTCATACATACACTGTTAATTTTTACCCTGGGCCGTTTCTTTCCAATTCTCAGTGTAAAACAAAAGTAAGTGATAGTTAGAAATGAGAAGTGCAAAATAGGATTATGCATCATAATATGTATTCCTAACTATGACTTTGATGTAAAAATAATCTTAAATTCCCTCTTGAAAAATTGTCAGCAAAAATTTGTATATAACTTACTTATATCCAGTTATGTTGCAGAGAGAGTGGCACTAATTGATTTTTGGTTGATTAGTATTATTCTTATATCTGAAGAGTAAATTTTATATATCTAGTTTGTGATAATAAAGAGAATGTATTCTGTGTCAGATACGTAAGAGTTAAAAGACTAATGCCCAGTCCCTAAATGCTCATTCCCAGTATCTTATATTCTTCTGATGCCACTCTTGTTTCAGGGAACATAGTCATGTTGGCCATACTTACCTAAATAATTTAACTGTCTGTTGACATACATTCAAATATTTTAAATTTTAGTTTGTTATAAAATATTTTTATATGAAAATAATTATAGTTAGGATAATTTAGTTAGAAAGAGGATTAAGATGTAATCTTTAAAATGTTACCATTAAAACCAGTTAGTAAGCTATAATAAGGGTCTACTTTGTACTAAGAAGAAAGGCCTCTAGCCTGGCTGAGAATACTTCATAGCACACCTGCACAGTCAGTTCTGAGACCAGTGAATATATTATCTCCTTATTTGTAAGAGATTATATTTTAAAATTAATTTTAATTGATTATAGAAGTATAGACATGAATAGATTCTTAATTATAAAGAATACTAAAATTAGAGATCAGGCTACAGTTCTTTGTGACCACCAGTTTTACTCCCAGGTCCCTCTGCATAGTGTCCAGGTCTTCAGGTCTTCTTCTGTGCATATGTAGACATACGTAGTGCCTCTGCAGGAAATGTGAAATCCTCACTGGGGGTTACCTGGATGCTGACTCTGGTCATCGCTCTTATTCCTTCCATTGACTCCTGACCTCAGTGTGTCGTCCAGTAGGAGTTGAAATCATTTCCTCTATTGGAACTCAGTTATCTGAAAATGAATTTCAGACCCTAAACAATTATCTCATTTTGTTCGGGTCACCAGTGACCTCTTAAATATTCGATCTTGTGGATTCTGTTGTCTTATCTCCATAACATTTGCTGTTTATAATCCCACTTCCCATATTACTTCTTTCTTTATTTCTGGTCCTCATTTCCCTATTTCTTTCTTCTTTTTTTGGCCATTCCTCAGCTATCTCTTTTACTGCTCTCAGCCATACCCATACACTTGTCCCCAAACCCAAACCTCCCACCCAGAACTTACCCTTGAGCAAATAACAAATAATCCTAACTCTGTACTCCATTTGGGTGCCAGCCCACACTGGCCATTTCTACAGCAGGACCCACACCTGAGTGTGTCTCTCTGTTTCTTCCTCCCTTTCTCCTATTTCCCCTCAGTCTTTGGCCACTTTCTAATAGGCCAAAGCAGAAACCTGAGAGTTATATTAGATGCTTCTAGTTCTTCATGCTGACACCTAATGGTGATACTCAGTTTCATCTTATTAACATTTTTCACATTTGCTGCTGCTTCTTATTTCCCTTAGAAAAAAAATGAAAAGAGCCAGACTCCTGTAAACATCCAAGCAGAGAGCTGAATATATGATTTTATTTTAATACTTCATTGTTAGGGAATGTTCATGAAGTAGATTCTTAACCATGTGTTCTTTTCTTTGAGGAGAATAAAGAAGTGAAACCAAAGCAAGTGAACTGAAGAAATACTTTCTAAATGAGGAAGTATTATAGAGGGACAGGAGGCTCCATCTCTGGATGTTTTCTTCTGGAAGAGAGCAGACAGTCCCTGTCCAATTTAGAAGGCTTAAATGATCACCTGTTTGAAAGTGAGCACTTAGATGCTTCTTGGATAGTGCATTCTCTTTCACTGGCTTTAGTTTATTAAAATTCACATACTCTAGTTCATCTGGACTACTAATTAAGTTGCCTTCGTATTAGGACAAAATGAATTTGTAGCATGTAAATAGTTGTGACTAAAATTGGTTTGATATTTGCAAATACACTTCTCTCTGAGTTTTCGTTCCCATTGCTCCCACAGTCCTGTCCTTGTATCTGTCTGCCTGTCCCGTTCCTCCTCGTCCTCTAAGGCCAGGTCACAGGCTAGTCACACAAGAAGCTCTCAGATTTTTATGCATTCCACCTTGTGTTACACTTATCTGCATCTATTGGCTTTCTCAAGAAACTATACATCCCTTAAAGGACAAGACCATATTTTATGCATCTTTTTATTCCTTTCAGCATCTAGTTAATAAATATTTGTGGTGTCACTGGGTGCCCCATGTTGAGTGTGGACTGTGGTTTTGGAATAGGAAATCAAGTGTCTTGCTTCCATCCTGGTTGTTTTTCTATGTTTTAAGCTTGTTTGATCCTAGTATTTTTTTTTTTTTAAAAGACCCTTATAACAACCCAAAGGTAGAAACAGCCCAAGAATTCATTGACAGATAAAAATGCGTAGGCAGATTGTGGTCCAGTACATGCAGTGGAATATTATTCAACCATTAAAAGAAATGATGTCTGAGTAAAAATAGCCAGTCATGAAAAAACAAATACTGTGTGATTCCACTTACATGAGGCCCCTAGAGTCATCTAAATCATAGAGACAGGAGGGGGTAATGGTGGTCACCAGGGTCTGGGGCGGGGAGAGGGAAATGGGTACAGTTTCAGTTTTGTAAGATGAAAGTTC
This sequence comes from Canis lupus dingo, assembly GCF_003254725.2. Classification (NCBI taxonomy): domain Eukaryota; kingdom Metazoa; phylum Chordata; class Mammalia; order Carnivora; family Canidae; genus Canis; species Canis lupus. Next base: position 20,299,762 of record NC_064258.1, on the reverse strand, counting down.
TAGAAGTTAGTTGTATAAGAGCATGAATGTACTTAACATCATTAAAATGGTTCAGATGGTAAATTCTATGTTGTGTTTTACTACAATTAAATAAAAAAAGGAAAAAAAAACCAAAAAGAGTGGTATTCTGGCGCAATATAGATAAACCTTGAAAACATGATCCTAAGTAAACTTAGGCACAAAAAGCCACAAGTTGTAATATTCCATTTATATGAAATGTCCTGAATAGAAAACTTGACAGAGAAAGAAAGTTAGTGGTTGCGGTTGCCAGGGACTGGGAGGAGGGGTGATGGAGAGAAACTGCTTAATGGGTCTGGGGTTTCACTTTGTGGTGATGAAAGTGTTTTGGAACTAGATAGATTTACACAACATTGTGAATGTACTCAGTGCACTGGATTGTTTACTTTAAAATCATTAATTTTATGATATGTGAATTTCATCTTAATAAACTATTATTTTTTTAAAGACCCTTACACAGTAGAACAGTAGACAGTAAATATTTGCTCTCTCTTATGTTTCCTTGATGTGGTAATCTAACTAATCCTGAGGTCTACCTATTTTTAATGATCGTGAGTCAGCCTTTGAATGTTCTCTGTTTATTATAAAGGAAGGGGGAGCAGAGAGCAGGGGCCTTTATAGTATAGATAGAATCCTAACCAGGAGCACACTCCAGCCTCCTCTCCATGCAAAGTCTACTCATGATTTAATGGCTAGTTTAGCACTCCCCCGCTTCTCTTACAACGAAAGTATGATCCTGTCTCTCCCCAGCTCTCTATGTTTCAAAGACTTTTGCCATTAGAATAAGATTCTGTCTCCCTAAGGTGGCATAGGAGGTCCTTTAAACCTAACCCCTCCTTGTATGTCCAGCTTCGTTTCTTGCCAATCCAAGCCTTACTCATTCTGAACCTGTCAATAATAGTGGTGGTCTTTGGGTGTGCTGAGCGAGAACAAAGTACTGCTCTACTTTACATGCCTTAGAACATGGGACTTCATCTGACAAGAATGATTTTCTTCACCATCCACTCCCTGGCACACCTGACATGTCACTGGAGACTTGGCTCAGCCATTAACTCCACAGAGAAAGCTCCCCCTGAGTCTCCACCCTTCAGCCATCCCTCCTGTATGCTCTCAAATCACCCTTCCTAATGCTCCACATATCTGCCTCGTCACTGGGCATATTGTGTTCTAAATGCTTACTTCTCTCTTCCCTCCATAAAACTGTGAGTTCCTTGAGGAAAGAGGTGGTCTGCACAGGGCAGACACACAGGGAATTCATGCTTCATTTCCCATTTTACTTAACTGTACAAAGACATTTAGTTGTGCTGGAAATATATATGAAATATATTTTGAAAGTCTCTTAGGAGACTGTCAGTTCCATGAAGGGAATAAATATCTTACATACTTACTCTGTAGCTCCTATGCTACGTGTATAGTGTTAGGAATATGATAGGAACTGAAAAATACTGTAAAAATTTAACTTATAACACAAGAACAAATATAGAAATACAGAATTTCTAATTAAATCTAATTGCCACAGCCATAAACTAATAATATAGGCATGCATGCTATGGGGTGTTTTTAGCCTGAAGCCTAATAAATGTATATTAACAGCTTTACTGAGGTATAATTGACATACCATAAGCTGTACATATTTAAAGTGTATAGTTGACAAGTTTGGGTTTTTTTTTTTTTACAAGTTTTGACATATTTGTACACCTGTGATACCATCACCATAATCAAGATAGTGAACATATATGTCACCTCAAAATGTTTCTTTTCAGCCGTATGTAATTCCTCCTTCACACCTCTCCCACTGTATCACACCCCCACCCTGTATCCCCAGGCAACAACTGACCTGCTTTTTATAACTATAGATTAGTTCACATTCCTGGAATTTTACATAAATGAAATCATGCAATATGTACTGTTTTTTGTCTGGCTTTTTTTCACCGGCATATTTTAAGATTCACCCAGGTTGTTGCACGTGTCAATAGTTCATTTTTTATTGAGTAGTGTTTCATTTTATGTATGGACCACAATTTGTTTATCCTATCACCCACTGAAGGACTTTTGAATTGTTCATGATTTTTGGCTATTTTAAGTAAAGTTACTGTGAACATTCACATCCAGGTCTCTGTATGGGCATATGCTTTTGTTTCTCTTGGGTAATAACTAGAAATGGAAAGCTTGGTGCATGCTTCATTTTTAAGAAACTGCCAAACTGTCCCAAAGTACTTATCCATTTTGCATTCTCAGCACAAGTCATGGCAATCCTGGTTCCTCTCCATTCTTCACTAACACTGGTAGAGTCCATCAGTGAATGTTTGGCATTTTAATAGGTGTGTAGTGGTATGTTTTTATGGACTTACCTTGCATTTCCCAGATGACTAAAGTGTCACTTGTTGTCTGTATATCTTTGGTGAAGTATCTATTCAGATCTTTGGCTTATTTTAAAAATTGGGATTATTTTCTCATTCTTGAGTGCTGGGTGCTGTTTACATATTCTAGATAAAAGTTCCTCTTTTTTTTTTGGTAAAAGTTCCTTGTCAAGATATGTGATTTGCAAATATTTTCCCCATTTGATGGCTTGTCTTTTTATTCTTTTAACAATATCTTTCAAAGAACAGACATCCTTAATTTTGATGAAGTCAGATTTACCAAGTTTCTTTTTGGATTATGCTTTGGTATATTTTTCCCTAACCCCAAGTCACTAAGATTATCTCCTATATTTTCTTCTAGAAGTTTTATACTTTTAGGTCCTGTCCTTAGATCTTAGGTCTGTCCTTAGACCCATTTTGAGTTAATTTATGTTTATAGTATGAGTTAATTTTCTGTTTATAGTATGAGGTATGAATTGAGATTTGTTTTTGCATATGGGTAACCAGTTATTCTAGCACCACTGCATGAAAAGTCTATACTGAATGGCCTTGAAAACTTCATGGAAAATCAGCTGTCCATGTATGTATGGGTGTGAGTTTATTTCTGGACTCTATTTTTTTCCATTGCTATTTGTCTTTACATCAATACCATACTGTCTGGATTGCTATAGATTGTAAGACTTGAGATCAGGCAGTGAAATCTATTCTTTTTGAGAGTGGTTTTAGTTATTCTGAGTTCTTTGCATTCCCTGTGGCTTTTTAAAATAGCTTGTCATTTTCTACACAAATGTCTATGAGGGTTTTGGATTGTGTTGAATCTGTAGAACAAACTGGAGAGGATTAACATCTTTACAATATTGAGTCTTTTAGTCCCTGAACACTATACTTATTTAGTTCTTTAATTTGTCTCTGCATCATATGCATTTTTTGTTTCGGTCTTGCACATTTGATGCTATTGTAATGATATTTCTTTAAAAATTTAATTTCTTTTTTTTTAAAGATTTTATCTGTTTATTCGTGAGAGAGACACAGAGAGAGGCAGAGACATAGGCAGAGGGAAAATCAGGCTCCACGCAGGGAGCCCAATGCAGGACTCGATCCCAGGACTCCAGAACCATGCCCTGAGCCAAAGGCAGATGCTTAACTGCTGAGCCACCCAGGCATCCCTAAAAATTTAATTTCTTATTTAAGAATGTTAATGGCTGGTACATAGAGATATAGAGATACAAGTGATTTGTATATATTGATCTTTTATTCTGCAACCTTGCTAAACTCACTTATTAGTGATAGTATGTGTTTTGTAGATTTTGTTGAATTTTTGTTGATGATGATAATGTCTGTGAATAAAGTTAGTTTTATTTCATCCTTTCCAATATGGATGCTTTATTTTTCTTGTCTGTTGTCTGTTGCAGTACCTGGAGCTTTGAGCACAATGTTGAATAGAAGTAGTGGGAGCAGACAATCTTGACTTCTCACCATAGCAATAAAGCATTCTGTTCTTTACTGTTACCTGATAAAAGCGGTAGTATTTTTTTGCTTGTTTATTTTGGTAGATGCCTCTCACCAGGTTGAGGAGGTTTCCTTTTTTTCTCTTTTGCTGGAGTTTTTATTGGATGTAGGATTTTGTTAAATGCTTTTTCTGCATCTGGTGACATAATCACATGGCTTTCTTTTTTAAACCGTTAATGTGCTGAATTACACTGAGTGATTCTTGAATGTTAAACCAATCTTGGCATTCCTGGGATATATCCCACTTGGTCATGACATAGTAACCCTCCCCCCCCTTTTTTTTGTTGGGTTTAATTTGATAAAATTTTACTTAGGATTTTTGTATTGGTATTTATGAGTGCATAGATCTGTAGTTCTCTTTTCTTGTTAATAATTTTTTTCTGGTTTTGATTATGTAAGTAATGTTATCTTGATTGAAAGTATCAGAAGTATTTCCTTCTCTTCAATTTGCTGGGTAAATACTATCCACTAAATGTTTGTGTCCCTCCAAAATTCGTATGTAGAAACTTAATCCCTAGTGTGATGCATATTAGGATGGGGCCTGTGGGAGGTGATAGGTCATGAAGCTCCACCTTCATGAGTGGGATCAGTGCCCTTATGAAAGAGGCCCCAGAGAGTTCTTTTGCCCTTTCTGTCCTGTGAGGTTACAGTGAAAAAGATAGCTGTCTGTGAACCAGGAAGTGGACCCAGACACCAAGTCTTTTGGAGCCTTGATCTTGGATTTGTAGCCTGCAGAACTAACTGTGAGAGATAAATGTCTGTTGTTTGTAAGCCACTCAGTCTAGGACATTTTGTTATAGCAACCCTAAAGGACTAAGACAATGAGTTTTGTTTTTTTTTTTTAAGACAATGAGTTTTTATAGAATTGGGGTCTTTTCTCTGTCAATGTTTGATATAGTTCACCAGTGAAGAAGCCATTTGGGCCTGGAATTTACTTTGTGGAAAGGTTTTAACAGCAAATTCTATTTCTTTTATAGATAGAGGACTACTCAGCTTTTTAATTTCTTCTTGAGTGAGTTTGTTAATGTATTTTAAGGAATTTGTTTATTTTATCTATGTTATCAAGTATTTTGGCATAAAGTTCCTTTATTATCCCTCTAGTATAGATAGATATATCAGTGTACTGCAGTGTTATTTACCTACTCCTAGCTAATATTGGTAATTTGTGTCTTTTTTTTTCTTTAATAGTGTTGCTAGAGTGATTTAAAAAAAATTATTAGAGAGTGCACAGATGCTCGAATTAGGGGAAGGGTAGAGGGAAAGAGAGAGAGCACATCTCAAGCAGACTTCCTGCTGAGCTTGGAACCCCTTGTAGATCTCGATCCCACGACCCTGAGATCATGACCTGAGCTGAAATCAAGAATCAGGAGCCCCAAGAGGTTTATTGATTTTTACTGATCTTCTCAAAGGACTAGTTTTTAGTTTCATTTATTTTTCTCTATTTTCCTTTCATTGATTCTCTCTTATTTACTTTCTTCTGCTTATTTTGGGGTTTATTTTTTTCTTATTTTTCTGTTTTCTTAAAATTGAAGCTGAGTTCTCTGATTTGAGATCTTCTTTATTTTTTAACACTGGCACTTAGCACTATGAGTTTCTAAGTACTGCTTTGGCTGCACTCCTCTGAATTTTGATCTGTAGTGTTTCCATTTTCATTCAGCTCAATATCCTTTCTGACTTTCCTTTTTTTTTTTCATCTCTTGACCATGGATTATTTAGAAGCCTATTACTTAGTTTCCACATATTTGAGGATTTTCCAGAGAGATCTGTTAATGATTTCTAATTTAATTCCATGTAGTGAGGAAATATATTTTATATGACTTGAATCATTTTGAATTTATTGAGACTTGCTTTATGGCCTAGAACATGGTCTGTCCTCATGGATCTTCTCTATGTGCTTGAAAAGGTGTATTGTATTGGTGGGTAGAACGTTCTATGAATGTCAGATCAAATTAGCTGATAATATTACTGAAGTTCTTTGTATCCTTACTGATTTTATAACTGTTTTATAATTTATTGAAAGAAGGGTTTTGAAATCTACTAAAAATATGGATTGGTTTATTTCTTCTTACATTTCTGTTTTTGCTTCATGTATTTTGAAGTTCTGTTATTAGATGCATAAATATTTAGGGCTATTATGTTCTCTTGATGAATTGACCCCTTTATAATTATGATGATGATGGTGACATTCTTTATCCCTGGTAGTCTTCTTTGCTATAAAATCTACTTTGTGTGACATTGAAGAGCCATGTCAGCAATTTTTTGATTATGGTTACATAGTATATTTTTTTCTATTCTTATACTTTCAATATATTTGTATCTTTATATTTAAATAGTTGTTTTTTTTACAGATAATGTAGAGTTGGGTCTTGCTTTTTTATTCAATCTATTAATCTTCATTCTTGAATTTGGATGTTTAGACCATTTACTTCAAATGTAATTATTGATATTATGTTTGAATCTACAGTCTTGCTCTTTATGATTTATTTCTTTCCATCTCTTCTTTGTTCCCTTTTTCCTCGTTATCTTCATTTTTCTGGATAAAAATGCATTAAAAAGATTCCATTTTATCTCCTTTGTTGGCCTATTAGCCATTACTGTAAAATCATAGCACTTAGTAGAAGAGCCTTCCCACAGCATACTTCCATTTCTTCCCTCCCAGTCTTCCTGCTTTTGTTATCATACATTTTATTTGCACCCATGTTATAAACCCTATAATACATTGTTTTTATTTTTGCTTTAAGCAATGACCCTGAGATTATGACCAGAGACAAAATCAAGAGTCAGACACTTAACCAACTGAGCCACCCAGATCCCCCAATCTCAGTGTTTTGTCAGAGAACATTTAACTTTATCTTTTATGACAAGATATGTGTGTTCTTTTTGGCAATCTTACATTAAAGCCATATCATATCATGTCAGCCATTTGTGTGAGATGCCAGTATATATGATTTTTTGATAAAGTTACTTTAATGATCCTTAAGTGTGTCCACCTTTATAAACTCTCTCTCGCTTCTTTTTGCTAGTAAAGAACAGGAGTCTGCTCAGGTGAGCTAATGAAGGAAAATTCTCGTGATTTATATTGGAGGTGGAGTAACCAGCTCTTTCCTGAAATGAGGTTTTGTACTTTGGTTCTTGTATAGGTATGACTAGAAAAAGATCTTTATTCAAGGAATTATGCATAAAACATTTTCAACTGCATCTTAATGTATTTTATTCCCAGATAGTCCAGATAATATGGCTTATGCTTAGCCACTGCTTGACTAACTAGGCTTTTTACCTGGTGTGTATTTTACTCATCTTTTAAGGAAATGACTTCTGAATAGGAGTGAGCATTTCAGTATTTGACTAGAAGAGTTAAATAGCAATATTTGATAATTGAGGTTTTTTTAGTTAGTAATATTTTAAAATATGCTGCTTTAATACCGTTTTATATCTTTCTCCAGAAATAGAGATGTTGAAGAATAATAAATTTGTACAATAAGTGTTAAATTAAAATTTTAAGTATTGTTATGTTTTAAGTGTTGGTGCTTCTAACAAAGTACATTTAAAGTTTAATAATTGCTGTCACATAAACCTCTCAGACAGAAGTTGAAGGAAGTGATTGTTTCCAAGTTCTTGCTGTTCAGTCTTACAGAAGGTTTTAAGAATTGAAGAGCTGCATGTGTTGTCCAGAGTGATCTTTTAGTCAGACAATATCAGTTAGATATTTAAAAGATTAAATTAAATTAGAAACACCAGCATCTTTGTAACTAGTCCCTGTAATCTAGTATTTTGTCTGGTACTCTTTGGTGCACGATAGCAACATCCTCCTGGATTTCTGTCTGTGAGGTCAACCTGAGATGTCTTTAGGGCCACACATATACTGAAGAGATTGCTCTCTGTCTGGGGTTTCATATTAGGTCTTGGCCCTGACTCTCAGGATATCAAGTTGAATCCACCAAGATAGTCCTAGTGAAAGCACTTCCCGTTGTTCATAACTTACCTTCCATTGTCACTGTGCTCAGTGCATGGCACCATTGTCCCAGTGTGGTACCTCAGCCAGGTTCAGGGTGTAGTCTATGTGGCATATTCTATGTGGAGTCTGGGTCCCTTTATTTTCTTTAAAAAGATATTTTATTGTATGTTTTTATTAATCTTCTCTTTAAAATATTATGGTAGATAGATTATTGTTTCTCAAGTTCAAATACGTTGGCCCTGTGTAAATGTGGCCATAGAAGAACTACTTCTTGAAACCTATTTTTGTGATACTTTTGGATATGAAGGTTTTTCTGTTGTCTCTATGCACTGCTTTTGTGGAATCTGTCTCTATAACAGGTTATGGATTGCTTTGGGTGGGGATGAGAGCTAAGTTTAAAGTCAGCTGATATGAAGTGGAGTTTGGTTACTCTTGAAATCCTTAGACCACTCCTAAAATAAAGATACTGGATTTTGTTTATACAGTCCTTTGTGGTTAAAATTTTGTATGGCCCCAAGTACCTCTTCCAGCAGTCCCATCATCTGTCGCTGGACTGACTACCTAAATGTTGTTTACTTAATTATTTACAGTGGTCAGAGAAATCCTAGCATTCACGTATTCTTTTCAATAAGTATTTGGTCTAGGGCACATAATTACTGAATAGGATGACTGTTTGAATTATTTTTTTGAATAAAAAGACTTGTTTTTTAAAATGTATGTAGGTGAATTTATGTAACTTCAATATATATATAAAATAACTGCCTCTCTAGGTTTGCCATTTTACTCCACAAGCCTGTAGTATCCGGTTCAGATTAATAATGTTTTCATTCCCACTCCCCAGCTTGCCAACCCAGAAAGGAATCACCCTAGTTGTTTATTTGTTTATGTGGTAACTATTATGTATATATAAGCATTGCCCTGGGCACTGGGATTATAGAAGTGAAACAAACAAAGTCCTTTTTCTCATAGAACTTAGTAGTAGTACTAGTAGGGAAGGTAGGCAATAAATAAACCAGAAAGGAAAAGAAATATTTCAAGTAGTATGTGTTACAAAGAAATGTAATTAGGATAGATGGCCATGGAGGGTCCAGCTCTTTCATGTAGAGGAAACAGTTGCCCTCTCCAAGAAAGTGATGTTTGACCTGGGACCTGCATGGAGGGAGGAGCCAAGCAGTGGGGAGTGGGAGGTCTGAAGGTTTGTCCACTGTCTTCTCCGTCAGACTCCATCTGACTCTTCATATTTGAGTTGAGCATACTGTGCCCTTTCTCCCCATGAGCAGCACAGTGGATTTCTTGTCAGGGTAAGTATAGTGAGTGACAAGGGACATTCACTCCAACCTCATCACTTCCAAGAGACTGTGACACACGGAGAAAGTAGGTTAGGGCTGGCTGAGGTTCCTTAAGATAACAATTACATATTCTAACTAGGATTCCCACGAACAGAAATGAGAAAGTCCATGGAATTTGATCTGATTTGTACTTTATTTTGTAACATTTAAATATATTGTACCTGATTTTATTAAGGGTTATTTTATTTATTTTTAACAGGAATCACTAGATTTGATCTACTTGGAGACTTTGGAAGGTTTAATTGGCTGGGAAATTTCTATATTGTATTATCCTACAATTTGCTTTTTGCTATTGTGACCACATTGTGTCTGGTCAGAAAATTCACCTCTGCTGTACGAGAAGAACTTTTCAAGGCCCTAGGTAATCCTGAGGTTTATGGGTATTTTTTCTCTCTTTCTGCTAATTTCTAATTTTGTCATTTGAATTAATTTTAAATCTTCATCTGTTCATTTTTCCTACTGTGTGAAACCATAGAGGTGCCATTTCTGACCCATTACCACTGGTTATGCTCTTGTTTGAAATCACCTCATTAAGCCTCAGCTTCCTTATCTGTAAAATGATGACAATATCTTCTTCTCTCGAAGACTGTTGTGAATATTAACTGGAATATTTCTTGTAAGGGCCTGAGCAGAGAGTCCTGGCACATCAGAAGAGCTCAATAAAATGAGCTCTTTTATTGTTAGGATGATGGTGTGGAGTGAGGTGAGGCTAATGGCCTAGAGACTTATTTTTTGGTAATGATACCTCTTACAATTTCTTAGTTACAGATTACTTTTGAGGCTTAGATTTTACAAGTATTGGGCTGACCTATAATGCTCTTCAGTAAGCCAGATAACTCAGGATAAAAATATTAGTATTCTTGTCATTAATAGGAGAGATGGCATTCATTATTATGTATTCCATAAGTCACATACATTATGACCATATTAAAAAACTCTTAGGTTTGACTAAGCTAGAAAGTGTATAAATGTTACTTATGAATGAGTTTTTCCATTCTTACTTCAACATTAGCACTAAACATTTTATATGTTTTTATTTTACTTCATATTTGTATAAGTTTTATTTTATATTGTAGGAATACCAGGGCAGTATAAACTATCTTGCTATATAAACCCTCTTGGGTTTGGAGTGTGTAATTTTCTAATAACAGAAGGGAAAGGTAATGATTTATTGTAGAAAATCCTAACATTAGGTCGTTTACCTGACTTGACATTGAATGCTTATACTCTGTATTCCATTGTGGCTTTTAGCTGTTGCAAAAGGCTACATAGTGATTGGTTCATTAAGATCCACATAACTTCAAACTTCTGAGCAACAATAAAGCTTCTCACCCTACCAAGTTCTTCCAACCCCTGTGATTGAAGGGATGACCTTCGGAAAGGGAAAAATAATTCAAATTATTTATTCATACATATTTTATTACATTCACCCTGTGAAGGGATGGCTGGTACAGTAGTGCCTTGAAGTGAAAATGACATCTCATTTCATCTGAAGCACCGGATAATGTATGGATTTTCGTGCTTATGTTTCCTAATGTTGGCCAGGTTAAAATTTGTAAGGTGAAGTGGGAATCAACAGTTCTCTCAGCGAAATGTCTAAAGTTAGAACTTCATTTTTTTAAAATTTTATTTATTTGTTCATGAGAGAAACACACAGAGAGGCAAAGACAAGGCAGAGAGAGAAGCAGGCTCCTCACAGGAGCCCAATGTGGGACTTGATCCTGGGACCCCAGGGTCATGACCTGAGCCAAAGGCAGACAGACACTCAACCACTGAGCCACCCAGGTGTCCCTAGAGGTTCATTTTTAAGCCCATAGTAGCATCAGTGAGACTAGTTAGCCAGAATGTCAGATCAATTCCCACTTAGCTGTCACTAACATGAGATGCTTGTAGACAAATTGCAGTAAATTTAGTTTTGAGTTAAGTATTCTAGATATCATCTTTCTGAGGAAGTCTTCATTAATACAGTGAGATATCATTAAAGTGAAGTCATGTATGTTTTGTTGGCTCTTTGACCATAACAGGCAGTAGAATTATCAAGAGTTGTGTAAAACTAATAGATGGATTTGTTTTTTTTGTCCAAAATGTTTTCTGTTACTCTTGGGAATGCTTTAAGGAAGAAATGCATTGTAAGTACAGAAAGATCCTCATTAAGTATATGTAATAATGTGTGAATAGTCTGAGATCTTAAATCTGATTTCACTGGGAATCATAATTTGATTATAAAATTTTATTATCCCCCCCTTTTTTTGTAGGCTTTTTTCTTCTGCTGCTATGTCCATTGATAATTAGAGTACCTATCTTATAGAGTATCTGGTATATAGATGGTGGTGGAAGTGACTGTTTCTGCAGAGAGACATATTATAGTTTTTCTTAAAGATGTGTAGCCTGTGCTGTACCCAAGTTTTTTTTTTTGTTTTTTTTTGTTTGTTTTTTTTTTTTTTGTACCCAAGTTTTAGAAGTAATAATGGAAAGTCTCTCCTCAAAGGGGATTCCTTTTCACTTGGGGCACTGATTACTCAGCTGGTTTCTCTCTCCACCTACCTCCTTCTCCAGCAGGCCCGGTTTAAATATGCTTTCCCACACCCACCAGCTGTGGGTTCCTGTTGTCATGCAGTGGTTTGGCCATTCCTGGGACTTGAACTGTTTATTGTGTTGGATTGATTTCTTTTTTCCTTCCCATTCGTCCATCATAGACAGACTTAATTTTACCTTTTCTTTCATTAAGATATGCAGGTGATAGAAATTTTAAAATTCGGAGTGCTGTGTTGACTTAAGAGCGATATAAAATTGCTTAACCGCCAGGTAGATAGCTTTCTGGAGTCTTAGGGGAATAGAATCTTATCCAAGTATGTTTTTGAGGTGTCACAAAAGTCTGAACCTCGTAAAAATGTTTCCTCAAAATCTTTTCCATAGATGTGCTGGTATTCTTGAACATCTTTGTGCTTCATTTTGTTAATAAGTGCTGACAGTTTTGGTGCCACATGAACTCTTAAATTTTCTTCTACCTATTATTCCTGAGTTGCACAGTATTGTTGTATATATCAGGTACATTATGTAAGAGACTAGTGGATGATCCAGAGGGAAACTAATATAACTTTAAAAGATAGTATAGTGTAAATTTTTATTCTGTGATATATCTTTGGATAACAAAATCTTTATGTTCAATTTATTCTTTTGCCATTTCTTCTTTTTTTTATTTTTTTGATCATGTTTTCAAAAGCTTTTCCTTTTAATTATGTGCTTACTATTTTGGTGTGTCTCTCTGTATGTCTTCCTGTGTGTGTACTTGCATGTGTGTTTTTAAAGCAAAAATAGGATCATATTTGTCTCAGGTTAGTTCCCCTGGGAATCACACTTTGGGGCTGGGATGAAGGAGGAGGTGTATGAGAGGGTGCTCTTGGGATTGTGTGGAGGGCAGAAGGTGGAAAAGGAACTAACTGTGCAGAGATAAGAAACCAGAAGCTCTCATAGACCCCAGAGCTTGCATGGAGCTGAAGAGAAGGCATGGTTTCCTGGGGGTCAGCTGTCTTCTGCTTAAGCCTCCCAAGGAGCCTCCAGTGGGGACAGGAGATCTTTCATCCTAAAGGGGATCCAGCCAGCACATCAGAGCTTTCTCAGTAACACTTGACACTCTGCCTTATTAGCCCTCTGCCTACCCAAGTAACAATACATCATTTCTTACCATTTTCTTAATTTTTCTGCAGGGCTTCATAAGCTTCACTTATCAAATACTACAAGGGATTCAGAAACATCCAAGGCATCTGCAAACGGGCATCACAAAGCACTGTGAGACATGCAGCAGCACTCTGCAATCAAGAGATCTGGGACCCCCACACTCCTGACATGCCTGTCAGTCAGAAATGACTCGCACTGACCATGCTTCACATTTAGGGCCTGAACTTGGCAGTGCCATTTCTTTCATAAGCTCCTAAGAACTTGGTTGCCACAGGCCCTCTTCTCATTTAACTTTGTGACGAATCCCGCAGTTGCCAGCCAAACGCAGGCTCCTTAGGGCAGCACATTCTTCTGTGGATACATTTGCTTGCACCAATTGATACAATCACCCATATGAGAATGCTAGAAAAGGCAAACTTTGGGGGCCTTCTAAGAATTCAGTTAAATACCATTATATATTTTATTCAAAATGGAGAAGCTGACGTGAAAGACATTCTTGGTACTTGGATGTGAAGTGAAGGCCCTGCAAAAATGCAGGTTTATAGGTGCCGTTATTTCAGTGGGTGCATTGGAGCAGTAGTTTGCAAATGATATTTTTCACTTCCTTAAAGAAAAAGACAAAAGCATAGTTCTGGTTTATATTTCAGAATGATATTGATTGGACTTTGAGTCAAGGGAAAAATAGAAAATTCTTTCAAAACCCGGTTCATGCTAGGACACCACGGGAATACCTTCCTCTGTACAGTGTAGTAGACTACATAGGATGTAGTCTTGTAGTTCTGTACAAGATTATGCACTTGTAGTTCTCTGACATCTTTTGTGTATGTAATTTAGTATTACCTCTCATAACATAGTTGCCAGTGTCGAATACACTTGTAACTTGGATTTTGCCTTATAGGCTATATGTACACTTTATTTTTTTAAGCATTTTTTCAAAATCTCTCAGTTCCTTGTGCTCCTGTGTCTGTTATTAAACTACAAATGCTCTGTGGTAGAACCCCCCCCCCCCACGCCCCGTCACCACATTCTTCAGGCCTTGGTTACTTTTATATATGCCAGTTTACACCTCAGATTTATAAACGTTTCCACTTTAACACCCAGATGCACATTGTCAGTGTTCATGATGTGAGAATAGTTTTGTAGTGTATCATGATCTGATAATCATTCAGTTATTAAATTATAAGTACTTCTGGGGATGGTTTCTTGACTTTAAGTCCACTGAATAAAAACTATGAAATTGTACTCTGTATTACCATCCACTCAGAGTACTGAAAACTGTGCATGCAGAAATGAGAGATGAGCCCCTTTGTACATACTTTGTAGTTATGCAGTCTCTATAAACACATAGGTTCACATGCACTATGTGTATGGCAACAAATTGTCTGTGTTCAGACAAAAGTAAAAGAACATTTTTCCCAAATTGTTGAGTTTAAAGGGTGTTTTGGAAGAAATTTATGAAAATCAGACTGTATATATTTGACAAAAAAATTTCCACATAGAGCCAAAAAAATAAGAAAAATTAATCTCTGTATTCCTAAATTCCATTGAGTATACTTCTTTATTTATACCTCTATATTTCATTCTGAGCTTCTATTGTTAAAATCAGCCCAGTTTTAAAATAAAAGAACATTTTGTGATTCTAAACAACACTCCATAAATACTGCCAGTCTAGTATTGGTGACTCTCTCCACATAAGATATGCATATTGAGGAAATTAACAGAAGTTGGCTGTTTCCTAATTTCACTGGTAATTACACTTCTTTAAACATTAATTGCAAGCTTTGATTTTTACTGAAACTTGCTTGCAATCCATATTTTGAGCAGACTGTCAAGGGGAAAAGAGAAAGAAAATTTTTTAAATAAAAAAAGTCACTTGTAACTTACACTGGTTTCAGGGCACATCCATAGGAAGTTCTTGGGTATTTGTAAGATGTCTGAAAATTTCTGAGTAAAATATTAAACTTTTCAGTGTCTATATCAATTTTTTGTTCATTTGAAAGTTTCTTTCCATCGGAAAATTTAGGCCAGGTTTGGATTAGTAAGCAGTGAAATGTATTATAAATTCTTACAGCTGTTACTGGGTGCATCTTTGTTGCTTTTGAGACAGAGGATACTATTGCCGCACATGAAGGGCAGTTTTGAACCTTGGGTCTCAGATGCCTTTTATGGGAGCAAATACAGGTCGTAATATACTCTGTTTGCCACATGATTACAGCCACTGGGGGTTCTATAAAGAGTATATTCCTGGTCATGTACACAAGAGTCTTCCTTTTGAGTAAGAGACTTAGTCTAAATGCAGGTGTTTCTATTGGACATACACTGGCGGCTGGCTGCATGAGGGCATGGCAGAAATGGGTGGCAGGCAGCACACTGAGGCCAAACGTTGAAGTCTGGTAAGAACAGCGCCCCCCCCCCCCCCCCCCCAGCCCAGTCTTTCATTTGTTGCAGTTGTTGTGCTGGTGAAGGAGAAGGCGGCTGGCCTGACACCAGAACACCCTGTTCCCACAGTCAAGAGTGGCCCTTGGGATGGCCATTTTATTCTTGTTGGGTAGGGGGCTAGGTGGCTGTGTGAAGTCAGATGCTCCGTTGACTTTTTCTCACCTTAGGATCAACTTTAAAAGGGCATTAGACACTGAAGTTACAAAGTTTTTTGTGGAGACTTAGCCTATTCTTAATTGGTTCTGTAATACTTATTTTAAACTTACAAATTTTATAGATAACATTTGTAATTTTTACTGATTTTTTTCCAAGATATTTCTTAGATTTAGTATTTACTTAAGCTTTATATATATTCTATATAAAAATAGACCTGCTCTAAAAGAAGAGACTATGTGAAAATCGCATGCACATAGATGTTAGCTCCTTTAGTGCCACACTGAGAGGTTGATTGATTTGTGGATGAGAATGAAGTCTTCTGCATGGTTTGACTCTTGGAATATTCAGGTAGTGTTCTGTGTGCACCTGATAGTAGGGGCATCAGTGTCTGCTTGCTTTGCTGGAGCGCAGTAGACCCGTCTGTGCCCCCGTAACCGCTTAACCTGCCTACAGCACAGGCTTACGTCATTTGAAAACCCTATGTGGCTTTCTTTGTTGTTAGCACAGTATTAAATGTATAAAGGCAGAATTCTTAAAATAATTTTTAAAAATAGCATTTATGTAGTACTGACTTTTAAAAAACTGGTATGATGTTACTTTTAAAATAATGTTTAGATGCACTGGTATATTACTTTTGTTTACAGAGTGTTTTGTTTACAAATTATCTGTTGGCCATGTTTGTTTCTATGAGATACTTTTAGTGTGACTTTTTAAATGTCTTAGAAATTAAAGTTTTACAAAAAGTGATTTCATGTTTTGGTTTATAAGCATTCAAATGTATTTTTGTTTTACTTTTAAGTCTTAAGTACCATCGTGGCTAAAACTTAAGGTATATGTAGGTTACTTCCATTTCTTTTTTATAAAGGGCAGTATGGTTCTGGTGAGATGTTGGACTGAGGAAGAAGTGAATGTTCTCTCTCTTTTTGGAGTTATTGGTAGATGAATTTCTTCTAAACATTTGCAGCTAAAATGTAACATCAACAATTGAAATCATTTATGTCATCTAATTGTTTGAGTTATGTAGATATATTTGATTCCTCTAATCTTTTCCGTAGAAGAATTGAACCACACCCACTTGTGGTCGGGCAGCTTAATCCAGAGCTCATGGAAGAGTAAATGGCATTAGCATCTGGTGAATTCACTGCCAGACAGAAGCCTTTATAGCAGTGGCTTGCTTTCCAACTCTCTGACCACAAGAAGAAATACTTTTTACATTGTAGTATGCACAGGCACACACAAACACATGCACAGACTTCTATACATGTGAACAAAAATTTAACAAAACAGTACATATTTTTACTGTATGTGATGCCTGCTGGCATTTTTCATTCTATTTTTTTAGAATACTAGACACAAACCACTAATACTAATGGATGGTGAACTTCAGTTGGAAAAACGTGACTTCAGGGATCTAGTTAAAAGATGAACGAACACAAAAACTTTTTTTTGACTTTTGACTATTAGGTAAAATTCATTATTGCAAATACCACTGAAGCAAAAGTATTATATATGCAGATTACTTGTTGCACTGCAAAAATTGGAATTAAAATCAGTTGAAATTGCTGGAACTCTAAAAAATGGATTATAAAATTTCAAAACTAGATGGTTGATCCATATTTCTTAGAGAAATAGAGCTGGGACCTAGTATTAAAGAGAAGTTACTTCCTATTCTGTGTAATTCAGTTAAGTAAGTGTTTTCAAGTTCACGTGATCAAATAGGAAATTCAGATAAAATCCAGTTATTTTTTTTTTAAGATTTTATATATTTATTCATGAGACACAGAGAGAGAGAGAGGCAGAGAAAGAGGCAGGCTCCATGTGGGGAGCCCGATGTGGGACTCGATCCTGGGACTCCAGGATCATGCCCTGGGCTGAAGGCAGGCACTCAACAGCTGAGCCACCCAGGCATCCCAGAATCCAGTTATTCTTGAATGTGGTTTTGGTCTTATGTTCTTCCTAAACATACTGGAAAAGTCAAATTCACAAGCATGGGTTATGAAAAGTAGAGCAGCAGCACCTGATGTGTATGATTCCTGACGACTAGTGTCAACCGAAAGATCTTCAGTGTCTGAATGAGAGGACGTAGAGATTTAAATGTGAATCTGAGGAAGAAAGTTTGATCAGTTACTAAAAATCCTATGTGAATGTATGAATGTCTTCTCTCTTGCAAAGCTCTTAGTAAAAGATGTACTGCTTACCAGCAGTGGCCCCTCAGAACCCAGGACATGCTATAGAATTGAGCAGCTGTAGCTGTCATACTGTGTAGCTGTAGCTATTGTATCATATTGAATGGCTGTAAGTACTAACAAAATAGCCTTTTACATATATCTTAGCACATTGTTTTGTTATTGCTTTAGAAACCTGTGGTGAAAAACTTCTCTTTTTCTGTATTCTCAAATACTTCACTTGTGTATGTGTGTGTGTGGGGGGGGGGGGGTGGTTTACACCGAGCTATCTTCCCAGTTCTCTGTGGATACCACATCAGTGTGCTGGTTTGATTTACTTCTGACACTATATGGAGTTAGTGTAGATGCTACAGGTTAAGGACTCAGTCCCACAAGACTGACTCCCCACCCCTTGCTTCAGATGCCGGTCCCATGTCTGGGCTGTCCCATGTGCTTTGCCCACCCAGCTATAAATCAGTGGTTCCCAGCACCCCCTGGTTCAGTGATGTGCTAGAGCTGCACACAGAACTCTGCCAAACAATTGATTTACTAGATCGCCTATTTATTACAGAGCATAGACTCCGGAGCACCAGATGGAGCTGATGCCTGGGGCCAGGTATGGAGGTGGTCGCAGAGCTTCATGCCCTCTTTCCAGGGGTGCCAGCTGGGAAGCTCTCTGAATTCCTTCAGTTTGGGTTTTGGGTTTTTTTTTTATGGAAACTTCACTATATAGACATGATTGATTAAAGGATTGGCCATTAGTGATTAGCTCAGCCTCCAGACCTTCCCCACTCCCCAGAGGCCAGAAGGGTGGGACGGAAAGTTGTTGCTTCCACTGGCCATCATTAGGGGCTTTCCAAAAGACAACATTAACATCAGCTCAGGTGTGGTTGAAAGGGGCTTCTCAGGAATATGAAAAGACACCTTGATCTTATCATTTAGGAAATTCCACAGGTTTTTGCTCTGTGCCAGGAGTGGGGAGGAAGACCAAATATATGTTTCTTATTATAAATTACTTGGACAGGCTTGGTTTGGAGCAGTAGCTTGTATCAGGCTACCCAGTACCACTGTTTACTGAAGTCTTGGATCAAAGAAGTGCACATTTTCAGACTACTTCCAAAAAGACTCTATCAGTATATACTCTCATCAACAGCATATAAAGATGTTTTTCTAGCTAACACTGCATTTTGCCAGTCTTTTACATTAGCGCCAGCCTGAGAAGCAAATATTTATTTTTCTTTGCATTTTTAATAACTACTGGGGGGGACTTAAAAAATTTTATCAGCTATTTTTCTACTTTTGTGAATTATCATTAAATATACTTAGCCTATTTTTCTTCTGGTATTTTATAATTTTGTTGTTTTATAAAAACTGTATATTATAGATATTAAATGTCTTTCTGATGTGTGTATTTTTCCTGATTATTCTTTTAACTTTCCGCATTGTTTTTGTGGGGGTTTTTTTGTGTGTGTGTCATACTTAGGCTTTCCCTATCCTAAGACTTTCAAAAATATTCCCCAATATTTACCCCTACCTACTTGAGATATAATTCACATATTATAAAATTCACTCTGAAAGCATATGATTTATTGATGTTTAGTGTATTCCCAGGGTGGTGTGCCCATCACCACCATGTAGTCCTAGATCATTTTCATTACCCCAAACCTAACTACTTTTATGTCTTTTTTTTTTTCATAATTCATCAACACTTTATCTGGATTTATCTTGTTGAAAGGAATGAGATAATGGTTGTGCAGACATGTCACTGGCCACACAGCAACCATTAATGCCAGGCAACACAGCTCCAGTTTTATTCAGAGTGGCAGTGTGCCCAGCTTCCCTTGCAGGTAGGTGTGGCCATGTGACTTGGATCTGACCTGGGACTTGATTCAGACTATTCTGTGGGACCTCCAGAAAGATAACTTGGAAGAAGCCAGTCAGCCAGAAGAAGCACTACCACCGCCCCCCGCCCCCCAATCCTCTCTTGCTGATGATGCTGTGAATGGGACAGGATGTGACAGCTGGGACTCCAAGAGCCACTTCACATTGTAAATTGCCTGTGAAGACAGCTGAAAGAATTTGGATGCCCACTGAGTGCACAGCTGCCCTACAATCCCTCCTTGGCTTCTGTGAAGATGGAAGCTCCTTGAGTATCCAGATTGCTGCCTTCAGGTCTGATAGGAGTGACTGAATGCAATATTAACCTCTCCTTGACTAGTTTTATTGTTTTCCCAAATGACAGGCCAGTGTAACAGAACTATATATGAAACAGTATGTGTGATTTCAGTGCTGTTTGTATGAATCAAATGTCCATAAAAATTGAACTTTTTTCTAAATTTTATATTCTAAATCCTCTAATTAATGTATCTCATAAACTGATTTTGAAGAATAACCTCTCTGTTATTGTACCAAACACTAATCTTGTGTTTTGAATTAATACTTAAATTTACTTTTGCCTTCTGAGGTTCTTGTCAGTGACTCATTCTACTGTCTTTAAACCTCCAGTTAATGTGGTAATTTTACCATATACACTTGAATTATAATTTGGAAGATGTATTCTTTCAGACAGATTAGCATTCACATTGGCAAAGAAAGTTCTTATTCACAAAACATCTCAGAGACAGTTGAAAAAATTTGAATAAAATCTGTAGATTAGTTAACACGTATCATTGTCAATTTCTGGTTTGGATAATTTTACTATGGCATGATAACAGGGGAAGCTGGTGAAGGCTATATGGATATTCTATTTATGCAACTGTTTAATCGTTTGCAACAATTTAAGTGTTTAAAAATCCCAGAGACATTGTATAACAAAGAATTATGCTGTAAAATAATTATGCTTGGTTCTGAAACTCTTACCTAAAAATTTTGACTCTGCAAAGTGCCCTCAAGGATGGAAGCCATGTGCTTGCAGAGGGTGGAACAGAAAGAAGTGTGTGGTCTAGGGGCACAGGTGTCTGTGGTCCCTGACTTGCTCACCTCAGCCCTATAAGTGGTCTAGCTAGGCTGCATCCAGAGATGATCTGTATATTGACAAAAGACAGTGTGCTCCTCACCCACCCCCAGTAAAGGCTTCTACAGGTATTCTTTTGATACTGTATACCAGCTGTTTCCTTGACAAAACTGTAGTGTGTGTGTTTCCATATGTAGGCCTGAGAATCTTGCAGTTTTTCAGCAAAACCCATGGAATATATGTCAAGGACAGTGTAATCTTTGATCTTAGGTCTTTCCCTCTCTAGACAGAAATAGGTCATACCATAGGCTTATACATTTAATATTACTCCTGATTATTGGGACTTAGAGAGAACTTTATCCCATAATGCTATTGTGAGAACCAGAGATAAAACTGAAATATTCTCACACCATTTTAGGTAAGTTAGATATATATCTACACCCCTGCAGAAAGCAGTAAGCAAGCATGTGATAGGGTTCAGGACACACTACTCTCACATGTGGCACATTGGCATATTGAATATTTTAAGCTGAACGAGTTTGAGGTTTACCCTTCTTAGCTAAAACAGGCCCTAAGACCCTCTTGTGAGAGACATTCTCCTTATACCCAGAGGAGAGGAGCATCCTTATTTCAGAGAATCCTAACAGGCCTTGCTACCTCATACTCCTTAACCTATCCTGTTTCCCACAACTGCCTACTCTTCATCAGATGTAGTAGAAAATAGGTCCATTTCTTTGGGTCTTCATTTCTTTATGAAGGCTCCCATGTCATGTAATACTTGTACTAAATGTATTTGTGTGCATTTCTCCTGTTAAGCAGTCTTTGTCAGTTTAATTTTTAGACCCAGCCAGGGATCCAAGAGGGTCAAAGAAGACTTTTTCTTCCCCTTTGCTGCCTTTTAACGCAGTTAATATTTTTATCTTGATCCAAGATGGATCCAAACAGCTGTTCTTGCTACCTAATTGTTGGCTACTGTTCAGCTATGTTAAAATTAAATTGTTTGGGGGTGGGGGGTATTTCCCAACTTTTAATAATCACATCCACCAAGTTACTTCAAATTATCTTAGTTAAATGGTTTTAGAAAATTACATTAAGAAGTAGTGTTATTAAAAGCCAGTTATGGGGGGATCCCTGGGTGGCTCAGCGGTTTAGCACCTGCCTTTAGCCCAAGGCGCGATCCTGGAGTCCTGGGATCGAGTCCCATGTCGGGCTCCCAGCATGGAGCCTGCTTCTCCCTCTGCCTGTGTCTCTGCCTCTCTCTCTCTCTCTCTCTCTCTCTCTCTCTCTCTATCATAAATAAATAAACAAATCTTAAAAAAAAAAGACAGTTATGTTATGGATGTTTACTGGGATATCATCGTGATAATCCATCTAAAAGAAAACTTTTCAAGCCCTGAATATATTGGTTTCATTGTAGGGAGTTGATCTTCGTGGTCTTCCCCCCGCCCACCCCAGTGTGTCTGTGTAATATACAGATGGCAAACAAGTGGCCTGGGGGCTGTGCTCACCTCAAAGCATGATTTTACCAGTTCAACATTTAAAAAATTTAGTCAATATTAACAAATCACAAAAATATCATAATACCATAGCTGTTTTAGTTTATAGCTGTAACCTCAGTGTCTTTTTAAAATTGAAATATCATTGTCATACAACATTATATTAACTTCAGGTGCATAACATGATGATCTAACAACATATAATGAAATGATCACCATCGTAAGTTAGTGAACATCCACCACCACACGGTTACACATCTTTTTTTCCTTGTGATGAGAGCTTTGAAGATTTACTCTTGGCAGCCTTCAAATACACAATACAATATTGTTAACTATCATAGCCATGCTGTATATTGCATCAGCAGGACTTCTTTTATAACTGGAAGTTTGTACCTTTGATCACTTTCACCCATTTTACCCACTCCCTACTTTAGGCAACCGCCAATCTATGTTCTCTGTTACTATGTATTTTTTTAGATTCTACATATAAGAGAGATCACATGGTATTTGTCTTTCTCTGATTTTATTTCATTTAGCATGATGCCTTTGAGGTCCATCTGTGTCCCAAACAACAGGATTTGCCCCTTTAATATAGCTGCATAATATTCCAGTGTGTGTTTTATGTATATAGATAGAGATATCACATTTTAAAAATCTATTTATCTATTGATAGACATTTGGGTTATTTCCATATCTTGGCCATTGTGAATAATTCAGTAAACACAGGCATGCTAATATCTTTTTGAATGTTTGTTTTCATTTCCTTTGGATAAATACACAGAAGTGGAATTGCTGAATCATATAGTAGTTCTATTTTTAATTATTTGAGGACCCTCCATACTGCTTTCCACAGTGGCTGCACCAGTTTGCATTCCCACCAACAGCATGTTTTCATGTGCCTGTTGACCATCTGTATGTCTTTGGGAAAGTGTCCATTCAGATTTGCCCTTTTTAAAATTGGATTATGTGTTTTGCTCTTAGGTTGTATGAGTTCCTTACATAGTTTGGATATTAACCCTGTAGCAGGTATATGATTTGCAAATATTTTTCTCCCATTCAGTTTTGTTGATTGTGGGTTTTATTTATTTATCTATTTTCTCTACAGAAGCTTTTTTGTTTGATGCAGTCCCACTTATTTTTGCTTTTGCTGCCTTTGCTGTTGGTGTCAAATCCAAAAAATCGCCAAGACTAACATCAAAGAGCATACCACCTATGTATTCTTCTAGGAAGTTTATGGTTTCAGGTCTTAGGTTCAAGTCTTTAATCCATTGAGTTGATTTGTGTGTCTGGTATAAGATAGTGGCCCAGTTTCATTCCTCTGCACATGTCTGTCCAGTTTCCCAGCACCATTTGTTGAAGAGAATGTTCTTTCCCCGTGGCATATTCTTGGCTTCTTTGTCATAAATTAATTGACTGTGTGTGTGTGTGTGTGTGTGTATCTGTTTCTGGGCTATTTCACTGATATATTTTTATGCCAATACCATATTGCTGTCAGTGTCAAAAGATTAAATATCTTTTGATTGAGAGATATTCTTTTGAAGTATTAGAAAATCTGACAACATTAAGTTCTACAGTTTGGAATCAACCCAATAATAACTGCTTTCTTCACTAATCTGTTACCTGGTTGACTGCAGAGGCATTTGAGTTTGCCTAGTTTGCTAGAATAAGAGATCAGATCCACACATTATTTATTTGTATTTTTGTTAACATTTTTTTAAGTATAGTTGACACACAATGTTACATTAGTATCAGGTACACAGCTTTAGCTACCATCAGTCCCCATCATGCCATTGACTGTATTCTCTATGCTGTGTTATTTCTTTTAAATGGAAATTCTTGTGCTGCTAGTGGCTCACCTCAGGGAAGAGTAAGGACAGCTCTGTCTGCAGGTGCCCTTTATAAGCTTTCAGCTTTTCCAGGAAGTAGTTAACTATATTTAACATGCTGTTGTTGTCTATTAAGGTATATCAATTTATATGCAGATTGTCTTATATGAAAGAAGCAAACAGTCCTGGTACTTATTAGGGAGTAAATTAGAAACTTACTGTTCACCAGTATTTATCAAAACAGCACTAGAAATGACTTTCCATCAGAATTACTTGAAGTATACACAGTCAGTACACCCTTACAGATATTCTGGTCAAGCAAGCCATATACACCACAGAGAGCATCTCCACTAGACTACATCAGAGCGAACTTCACAGAAATTGCTGTCATTGACCATGGTGTGGCCATTATACTGAGGAACATTTTACAGATTTGTCCCATGAAACTCACCACTGTATATCTGAAGGGACACCAGAGTGAACACCATTTTATTTATTGTGTCATATAATTTTGTCCTTATGGTAAAATTCGTGTCTGAGTATGAGCAATGGTTGTCCGTGAGATGGGAATACATATCAATGTGAATGGTGTGCTCCCCCATAGCAGGGTCTGGACCCCTGTAGTGCTAAGGGGCTGCCTGTAAGCATATGGCCTTGGCATAGGCACTCAGGCAGATCTGAAGCGACAGTGGCTGGAAGATGTCCGCTCTCTAATTCCTCACAGTCGATTCTCTTGAAACGAGATCCGTGGGGTGCTCCTCCACGGCCACCCCAGTGAACAGTTTGAGAAACAGAAGGGAGGAGACACTTTTCTAAAAAAAATAATTGTCATTCTTCTCCTAACATTTGTCTTGTTTTTAACTCGTGGACATGATGAACTGTGTAACAGATATGAGTGTCCCTTTCAAGTTCCCTACCAAGAGGCTCAGAACCCCATGTGGAGTGCTCCCAGAGCAGACAGCTCAGCCTCCTTCCTGCCTGTCTTTGTTCCCATTCTTGTTTCTTTCTCTTCTTTGGGTCCACCTTAGTTTGTGCTTTCTTGTATTCATCACAACTCTTTGGTTTCAGGTACCAGAAACCAAATTCACAAAGCTCAGGGAACATATCTGGATCTAACGCACAGTTTGGAGCTGAACCCACTGCAGACCTGCCAAGCCCCATCCAACAAACAGGAAATAGAGCTTGTTGTTTTAACAGGACTGATAAATCCTATTCCCTGATACCCTGAAACAAAACTGGAATGTACTGATCAGAATGGTAATAAACTAAGTGCCCAACCACTGGGAAATATAAACATGATTATGATGATGGATTTAAATAGCATCACAGGAGTTTCCTTTCCCACATCCTTCACTGATGCCCTGCTTCTTGGGGGCCCCAACTCTTTCTTGGTCAGTGACCCAGTTTTTACATAAGAGAATTGAGGCTGAGCTGTAATTGTATGGAAGTCTGCATGGTTTTTGTGACTTAACCTGAAAATGTGTCATCATCATCATCAAACTTCCAGAGAAGCAGCTACTGCACTGAAGACCGTGTTTATTCTGTGGTTGAGATTTGGGTCTCCCAAGCCTTTGATGGGAATCATTCCAGAGGGTTTTCAATAAGAAAATGACCTGATTTGAGGCGGGGCAAGATGGCGGAGGAGTAGGGGTTCTCAACTCACCTGGCCCCACCAACTTACCTAGATAAGTTTTTGTATATTTTTTTATTGGAGTTCGATTTGCCAACATATAGTATAACACCCATATGAGTATGCTCATCCCGTCAAGTGCCCCCCTCAGTGCCCGTCACCCAGTCACCCCAACCCCCCGCTCACCTCCCCTTCCACTACCCCTTGTTCATTTCCCAGAGTTAGGAGTCTCTCATGTTCTGTCTCCCTCCCTGATATTTCCCACTCATTTTCTCTCCTTTCCCCTTTAATCCCTTTCACTATTTTTTATATTTCCTGTACGAGTGAAACCATGTAATGTTTGTCCTTCTCTGGTTGACTTACTTTACTCCGCATAATACCCTCCAGGTCCCTCCACGTCGAAGCAAATGGTGGGTATCTGTCGTTTCTAATGGCTGAGTAATACTCCATTGTATACATAGACCACATCTTCTTTATCCATCATCTTTCGAAGGACACCAAGGCTCCTTCCACAGTTTGGCTATTGTGGACATGGCTGCTGGAAACATCGGGGTGCAGGTGTCCCGGCGTTTCACTGCAACCTAGATAACTTTCAAATCATCCTGAAAACCTACGAATTCGACCTGAGATTTAGAACAGCTGGAATGCTACAGAGAAAGGTGTTCGCTTCTAACAAGGTAGGAAGGTTGGGGGTGGGGAAAGAATCAATTGGGGGAGCCCCCTGCCCCTCCAGGAGCAGGGCTAAGGCCTGTGGGAAAGCCTCTGGGACAGGAAAGCCCAGCCCCGGAGAAGCAGAAACTTTAAAAGTCCGCACCGGATTCTTCCCGGATAAAGGTGCTCAGCAGGTAAATCAAGCAGAATCGCTGGAGGGGCAGTGGAGCCTCGAGGTTCCCGGAGTCACTAATAAAGGGAGTGCACCCGGGGGACAGTGCGCCACACACTGCGGGCCGAGCTGGTAAAGGGCTGGAGCGCGCGCTCAGCGGGGCGTCCGGGAGAAGCCGGTCTGTCAGGGGGCTGCGCCCTGCTGCCTTCGGGAGCCATGCACCCAGGAGCACGATTCCAGCGGCACAGGCCCCGGATCCCAAGGTGTCAGGGGACACAGCCCACAATCCTGCATTGCCCCGGGACAGGCGAAGGCGGGGAGGGCAGAGGACCGTGAGGACTCTCCTGCAGCTGGGCGCCCCCAAGCTGTGCAGATCAGCGCCCCCCGCTGCCCCGGGAGCATCTAGGCCAGTGTGGACTGGGAGCTGCAGGTGGTTACTGGGGGGAGATGACTGCAGAGCTGGAAATCTGGCCGCCGCCAGTGTTGTTGCTCCTCCTTGTTTCACCGTGTGTCTGGGAGAGGCGAGGCCACCGGGAACAGAGGCCTCACGGGGTAAACAGCTCCCACTGAGCCCGGCACCCGGCAGGGGGTGGGGCATCTCCCCCGGGTACACACACCTGAGAGTCAGCACAGCAGACCTTCCCCCAGAAGAACAACTGGAAGAACAGGGGAAGAGCAACTTCTTGACCAGGCAGCTCTGGAAAGCCCCAGGGCAGTTTGAGGGATTTACAGATATAGAACTAGAAGATACCCCTCCTATTTTTTTTCTTCTTTTTTCCAGTGCAACTCGTTTTTATATCAGACTGTAAATTTCCATTTTTTTCTCTTTTCCCACCTTAACTACAATATTTTACCACCTCTTCATATTTAAATTTCTTCCTTTTTGACTTTAATATTTCTACAATTACAGGTCCTAGATATATTTTCCACTTCTAGATTTCCTTCAACATACTCAACTTAATTTGGAGAGATATACACGATATGGTTTTTATGTTTTGTGTTTTTTGTTTTCTCTGCCTCATTTTGTTCTACAATGGCAGAAGTTAATACCTTCTAAAACGTGACCAGCATGCACCCAGAACCAAGTGGTATACCGTGCTGGTTCATTCTGTGAGATTCCTCATTCCCATTCTGCCCCCCTCTTTTATCTCATTTATGTTTTGGTGGTCAATGGTGGGGCCTTCTACAAGTATTTCTGGTTTATATAAATTTGAGACTGAGCATCTTCTAACATACAGAACTTAAGTATACTCAGAACCAAGAGGATCACCCCCTAGGAGCCCTGAGGTAGATTACATTCTCCCTCCACTACAGCTTCTTCACCACCACCATTTCCCAGTCTCCCCCGCCCTTTTTTTTTCTTTTTTTTCCCCCTCTTTACTTTTGCTTTTTTTCCCCTTTTCTTTTTTTCCCCTCTTCTTTGGGATTCTTGGCCTTTTATTTTTTACCACTTCATTTTAAAATTTGTTTTTCACTTAGTGGTCCTTTTGTTTTATTTCATTCTGATCTTTTTTTCAATTTCTGGTCTCTGAACTCGGCAGAATCATCTAGGGTGAAATTTCTTAGGTTGTGGTTGATATTCTTGACTCAGCCAGCTCATACAGCCACTCTGCACTGGGCAAAATGACTAGACGGAAGAACTCACCACAAAAGAAAGAATCAGAAACAATACTCTCTGCCATAGAGTTACAGAATTTGGATCACAATTCTATGTCAGAAAGCCAATTCAGAAAAACAATTAGCTACTGGTGGCTCTGGAAAAAAAGCATAAAGGAATCAAGAGACTTCATGACTGCAGAATTTAGATCTAATCAGGCCAAAATTAAAAACCAATTAAATGAGATGCAATCCAAACTGGAGGTCCTAATGATGAGGGTTAATGAGATAGAAGAAAGAGTGAGTGACATAGAAGACAAGTTGATAAAAAGGAAGAAAGCAGAGGAAAAAAGAAAATTAAAAGACCACGAGGAAAGATTAAGGGAAATAAATGATAGCCTCAGAAGGAAAAATCTGTGTATAATTGGGGTTCCAGAGAACGCCAAGAGGGCCAGAGGGCAGAAAGTATATTTGAACAAATCATAGCTGAGAACCTTCCTAATTTGGGAAGGGAAACAGGCATTCAGATCCAGGAGATAGGTGCCCCCCCAAATACAATAAAAACCGTTCAACACCTCAACATTTAATGGTGAAACTTGCAAATTCCAAAAATAAAGAGAAAATCCTGAAAGCATGAGAGACAAGAGATCCCTAAATTATATGGGGAGAAATATTAGATTAACAGCAGACCTCTCCACAGAGACCTGGCAGGCCAGAAAGGGCTGGCAGGATATATTCAGGGTCCTAAATGAGAAGAACCTACAGCCAAGAATACTTTATCCAGGAAGGCTCTCATTCAGAATAGAAGGAGAGATAAAGAGCTTCCAAGATAGGCAGAAACTGAAAGAATATGTGACCACCAAACCAGCTCTGCAAGAAATATTAAGGGGGACCCTGTAAAAGAAAGAGGAAGCCCAAAGAAATAATCCACAAGAACAGGGACTGAATAGGTATTACGATGACACTCAATTCATATATTTAAATAGTAACTCTGAATGTGAATGGGCTAAATGATCCCATCAAAAGACACAGGGTTTAAGACTAGATAAAAAAGCAAGACCCATCTATTTGCTGTCTACAAGAGACTCATTTTAGACCTAAGGACACCTCCAGCCTGAAAATGAAAGGTTTACCATTACCATTTACCATTCAAATGGCCCTTAAAAGAAATTTGGGGTAGTAATTCTCATATCAGATAAAGTTTATCCCAAAGTCTATAGTAAGAGATGAAGAGGGACACTATATCATGCTTAAAGGGTCTATCCAACAAGAAGACCTAACAATCATGAATATTTATGCCCCGAATGTGGGAGCTGCAAGGATATCAATCAATTAATAACCAAAGTTAAGACATACTTAGATAATAATACACTAATATAGGAGACTTCAACACGGCGCTTTCTGCAAATGACAGGTCTTCTAAGCACAACATCTCCAAAGAAACAAGAGCTTTAAATGATACACTGGACCAGATGGAATTCACAGATATATACAGAACTTTGCATATGAATGCAACTGAATACAGATTCTTCTCAAGTGCACATGGAACTTTCTCCAGAATAGACCACATACTGGGTCACAAATCAGGTCTCAACTGATACCAAAAGATTGGGATTGTCCCCTGCATATATTCAGACTGCAATGCTTTGAAAATGGAACTCAATCACAAGAAGAAATTTGGAAGAAACTCACACATGGAGTTAAAGAGCATCCTGCTAAAAGATGAGTGGGTCAACCAACCAGTAAATTAGAGAAGAATTAAAAAGATTCATGGAAACTAATGAAAATGCAAGATGCAAACATTCTCAACAAGATACTAGCCAATAGGATCCAACAGTACATTAAGATTAGTCACCATGACCAAGTGGGATTTATCCCTGGGATGCAAGTTGGGTTCAACACTTGTAAAACAATCAACGTGATACATCATATCAACAAGAGAAAAAACAAGGACCATATGATCAGGAACATGACAGGGATGTCCACTCTCACCACTGGTATTCAACACAGTACTAGAAGTCCTAGCCTCAGCAATCAGACAACAACAAAAAAATAAAAGGCATTCAAATTGGCAAAGAAGTCAAACTCTCCCTCTTCACAGATGACATGATACTGTACATAGAAAACCCAAAAGACTCCACCCCAAGACTGCTAAAGCTCATACAGCCATTTGGCAGTGTGGCAGGATACAAAATCAATGCCCAGAAGTCAGTGGCATATCTATACACTAACAATGAGACTGAAGAAAGAGAAATTAAGGAGTCAATCCCATTTACAATTGCACCCAAAACATAAGATATCTAGGAATGAACCTAACCAAAGAGGTAAAGGATCTATACCCTAAACTACAGAACACTTCTGAAAGACATTGAGGAAGACACAAAGAGATGGAAAAATATTCCATGCTCATGGATTGGAAGAATTAATATTGTGAAAATGTCAATGCTACCCAGGGCAATTTACACATTTAATGCAATCCCTATCAAAATACTACCATGGACTTTCTTCAGAGAGTTGGAACAAATAATCTTATGATTTGTGTGGAATCAGAAAAGACCCCGAATAGCCAGGGAAATTTTGAAAAAGAAAACCATAGCTGGGGGCATCACAATGCCAGATTTCAGGTTGTACTACAAAGCTGTGGTCATCAAGACAGTGTGGTACTGGCACAAAAACAGACACATAGATCAATGGAACAGAATAGAGAATCCAGAAGTGGACCCTCAACTTTATGGTCAACTAATATTCGACAAAGCAGGAAAGACTATCCACTGGAAAAAAGACAGTCTCTTCAATAAATGGTGCTGGGAAAATTGGACATCCACATGCAGAAGAATGAAACTAGACCACTCTCTTGCACCATACACAAAGATAAACTCAAAATGGATGAAAGATCTAAATGTGAGACAAGATTCCATCAAAATCCTAGAGGAGAACACAGGCAACACCCTTTTTGAACTTGGCCACACCAACTTCTTGCAAGATACATCCATGAAGGCAAGGGAAATAAAATAAAAAATGAACTATTGGGATTTCGTCAAGATAAAAAGCTTCTGCACAGCAAAAGAAACAGTCAGCAAAACTAAAAGACAACCTACAGCATGGGAGAAGATATTTGCAAATGACGTATCAGATAAGGGGCTAGTTTCCAAGATCTATAAAGAACTTATTAAACTCAACACCAAAGAAACAAATAACCCAATCATGAAATGGGCAAAAAACATGAACAGAAATCTCACAGAGGAAGACATAGACATGGCCAACATGCACATGAGAAAATGCTCTGCATCACTTGCCATCAGGGAAACATAAATCAAAACCACAATGAGATACCACCTCACGCCAGTGAGAATGGGGAAAATTAACAAGGCAGGAAACCACAAATGTTGGAGAGGATGTGGAGAAAAGGGTACCCTCTTACACTGTTGGTGGGTATGTGAACTGGTGCAGCCACTCTGGAAACTGTGTGGAGGTTCCTCAAAGAGTTAAAAATAGACCTGCCCTACGACCCAGCAATTGCACTGTTGGGGATTTACCCCAAAGATACAGATGCAATGACATGCTGGGACACCTGCACCCCGATGTTTCTAGCAGCCATGTCCACAATAGCCAAACTGTGGAAGGAGCCTCGGTGTCCATCGAAAGATGAATGGATAAAGAAGATGTGGTCTATGCATACAATGGAATATTACTCAGCCATTAGGATTGACAAATACCCACCATTTGCTTCAATGTGGATGGAACTGGAGGGTATTATGCTGAGTGAAATAAGTCAATTGGAGAAGGACAAGCATTATATGTTCTCATTCATTTGGGGAATATAAATAATAGTAAAAGGGAATATAAGGGAAGGGAGAAGAAGTGTGTGGGAAATATCAGAAAGGGAGACAGAACATAAAGACTTCTAACTCTGGGAAACGAACTAGGGGTGGTGGAAGGGGAGGAGGATGGGGCGTGGGGGTGAATGGGTGATGGGCACTGAGGGGGGCACTTGATGAGATGAACACTGGGTGTTATTCTCTAAGTTGGCAAATTGAACACCAATAAAAAATAAATTTATTATAAAAAATTAACAAAAAAAAAAAAAAAGAAAATGCTCCGCATCACTGGCCATCAGGGAAATACAAATCAAAACCACAATGAGATACCACCTCACGCCAGTGAGAATGGGGAAAATTAACAAGATAGGAAACCACAAATGTCGGAGCGGATGTGGAGAAAGGGGAACCCTCTTGCCCTGTTGGTGGGAATGTGAACTGGTGCAGCCACTCTGGAAAACTGTGTGGAGGTTCCTCAAAGAGTTAAAAATAGACCTGCCCTACGACCCAGCAATTGCACTGCTGGGGATTTACCCCAAGGATACAGATGCAGTGAAACGCCGGGACACCTGCACCCCGATGTTTCTAGCAGCAATGTCCACAATAGCCAAACTGTGGAAGGAGCCTCGGTGTCCATCGAAAGATGAATGGATAAAGAAGATGTGGTCTATGTATACAATGGAATATTCCTCAGCCATTAGAAACGACAAATACCCACCATTTGCTTCGACGTGGATGGAACTGGAAATTATTATGCTGAGTGAAGTAAGTCAATTGGAGAAGGACAAACATTATATGGTTTCACTCATACGGGGAGTATAAGAAATAGTGAAAGGGATTAAAGGGGAAAGGAGAGAAAATGAGTGGGAAATATCAGAGAGGGTGACAGCACATGAGAGACTCCTACTCTGGGAAATGAACAAGCGGTGGTGGAAAGGGAGGTGGGTGGGAGGATGGGGTGACTTGGTGACGGACACTGAGGGGGGCACTTGACGAGATGAGCCCTGGGTGTTATACTATATGTTGGTAAATCGAACTCCAATAAAAAAAATACAAAAAAAAAAAGATAAAATGACCTGATTTGACACAGATTGTCATAGCTACCTGAGACTCATCTCTGAGCTCTCATGAGATTTTCAC
This sequence comes from Canis lupus dingo, assembly GCF_003254725.2. Taxonomy (NCBI): domain Eukaryota; kingdom Metazoa; phylum Chordata; class Mammalia; order Carnivora; family Canidae; genus Canis; species Canis lupus. The sequence goes on along the minus strand of NC_064258.1, from coordinate 20,266,851 downwards.
TGCCCTCATCCCCAGGGAGGACCAATTCCAGATGCCATCCCCACTGATTTTCCTGAGAGTCTATTCACTAATTCCTATGTCAAGTAAAGTACTTGGTTGCACAGAGCAGAAGTGGACTCTGCCCCTAACCAGGAAAAAAAGTTTACTGGAAGGATATATAGCAGCACAGATATCAGTGGGAAAGCTGAATAAATGGGTTCAGAAGGAAGGCAGGAATGCAGTGGGTCTGGGCAGCAAGACCCAGATCATTATGCCCAGGAACAAGCATTGGGATGTGGCCACACACAGTCCTCAGTGGACTCTGTCACTCAGTTACCTGTGCAACCTTGGACTCTCTATCCAGGTTCCAAGATTGGGGCAGTGGAATTAGACTGCACAGGCCTTGGTCACATGGCTCTTCTCTCCTATCAGCCATGGAGGGAGAGACATCTGCCTCATTGGCCTTCTGAGTGGACACCTGAGGTCTGTGAGCAGCTTCTCTCTGCTGTCTCAGGACAGAAGTGCTTACTCCTTGTTTAGAGCACTCTAAGCTCTCTGAGTTACTCTGCCCCCCATCCCCTTCCATAGTCCCACTTTCCATAGTCCTGGAACAGATGATCATCCTGACAGGTCATCAGAAGAACAGCAATAGTTTGACGCTGTATCAGAGGGCTGACATCATTCACCTCACTTCCATCTTGTCATGTAGGCATTTTATCTACAGCTTCATCATCACCAGAAGGTGAGTACAGCACAGTAAGATATTTTGAGAGCCTATGTTCACATGACTTTTATTACAGTACATTGTTCTATTTATTATTAGCTATTGTTAATGTCTTACAAAGCTAATTTATAAATTATACTTTATCATAGGTGTGTGTAGAAGAAAGTGTGGCAGAAAAATAGGGTTTGGTTCCATGTGCGGTTTCCTGCATCCACTGCGGGTCTTGGAACACAGTTCCTATGGATGAGGGGGGACGACTATAACATATTTTGGACAAATTTTTACTTATCCAAACTTTGCAATGGGATACTCCATCATTTAAAAACATGTTTGAGCAAACCCCAATATAAGTGTCATTTATTCATAAGTGATATGTATGTACATACATAGCTATTTGTAAATAAAACATACCAGACTAATATTTTAAAAGGATGAGATCAAAACATAGGAATATACATTTTCTTTCTTTCTGTAAGATATTGGGATTGTCCTATACTCTTGACATATGTGCATCTGGGCTTGGTGACCTGCACCTTTTTCCTGCTGGGCTCTCACTCACTGTCTCTACCCCATAGTTAGCTATGGCTGTGGTGATGTGCACCCCTATGCCCAAGGCATGGGCCATAAAATGTCTCTGCCTGCCCTTCCCCAGCAATGAGAACATCCACAGACTCAGGGCAGAGGAGCTAGGGAGCCAGAGGACACTTAGAGGAACCCCTCAGCCCCTAGCCCTCACCCCACTGCTGATGGGCTGTGGGGTTCAGAAAGAACAGGCTTCTTTGTAAACCACTGAAATGCGGGGCCTTATGTGTTACCTGACCTGTACAACTGTACTTTGCTATTGTCAACAACCAAGTGCCCAGGAAGAGTAAACCAGAGTCAAATGCTTCTGATCAAAGTAGTTTCATAGATTTCTTCTTCATGGACAAGCTAAAATAGTATTATGGCTCTAAGTCATTAAAATGTGATTTACCATCTTCTGGTGTTGAATATCACTGAATATTTTATTTTTATACTTTGGGTTTACATATTTGAAGTGCAATAGTTATTTATCACATGGAAATAAAGCAATTACTACAAAACAAATATTAGGAATGGCAGGAGGTCTAAGACAATTGAAGAATGTTTTTAGGTTACCAGCTTATTGGTCAGACAGTCACTATATATAAGTAGCTGTATACACAGGCTGAGCCTGGAAACAGTGTGCTGTGACCATCCTGGCAGGTCCACCTGGTGCTAGTCAGAACTTCATGGAAATAGGCCAGTTAGTCAGATGACCATGAAAATAAGGGAGCATCTGATCAACTTGAAGTATAGCAAATCACTAAATTATAGAACTTCTGAAACTCAAGTTTTTATCCATTCCTCACTTATTTCAACTGATTAAATCCATCAATTTGAAATTTTTATAAACTAAAGACTAAAACTGGCTAGGTTGCCAGCTTTTAAAATATATTTAGGGTTCCTATGTACACCTACTAAGAGTATATTTCATTGGAGAAGAGATGACACTATAGCACTTAACCCCAAACTCCTACAATCTGTACAAAATTGAGGTAAATCACCCCCCACCCCAGGAATTATATAATTTTTTCCTGACTGTGAATTCAATATCCAAGAATTTTCTTTTGATAGCAAGAGCGACAGAGAGGACAGGCATGGAAAGGAGAGCAGTCCCCCAAGGAGAACTCCTCCAGAGCAAGGAGACACGTGTGGTGGAACACATGTGAGCAGGACAGGAGGACTGTCTCCCGGGAAGTCTGACTGCAGCGCATCCCTGATGCATCCTGGTGAGAGTCGCCGCTGCCTGGGAGTGGGGTGAGGCAGATGGGGCACTCATAGGTTTCCCGATGTAGGGCCTGCACCACGAGACGGGAAGTGAGTAGTCATGCAGGTATTAGCTCTGTCATAATGTGAAACTTCCTACATTTAAGTGAGAACTGTATATACCAAGAGACATACATCTTCTAGAAATGAAGTTTCATCCTGTGTTACAGTAACACTAATTATACATATACTGTTACTCTTTTTTTTTTTCATATAATGTTACTCTTTTGGAAAAAGGAAAGGGATAGTAACCACCTGTGATAAGCAATTTTAAAACAAACAAAAATACTTTATAAAATGCTGAACATTAGTGATTAAGATTTCCTTTTAGTTGAGCAATAGAGTGGTCTTTTTCAAAATTCTTGACCCCATGTAGCTGCTAAGCTTCTTTATAAATTTTCCTATTTTTAATGATTTTCTAAGTAAGTTTTTCCTCTGTTGAATTCTCAGTCTCCCTTTCTTCCAGGGCTACTACAGGTGCCAGAGGATGGCAGGCTAGGGCTTGAAGGAAAACCAGGAAGCTACCACAGAGGGCAGTCTTTCCCCTTGGGTGTTTTCGTTATTCACAAAAGGGCATCATCAAACCAGTTTCCAACTGAAGGGCCTTGACCTCACCCCAGACTGGATGACAAAGGTTCAGGGTCGAGGCACAGCCAGGGCTGAGAGAATGGGCCTGGCACTGCAGGGTCCCCAAGTCTCCCCCTGACGTCACCCAGACTCCTGGGGGCTCCACTGCTTCCGGTGAGTGACCCACGCCTACCTGTATCTGGATCTTCTCCCAGTCTTCTTCTGTGAGTTCATGACTACACCTGTCCTCCAGTTGCTGAAGAATACTTCGGTTTATGGCCAGGCAGTGGTCAATTTCCGAGAAGAGCTCCTCTATGTCAGTGTTGTAGGAGCACAGGATGCGGTGACTGATTTCTGTGAACTGGAAAGGACACAGAGGCAGCACACTAACGTGCCCAGGGGGAGCTTCTACCTGTAGGTGCCAGGGAAGCTCCTTGAGTCCTGACCACCTTTTAACTAACTTTCCTCAGGTCTCTCCTTTGAATAAGACTTTCTGGAACAAGAGACATATGGGTGTTTACCTAATAAAGCCATGTCCAGATAGCTTATGCAGAGATAATCAACAGAGTCCACCTGGTTGTAAGTCTTGGTTGACAAGAAATACATTGTAATTGAAAGTTGAGAGGGGGCAGCCCCCGTGGCTTAGTGGTTTAGTGCCGCCTTCAGCCCTCGGCGTGATCCTGAAGACCTGGGATCGAGTCCCACGTCTGACTCCCTGCACAGAGCCTGCTTCTCCCTCTGCCTGTGTCTCTGTCTCTGTCTCTCGTGAATAAATAGATAAAATCTTTAAAAGAAAAAGTTGAGAGCTAATAAAAGGGAAAAGGAAGTAGGAGAAAGGAATTAGAGCTGCACAGAATTAGTCCCATTTGCCCTGCTCTGGCTGCCTGTACTCTCATCTGTAAATAGGGCTCCATGGTGTATGGCCAGTGCCCCGTGCTCTTACCATCCCTTTCCTTGCCGGCTGTCTTCCCACCATGGTTGCAGATTATGAATGATCATCTTAGCATGACCATAAAAAGAGGGTATTATGCTCAGTGAAATAAATAAGACTGAAAAAGACAGTTACTATATGATTTCATTCATGTGTGGAATCTAAAAACTAATTAATAGGGGGGCACTGGTGGCTCAGTGGCTGAGTGTCTGCCTTCGACTCAGGGCATGACCCAGGGTCCTCGGATTGAGTCCCACATTGGGCTCCCCACAGGGAGCCTGCTTCTCCCTCTGCCTGTGTCTCTGCTTCTCTGTTTTCTTGTGAATAAATAAAATCTTCAAAAAATTAATAAAAAATTAATAAACAAAAAGCAGAACAGACCCATAAATACAGAAGACAAAGTGATGGCTGCCCGAGGGAAAGAGGTTGAAGCAATGGGCAAAATAGGTGAAGGGTTGTGGGAGAGACAAGCTTCTAATCATGGATGAATGGGTCACGGGGATGAAAGGTACAGCATAGGGAATAGTCAATGGTGTTGAAACAGTGTTGTGTGGTGACAGATGGGAGCTACCTTGGGGTGAGCACAGCATAAAGTATAAACTTGAATCAGTAAGTTGTACACCTTAAAATAATGTTAACATTCTGTGTCAACTATATTCAAATTAAAAAAAACTTTTGGGGATGATCTAGATTTTATTATTTTTCTTTATCTTCTCAAAATAGTGTATAATACACTTAGAAAAAAACCCTTTAAGTAGAATTGTTTTTAGAACTTTCTAAAATGGAAGAGCTAGCTACTCTACATCATTCCTGTCCAAAAGAAATGTAACATGAGCCACATCTGTAATCCTAAAACTTGTAGGAGCCACATTTTTAAAAGTTTGTAAAAGGTGAAATTAATTTTAATATTTTACTTAGCCCAATATATCCAAAATATTATTTCAAAGTATATCAATTGAATAAACTATTGAGATTTTTTTTTTCCTGCTAAGTCTTCAAGCTCCTGTGTGTCCCTAGCATATTTTGATTTGGACTGGCCTTACTTCAGGGACTTGACAACCACACGTGGCAGGTGGTGGCCTGTACTGGACAGTGCAGTACTGATGGCTTGTGCAGACATGTGCTACAAAGAAGCCAGATCACTGAAGAGTGACCACCGTGCTGGAGGCACGAGAGTTAGCTCACCCAGGGCTGTACAGTGGCTCCTCTGTTGAACATCTGAAGACTGATATAAAACAGCAGTGGAGTCATCTGTTCCAAAGGGCCGTGTTGACATCACCTTCTTGCTCTCTGGCTGTCCTTCCCCAGCACAGAGCTATCTGTAGAAGTTGGCATCTCATCTAGAAACCACAGTTCCCATTCATTTTCTCCTGCTAGGTTGGGTGATGTGACATAGCTCTTCCAGTTGGAAATGGGGTCTCTGGGCCAGACACACAGGGGCCCAGGGACAGCAGAGCAAGAGGCTGGAGGGGACAGTGCCTGCATCCTACAGGGTGGCACGTTGCACTTGTGGGTGGGACCAAAGCTCCTACTCTGAGTCACTAAAACTTGGGAGTTACTTGCCCCAGCAGTTAGAAGCCCTCTGATTTAATGGTTATACCTGTCTTGTGTTGTTAGGCTTGGTGAAGTGAACTAAGCCTGTCAGATTCTCAAAAACAAGAAGTTAGGTGAGTGAGTCAGAGGGACGTGTGTTCTAGTCTCCTGGACATCTCGTGTGTGTGTTCTTTGTTTTTATGTGGACCCACCTTGCAGAATATGTGTAAGTCACCTCCAGAGCTACTTCTCCAAGGTCAGACCTCAGTGCCTCGAGGGATGAGGTTACCCTTCCACTTCTTTTCCTCCCCTAAGCAGCCTTGGAGACACACAGGAAGGTCTTTGTCCCTGGCTGTTACAAGAATGAGTGCTGGGCTTCAGGGAAAGGAGATGCTGGGACACAACAGGTGCTCCCATCGCTGATGGCTTGTGGGGGGGTAATTGTGTGTGTGTGAATCTTTCAGGCACCTTTGTTTTGGGGGTTTGCTTGCAATTCTTTTTTAGCCATACAGATGCCCCCTCCCCAGATTAAAGTAGTTTGACTTGCAATTTTTCGACTTTACAAAGGTGTAAAAGTGGATGTCTGAATGTGGATCTCTTCTGGGGCTAGTGACACGTGGTCTGATCTCCCCCCATGATGCTGGGTGGTGGCCGCAGCTCCCAGCAGCCAAGCAATCACAAGAGTCAGCATCCGATACACCGACCGCCGTCTGTACCCACACAGCCGTTCTGTCGCTTTGGGTACAGTGTTCCATGCATTACAGGAGCTACTCGACACTGTCAAATAGGCTTCATGTTACACAGTTTTGTCCAACTGCGGGCTAACGTGAGAACTCTGAGCACACTTAAAGTGGGCCAGGCTACGGTGTGATGTTTGGTAGGTTTGGTGTGTAAAATGCATTTTTGATTTAATGATAGTTTTGATTTATGATGGGTTTATCAGGATCTAGTGCCATTGTAAGCCAAGGAGCGTCTGCACTTAGAGGCCTGGAGGAAGATGCTCTTCTGTTAGGAATCAAATTCTATTTCACTGACCCTAATTGTAATTGCCAGGCAACTGTGGCTTAACTTAATTTCTTTAACTGACAGTGTATCCTAGGGCTTTGATTTTAATTTTCTTTGTTCTTTGGCCCTTCAGCTATTTGATAATCTCTACATAAAAGATTGAGAGAAGAGTTCCTTACTGCGTAAAAGGGGGGGATTCCTTGGAACTCTGTATGTTGGCCTTCTGATTCATGTTAAATGATCCATATGCTCTGTGAGTTGGGAGTGAAAGTGATTTCCCATATATTCTTGGAATGGAGTATAAGATCTTCTCTTCCTTCAAAATTATGCCTCAGAAAAAAAGAGGTCACATTCTATTCTAGACCTTAGAAAGGATTTCGGGTTATGTGGCATATTCTGAAATTATTTCTGAATACAGAAGTGCCGTCTGGAGAAGATGCATGAGTGTGAATGATTGATTTGGATGCTCATTCTCAAGTGTAGTGCTGGGACCAGTGGCATCCCCAGGAGCTTGTTGGAAATGCTGATTCTCAGCTACACCCCAAAGCTGCTGGGTCAGAACCTCGGCAGTAGCAGCCAGCTGTGTTAGAAATGTCTCCCCAGGGTACTCTGATGCTCGCTCAAGTTTGAGAACTGCTGTTGCAGAAGTTACCTGATTGATTTTAAGAGTCAAAGTTATTTACAAACAGCACTCATCGCCATTCCTGGGGGTGTGCCCTCCCAACTGCGGGTGTTAGGTATCACTATGAGCTTTCAGAGGTCCCTTAGAGAGCAACAGAGTAAATATGGAGATGGAGGGCACACACACACACACACACACACACACACACACACACAAGTTATATTAATGCATATGTTGTGTGTGATGATAGATGTATGTATGCCTGGTATCGCTGAAGGCATCCCAGTTGTTCTAACATGTGGGTAAGTTCTTGCAGCTTGAGATAAAGCACTTCCCAGGTGGCCCTGGTGAGGACAACCCTAAGTGTCACCTTACCAGGTGCTCCTCCTCCTGCCTTCAACAGTGCTAATGGCACATGCCTTGCTGCTTTCATTACTATAAATCTGGGGGCTGGGATGCTGGACCTTGACACCATACGGTATTTTTCAAGGGTTCCCACTCCATCTTTACATTTCTCAAGGGCCGAGGATGTGCACTGACCATGGCAGGCACTTCAGTGCTTGTTGAAAACATGGCTTTGCCAGTTTTGCAGATGCAGCAAGAAAATCTGGGGAGGATAGATCCTAAGGCTCAGTATGCTAATCTTAATGCTGATAGCAAAACAGTCAATACATGCTTGGGATATGTTACGATATGTGAGAATTATAAACTAATTCTATACTCAAATGTTTGATTTTTCAAAAGATACCTATATAGAAGAAACAGATTTATTGCTTTAGTCATATTCCACAAGTTTTGCTATGTATTTTGCTGCTAATTCTGTTCAAAATACTTTCTAGTTTCCATTTTAATGTTTTCTTTACCAACCAGTTATTTAGAACTGTTTCTGAATTTATGTGTGAGATATTTCTAAGATACTTAAAAATTATTTTAAATTTCTAGCTCTGTGATCAGAGACCATGCTCTACACATTTTAATTCTTTACACTGTGACGGGAATGTTCATGGTCACTTTTTATAAGTGATATGTTTGATATATTTGTGGTTTGAAAGAGCATGTATGATGCAGTCACTGTTCTGTGTGTCCTCATCCCTAGTGCCTTTGCTTTATACTTGTTTTGTGTGATGTCAGTACCCGTCTTTTTCTGTGTCGAGTTTTCCGCATGTGTATGTGTGCGTGTGGTATGTCTGTGCGTATATCATACACATTTCATTCTTCTTTTCATACATAAGAGTTACCTGCAACTGGGCTTGTTGCCACTGGCATGTTCAGTCCAGTCTGCGAGATTGCTCTGCGTGCATCCCGTTCTGTTTTCTACTTGTCCTGCCATCCGTTTGTTTTTATCTCTGCTCTTTTCTACGGTGGAAATTTCTATCTCTATTATTCTTTCTCCTGATTTGAAATTCCATTTTACTTCTTTTAGTGGTTACCCTAGAAATGCATATTGGAATTATTAAAGTCGAAAGTCAATCAGAATTTCCCTCCTCTCACATAAGCAAGGATCTTGGAGCCCTTGAAGTGGATATCCTCTCCTGAGGGATGGCACTGTCATGTGTTCAGGAGCTCTCATCCTCTCTTGAGTCCTATATGACATTAGTAGTCTTGCTTTACAGAGTCAGTGCCTATTCCCTGTAGCCACATTTTGCCAGTTCTTTGCACTTCACCCATTCTTGCATCTTGGAATATGGGATCATTTTCTTTCTTCATGAAAAGCATCTTTCAGAATTTCTTTTAGCAAAGGCATTTTAGTGACACTGTCCTCATTTTTCTCTGAAATTGTCTTTCTTTTGCCTTTTTTTTTTTTTTTTAAAGTAGTGTTTATGCCCAGCATGGTCCTTGAACTCACAACCCTAAGATCAGGAGTCACACGCTCCTCTGACTGAGCCAGCTATGCACCCCTTGCCTCTGTTCCCAACTGGAATTTTCATTTGGTACACGTACAATTCCAGGTTGGCTGTTACTGCCTCATCCGTGACACTGAGATGTGAGGTCTTCTGGCTTCTGCTGTTACTTCCTTTTTTCAAAATTTAAATTCAGTTAGCCAACATACAGTTCATCATTAGTTTCAGACATAGAATTTAGTAATTCATCAGTTGTGTATAACACCAGTGCTCATCACATTTCTGCTGTTATTTCCAAGAAGTCCGCAGCTTCACTAAACATGCATTCTTCTTCTTTTTAATTCATATTAGGGCCTTTTATCCTTGGGGTGTGTAAGTCTGTGTATACACCCTTTCCCATATGAAAAATCTGTAGTCTTCTTGCCTTAAGCTGCCCTCTCTGTGCCCATGCTCCCTCTCTCTCCTGAATTCTAGTTCCTGGATAGATCCCTTCGTGTACTTTCCTCAGCGTGCCACTTCCCTGCAGCCACTTCCATCGCAGATGGTGGCTCAGAAGGAAAGGGGAGCACGAGGAAACCCAGAGTCCCTTCCCTGCTGTGAGCCGAGGGCTCAGACTTAAGTTTTGTTTAGGCTTTTATCTCTTCGTGTAAGAGTTAAATATGCATGCATGAGGCAGGAGATGCAAACTGTGTAATTTTGGAGATTCTACATATGAACTAAATGCTTTTAAGTGACACTTAAAATAGGCATTGTACAGCATAAAATTTATGCTAATAATTTAAAATTTTTTCTTTGCTTGGAACAACGTTAAAGAGCAGATAAAAACCACCAGGGCAGGGAGAGAGAGGCAGGCAGACTAAGAATGGCCAGAGAAGAAAGTTTTGGTTTTGAACAAGGGTCCCAGTGTTCACTGGGCAGTGTTCCCGGATTCTTTCTCAGCTCAGCCCTTTGCTGAGTGTCCAGGTAGAGCTCCTGCTACTCTCACCTCAACAAGGGTGCACGCAGCTACTTGCCACCCCTGCACCTGTGCTCTCTCGATTGGCCCCTGGTACAGGCCACTGGAGCCCCTCACCCTGTCTGTGAAGCCCCTCCAGTTTGGTTTCTATACCTCTCCACCCGTCGCCCCCCCCCCCCCACCTCTTGCTCCCTACTTTGCTCCCCATCCCTTTTATGACTCTCACTACTTTTTGAAATTTACATTCTTATCAACAGGTGTTATTTGTTGTCTCCCCCACAGGAAGGCAGGTGCAACAGACAGGACCCCCGACCCCAAGGAGGTGGTCCTAGGGATTAGGAGGCTAGACAAGTTTTGCAAAGCACAGGACTGTAGGCTTTGCAGGCGTCAGTCACCGGAAGCCTTTGGAATAGTTTAATGTATATTTTTGTATCTACTCAGCCTGCCTAGCAAACATAATGTCATTTTCACACTTGTTAACAAATCCTCCTTTCTTCCTTAGTTGCAATTAGAAGCATTTCATAAATGAGAAAAATAACAATTCCTTTTATATGTAATGATGGTTAAGGACTTTTTAAAAATTATTTATTTATTTATTTGTTTGTTTATTTATTTATTTATTCATGAGAGACACAGAGAGAGAGGCTGAGACATAGGCAGAGGAGAAGCAGGCTCCATGCAGGGAGCCCGATGCGGGATTTGATACCAGGACTCCAGGATCACACCCTGGGCCAAAGGCAGGTAGGTGCTAAACTGCTGAGCCTCCCAGAGATCCCGGTTAAGAACTTTTAAAGCATAGTTTATCCAATCTCAGCTAAATAACGTTGCCATTCAGTGTTTGCCTGGTGAATGATTAATGGGGTCAGTACAATAGTGTGGGAATGGCTGAGCAACAACAGGGCCCCTAGCTCGCAGGAAGGCCAGGTGGGAACAAGGAGGGCTGAGTGGAGGGCTCAGAGTCACAGGGGGAGCAGGGAGGGGTGGGGTGGTGCTCTCCTCTGATGCCCGAGTTGCCTTTTTGGAGCACTGCCTTCACCACCTCTTATTTGATCCCGAAATCCCCATCCTGGGTCTGTCTGGAGGCTGTGATCCCTTGGGGCTTGGCGCCAACCTTTCCTCCCACTCCTTTCCTATAGGAATTTCCCAGCCGGCCAGTCATTTACGGAATCCCGTGAATAACTGTCCTATTTTCCTGTTTGCATTGTTCTTGCCTGCATGTGTGCCCCGTGTGCGTGGGCTCCTATCAGATGAGCTTGCACTTTCAGCTCTCACAGCACACTTTGGCCCCTTCACTCCGCACTTAGCATTGGCTGGATGCTGTTATCTTTTTCCTGTGTGTATTTCTTATCTCCTCGAATGAGTTCCTTAGATTCAGAGAAGCACCTGATTCATGCTAAGGTCCTTAGCATTCGTTTAAAAAAAATCTTGATTTTAAGTTTGCAGTAGATTAGAAATGAGGACACATATATGCCCCAAAGTATATATTCTAAAGGAGTGCAGTACAATAATCTTTTTGGGATTAAAAAAAGGAACAATGAGTATGAGGAATGATTTTGAAGTTTTTTCCAGCTATCAAGATTCAACAAGGCATTGGCGTTTAGCTTTTAATCATAACACTCACATTAGCTTGTTACTACTTACACAAAAATCCTTCAGTATATATTCATAGCAGATTTCTAACAGTGACCTGGTGTGACCTTATTCTTGTTGCTTCCCATATTCAAAAGTTAGCAAGGGTGATGTTTATAAAGTTAAATCAACATATACTTATCGATCACCTATAGTGGCCCATTCAAAGCCATGTCCTAAATATAGCTATTATTAACTATTTCTGAAATCTCAAGTTCTTATGTGTTCAGTATCCTTCTTGCTTTATTTCCCTACTGTTATTTGGGTCTGATACCCTTAGTAATTGACAGGGCAAGAACTGCCCCCCCCCCCCAAAAAAAAAGACAGTTCTAGTTTTTAAACCAATAGTTAATATTAATTCTACAGAAACAAAATGTGTAAAATATTCAATTTTAAGAAGAATGAATATCTTCATATGTTTTTCCTTTTAAGTCTTGAATTTCAGATATTTGATAAGAGTTTAGGTTATTGATATGTAAAGCAATTACTGGTCATTTACAAGTAACATACTGGCTAAACATTAAAAAAAATATATACTAACAAAAGTACCCAGGTGAACTTTGTCTGCCTGGGAGGCCTCACTAAGTGATCCGTCTGGATGTCAGCAAATTGCTTACTAATGTGTTGACTTATGACCACCCTCAAAAGCAAAATGAAAAGCCTGGAATTTACAGCATATCAATGAATCAGTTGATAAGCTTTTACTGGTTTAATATCCTCCCAGTCTTGCTGCTTGGAGCCACTTCAAGTTAGCAACAGAATGTTTGCCATCTCTATGTGATAAAGGAAGTCAAAGGACTAAACAAACTTTAAGACCATTATGCTGTTTGGTGAGATGTAAATGAAAAAAGTAAGAGAAATCTCACGAGGAGGGTGTGGGAGCGGGCAGCCCCTAAAGTCAACCACGGCATCTGACAAATCACTAACCTTACTTTTTAAACAATGGTCAGGACTTTTAGCGTGGGTGGAGATAATATAATGCATTTGAAAAGTTTTAATTGCGGCAATAAAAGACCATACCTCAATTATATGACATATGCTAGCAGACTTTCTAGATAAGGATCAAAGACAGTCAAGGACCAACCACTGCATTCTGGGCAACACTTGGGTTTTCTGTACACACTGGTGACAGGTATGAGCACAGCAGCTTTCCTGACCTTTGCAGGCAGCTCTGATCCGAGTGCCCCAGGACCGCTGTGCCATCCCCGACAGCTCCAGTGCCTGCTCAAACAAACACGCTGCTGACACTCTGAGGGACAAAATCCAACATTTGATCTGTTCGCTTCTTTACACACGACTGCAATCTATTTGAAAGAACCCACATGATGACACCGCATCACTTTGTTCTGGTTCAGTTTGTTAGGAATGTGCCAATGATATTTTAAAGCAAAAAGAAATTCTCAGTGTATTGAAGCATTACTGTTTGCAGAAAGATGACCTCTGTATTTTATTAATTAGTTAACATCCAACAGATGCATGGAGACTACAAAGAGACTTCATTAATCCCCCGTAACGGAGGAAGGACAAGACAGGCCGGAGTTCTGTTACAAGTAAGAGAGGTCAATTTATAAAAACACAACGACTTGAGCTAATCTCATCTACAGTATTAAAAACATGTCCATCTTGGGGAGATCTTGAAGCTCTAAACAAAATAAGCATCTCCTAATTTATTGTGCCTAAGAATGTCATACTATTATCCTTCTTTTGCCTTTCTTTCCTATTAATTACAGACTTTTCCCCTGAAGGTAACATATTGTTACTGCACATTTTGCTTTGTAAACTTTCTAATTTCCAAAATGCAAATGCTAGATCTCTAACAGCTGACTGATCTACAGTTCATGCACATTTAGGTGGTGGGGAAGGTGGTGGGTGAACAGGCACATGAAAAGGCATAGGCGTCAAAAGGCAGAGCCGAAAGACAAACTTGAGTAGGAAAACCCGGCATTTCTGGAATGCCAATGACTATGTTACAAAGCTAGACTCCCACCCAGAGGAGCCTTGATAAAGTCATTGTTCATTCTGGCTTTGGAATTTGTTTTTTTTAAATGGTGGATTACTAGGAAAGCTACACACACTGCTGCTCCCGAAGCTGGACTTGAGTGCACACATTCAGTTCTGAAACACCAGCAGGATGTAATGAGAAACCCAGACCAAGAGTTGTATTTTTATTTCAAATATTTAGTTTGTGCTTTCTTGATTTTCAAGCTTCATGTTACTGACAAGCTTATGTTAAACAAAATATTTTTATAGGTATTTAAAGGAAAACAATTAGTTCAAACTTTTAAAACCTAAAACAAGTTTGTTTCTTGATGAGAATAATTGTTTCTATCATTGAAAAATGCTATTTAAATATATGTTTAAAAAAGATTTATTTATTTATTCTATAGAGAGCAAGCGAGTGAGTGTGTGCGAGAGAGTAGGGTGGGGGAGGAGCAGAGGGTAAGAACCCCAAGCAGCCTCCACACTTAGCGCAGAGCCTAGTGTGGGGCTCAGTCCCGTGACCCCAAGATCATGACCTGAGCTGAAACCAAATGTCAGACACCAAATGACTGAGCCACCCAGGTGCCCTGAAAAATGCTATTTAAATATTTTTATAAAATATTGTTTACCATTAAACTAAGACAAAAGGTAGCCTTCTGTGAGGGCAGTTCTAGGTGATGACTGCTCTCTCCACGTATGCAGGGCACGCAGTTGCTTTGTGTGTCAACATTTATTTGTTATTAGGCTGCTCTGCTTCCAAACTGCAGAATACTTATTCTACTCATGTGATTATATCCTTTAAAAAAAGCACAATAGCCAGAACCCCTAAACTGTAATATATGTATAAGCAAATACTCTATGGTTACTAAAAGTTCAAATAAAGACGATTATTTTGCTTGCCACCAATGACACCTGGTGTATTCCTACAGTGTTTCTTCTGCGGACCAGGCTTTAGAGAGTGGGAGTGCCACTAGAGCAACCATGCAAACCACTGCGTCTAAGCAGCTGCACAGAGCTGGGTGCCCACAGTCGGAGCTCTCTGACCCCACAGACATCTGCTAGGTTGTGACATCTATTGTGCTCACTGTGCCCCCCTCCCTAACAGAGCGGGCTATATTGTGTTCTATTAAGCCTGTTTATTCAATTAAAACGTATTTAAATGGAGGATCCCTGGGTGGCTTAGTGGTTTAGTGCCTGCCTTTGGCCCAGGGCGTGATCCTGGAGACCCGGGATCTAGTCCTGCATGGGGCTCCCTGGAAGGAGCCTGCTTCTCCCTCTGCCTGTGTCTCTGCCTCTCTCAATCTCATGAATAAATAAATAAAATCTTTTTTTTTTAAAGTATTTAAATGGCTAACCCACTGTGGAACATTTTTTGGGATAAGTATGAAGTAATGTACCCCCTCCTTGACATGAATGCCTCAATTTCCCATTTAGTGGATTTTCCCAGTTACTATTTTTTTTCACTGATCTGAAATGTCTCCTTACTGCAGACTGAGAGGAAAAAAATTAAGATTATAATTATTTTTTCCAACTTTGTTGAGATAGAATTGGCATATAACATTGTGTGAGTTAAAGGCATACAACCTGATGATTTGATACATTTATATCTTGCAAAATGATTACCATGATAGGGTTAGTTAATACTTGCATCATCTCACATAATTACCATTTCTTTTTTTGGTGAGATCATTTAAGATTTATCCTCTTAGCCACTTTTGAGTATGTAATATTGTATTTTTTTTTTTTTATTCAAGGTCTGTCCACGTTGTTGCAAATGGGAAGATTTCCTTCTTTTTCATGGCTGAGTAATATTCCACTATATGGATACACATTACATTTTCTTTGTCCATTTATCCATCCCTGGACACTAAGGTTGTTCTATGTCTTGGCTTGTTGAGAATAATGCTGCAGTGAACACCGGGGTGCAGGTGTCTCTTCCAGATACTGATTTCAGTTCCTTCAGAAGTGTGAGATTGCTGGATGACATTGTATTTCTATTTTTAACTATTTAAGGACCCTCCATCCTATTTTATATAGGGGTCATACCAATTTACATTCCTGCCATCAGTGCCCAAGGGCTCCCTTTTCTCCACATCTTCACTGACACTTGTTATTTCTTGTCTTTTTGATGGCAGCCATTCTTTTTAAAATTTCTTTAAAGTCTTTTATTTATTTATCATGAGGGACACAGAGAGAGGCAGAGACACAAGGTAGAGGGAGAAGCAGGATGTGGGACTTATCCCAAGACCCCAGGATCATGACCTGAGGATGGCAGCCATTCTTACAGGGGTAAGGTGCTCACTGTGGTTTTGATTTGCATTTCCCTGATGATCAGTGATGTCAAGCACCTTTTCATGTGTCTGTTGGCCATCTGGATGTCTTCTTTGGAAACATGTCTGTTCAGCTCCTTTGCCCATTTATTATTATTTTTTTATTATTTAAATAAATTTATTTTTTATTGGTGTTCAATTTGTCAACATACAGAATAACACCCAGTGCTCATCCTGTCAAGTGCCCACCTCAGTGCCCACCACCCAGTCACCCCCACCCCCCGCCCTCCTCCCCTTCCACCACACCTAGTTCGTTTCCCAGAGTTAGGAGTCTTCATGTTCTGTCCCCCTTTCTGATATTTCCCACTTATTTTTTCTCCTTTCCCCTTTATTCCCTTTCACTATTTTTTATATTCCCCAAATGAATGAGACCATATAATTTTTGTCCTCCGATTGACTTATTTCACTCAGCATAATACCCTCCAGTTCCATCCACGTTGAACCAAATGGTGGGTATTTGTCATTTCTAATGGCTGAGTAATATTCCATTGTATACATAGACCACATCTTCTTTATCCATTCATCCTTCGATGGACACCAAGCTCCTTCCACAGTTTGGCTATTGTGGACATTGCTGCTAGAAACATCGGGGTGCAGGTGTCCCGGCGTGTCATTGCATCTGTATCTTTGGGGTAAATCCCCAACAGTACAATTGCTGGGTCGTAGGGCAGGTCTATTTTTAACTCTTTGAGGAACCTCCACACAGTTTTCCAGAGTGGCTGCACCAGTTCACATTCCCACCAACAGTGCAAGAGGGTTCCCCTTTCTCCACATCCTCTCCGACATTTGTGGTTTCCTGCCTTGTTAATTTTCCCCATTCTCACTGGTGTGAGGTGGTATCTCATTGTGGTTTTGATTTGTATTTCCCTGATGGCAAGTGATGCAGAGCATTTTCTCATGTGCATGTTGGCCATGTCTATGTCTTCCTCTGTGAGATTTCTGATCATGTCTTTTGCCCATTTCATTATTGGATTATTTGTTTCTTTGCTGTTGAGTTTAATAAGTTCTTTACAGATCTTGGAAACTAGCCCTTTATCTGATACGTCATTTGCAAATATCTTCTCCCATGCTGTAGGTTGTTTTTTAGTTTTGTTGACTGTATCCTTTGCTGTGCAAAAGCTTCTTATCTTGATGAAGTCCCAGTAGTTCATTTTTGCTTTTGTTTCTTTTGCCTTCGTGGATGTATCTTGCAAGAAGTTACTGTGGCCGAGTTCAAAAAGGGTGTTGCCTGTGTTCTCCTCTAGGATTTTGATGGACTCTTGTCTCACATTTAGATCTTTCATCCATTTTGAGTTTATCTTTGTGTATGGTGTAAGAGAGTGGTCTAGTTTCATTCTTCTGCATGTGGATGTCCAATTTTCCCAGCACCATTTATTGAAGAGAGGCTTTCTTCCAGTGGATAGTCTTTCCTCCTTTGTCGAATATTAGTTGACCCTAAAGTTGAGGATCCACTTCTGGATTTTCTATCCTGTTCCATTATTCTATGTGTCTGTTTTTGTGCCAGTACCACACTGTCTTGATGACCACAGCTTTGTAGTACAACCTGAAATCTGGCATTGTGATGCCCCCAGCTATGGTTTTCTTTTTTAAAATTCCCCTGGCTATTCAGGGTCTTTTCTGATTTCACATAAATCTTAAAATAATTTGTTCCAACTCTCTGATTGCATTAAACGTGTAAATTGCCCTGGGTAACATTGACATTTTCACAATATTAATTCTTCCAATCCATGAGCTTGGAATATTTTTCCATATCTTTGTGTCTTCCTCAATTTCTTTCAGAAGTGTTCTATAGTTTTTAGGGTATAGATCCTTTACCTCTTTAGTTAGGTTTATTTCTACGTATCTTATGCTTTTGGGTTTTGCCCATTTTTAAAATCATATATTTTTTGTAAGTTATATGAGTTCCTTATATGTTTTGGAAATTAATTAACCCCTTATCAGATACATGATGCAACTATTTTCTCCCATTTGGTACATTGCCTTTTCACTTTGTTGATTTTTTTTCTTGCTGTGTGCAGAGGGTTTTTAGTTTTACATAGTCCCATTTATTTATTTTTATAATATTTTAAACTTAAAATATTTTAAAAATATTTTAAGTCATCTCTACACCCAATGTGGGGCTTGAACTCACAACCCTAAGATCAAGAGTCACATGCTCCACTGACCAAGCCAGCCAGGTGCCCCTAGTTTTGCTTTTGCTTTTGCTTTTGTTGCCTTTTGTTGCTTGTGCTTTGGGTGTTATATCCAAAGAATCATTGCCAAAACCATGTCAAGGAGACTTTTTCCCTGTTTTCTTCTAGATGTTTTGTGGTTTCAGATCTTAAATATTTCTTTAATTCATTTTGAGTTAATTTTTGTTATATCCTTTTTAACTGACCCCTTTATCATTATATAAAGAACTTTTTTTGTTTCTTGTTACAACTTTTGAGTTAAAGTCTATTTTGTCAGATTAGAAGTATAGGCATCTCTGTTCTCTTTTGGTTCCCAATTTCATGGAATATCTTTTTGCCCCTTCATCTGAGCTTGTGTGTGTCCTGAAGCTGAAAGGAGTCTTGCAGGCTGCATATAGTTGGGTCTTGTTTTCTTAATCCATCTAGCCATTTTACACCTTTTGATTGGAGAAGTGAATTCATTCTTTTATGGCTCTTTTTGTGGTTCCCGTGTTCTTTTCTTCCTCTCTTGCTGCTTTTCCTTGTGATTGATGACCTTCCACAGAGATGTGCTCTGATCCCCTTCTCTTTCTATTTTGTGTAGGCTTCCTTTGGGGTTACCGCAGGCTTATGTAAAACTCTGTATAGATATAACAATCTATTTTATACTGAACTACTTAACTTCAGTCACATACAAAAACTACCCTTTACTGCCTGTTTTATGTTATTGATGTCATGGTTTATCATTTTTTTTAAGATTTATTACAGAGAGAGG
Organism: Canis lupus dingo; assembly: GCF_003254725.2. Taxonomy (NCBI): domain Eukaryota; kingdom Metazoa; phylum Chordata; class Mammalia; order Carnivora; family Canidae; genus Canis; species Canis lupus. The sequence continues at coordinate 20,248,003 of NC_064258.1, read as the reverse complement.
GAGAGAGAGAAAGAGATGCAAGAGCTCAAGTGTGAGCATGAGAGGGAGGGGAAGAGGGAGAGCATCTCAAGCAGACTCCCCACTGATTGCAGAGCCTGACTTGGGGCTGGATTCCAAGACCCTGAGGATCAAGACTTGAGCTGAAATCAAGAGCTGGACACCCAACTGACTGAGCCACCCAGGCACCCCACAGTTTATCTTTTTATACTGTACATTAATTAACAAATTGTAGCTCTAGGTATTTTTAATATTTTTGTCCTTTAAGCTACACACAGAGTTAAGAATTTACCACTTCAACACATTACAGTAGTAGAGGAATCTGAATTTGCCTATATTCTTACTTTTACTAGTGTGTTGTATACAGTCACGTATTTCCATGTTACTAACTAGCATCCTTTCATCTCAGCTTGAGGAAGACCATTTTGCACTTCTTGTAAGGCAGGCCTAGAGGTGGTGACATCCCTCGGTTTTGTTTGTCTGGGAGCATCTTTATTTGTCCTTCGTTTCTGAAGCACACGTTTGCCAGAGAGAGTGTTGTTGGTTGGAAGTTTTTCCTTTCAGCACTCTGAATATTTTGTCCCACTCTCCATTGGCCTGTAGGCTTAGGAGTGGTCCCCTGTGAGTGTGGAATTTTTTTTTCTCTTGCTGCTTTTAAGATTCTTTGGTTACTGAATTTTATTGTAATGTATTTTGGGGAAGATTTCATTTTTTTTGTATGTGTGATTTTTTTAATTGAGTTTGTTTGTTGACTCTGAGCTTCCTAAACTTAGCTATCCAAATCTCTCACTGATTTGGGAAGTTCTCAGCCATTATTTATTTTGATAAGCTCTCTGCCCTCTTGTTCCCTTGGATGGTATCTCATAGGTCACATATGCTTTTTCATTCTTTTTTGTTTTCCTCCAACTGGATAATTTCAAAATTCCTTTCTTCTAATTCACAGATTCTTCCTTCTCCTTGATCCATTTTGATGGTGATGCTTTCTTCTCTGTTCTTCAGTTCCAGGACTTACTTGGTTCTCTGTCATTATTTCTCTCTGCTGAGCTTGTCCTTTTGTTCATGTATTGTTTTCCTCATTCTATCAAATGCTCCTTTTTGTGTTTTCTTGCACCTCACGGAGCTTCCTTCAAACACCTGTTGTGAGTTCTTTACCAGGTAAGTTGTAGCTCTCCACATCTTTGGGGTTGGTTACTAGAAGGTTGCTGAGAATCTCCCTGATTTTCATGTTTCTTCCAGTCCTGCGTTGCTGTTGTCAAACCAATAGCAGTCGCCTTCTGTGTTTTGATTAACTGGTGTCAGGAGAGAAGTACCTCTGTCAGCCCAGCTATGGATTCTGAGGCTTTGTCAGATCTTCTGGGGATACACCTGCTCCATGTCTTGCTCCCTCTTATGCTCGTATGCCATCTCTGGATTCTGCATCACTCCACGCCAGGGACTGTTGGCCTCCCTTTAGCTTTCCCAAGGGTAGATGCTAAAACTCAAGTCTGTGGTCTCTCCCTGGCCCATGGAGTCAGGCTGGCTTTCTGTATGTGCTTACTAGCTGTCTGCCAGCGCTTGCTCTTACCCTCAGGAGTGTGCATGGAGAGCCAGCCACAGGGTGTGGGTGGGGCATATGTAGCACTCGGGGCTGTGTGGGGGATCTTCAGGTGAGGTACCCCAGTGGGGCTTCTTGATGGAGGCTGCAACACAGCTAGTAGGATCCTTGTGTCTTTCATGCCCTCTGGGAGTCCTATCTGCTACTCTTCCAGCCTCTTCCCACCCACAGTCATGCAGCTCACAACTCAGTACTTTGGACGAATATCTCTGGCAGTGTCAGAAAAAGCTGAAAAATCTGGGTGCTCACTCACATGCTTTATGTTCCCCTGAAGGAGAATCACAGCTAAGAAGATCTCTCTTGGTCCTGAGCTGTGCTGCCTTGGGGGAGGGGTGACATGGGTAAAGTGTAACTCCTCCTCTAACCCTATCCAAAGCATACCCATGGGTGTTATGGATCTTTTCATTTGGAAACCTGGATTCATAAAGGCTCTCTTGTATGTGGGTAATTGTCTGAGGCAGCGCTCTCCAGGGGCTCACAGACTGTGGCTAAGATGCGCTAGAGCAGGTTCGTAGGCCCCTTCAGGGTCCACAGGAACCAAGGTGTGTATCCCTATTACTGGACACGTGGGTGGGTGAGACTCCTTCTGGGTCCCTTGCCATATGGTGCTGGATTCCACAGTTCCCACCGAAGCACTCTGATCTATGGTTGGATGGCAGACTGTTGTAGCCAAAGGGGTGGTGGTGGGTATGAATGAGGAACATTTCATTTGGCCATGTTGCTAATGTCACCCCAGAAAATATTTTTTTTCCTGATCAGTACTTGTACATTCCTCATTAAGCTTATTTTTAGGTGTTAACTATTATGAAAGGGATCCTTTCCATTGCACTTTGTATCTCACTCTTGTTGCTCTATAGGAAACAATCATTGCATATTTATCTGCAGTTTGAACATCTTCTAATAGTTCTAATAATTTTTCAAATGATTTTATTGATTTTAAATCATGTGTATAGAGAATATATGTAATACATACAAACACACACACATTGTATTTTGTTTTCTTGTATTACTGCAGTGGCAAGGATTGGCCAAAGTGTGTTGATAGTGGGCAACCTATTTTGCATTTTTAGGGTTTCACTATCTAAAAGTTTTTAGTTTCTGATGTATGGTCTTTACTGTGATAAGGAAATGTTACTTAGCTCAAGATTGCTGTCATTAAAAATGGCTGTTTAGTATCTTTTCAGTAAAGATTTAAGTGATTTTTAAAAAAAAAGATTTTATTTATTTATTCATGAGAGACATAAAGGCAGAGACATAGGCAGAGGGAGAAGCAGGCTCCTCGAGGGGAGCCCAGTGCGGGACTCGATCATAAGATTCTGGGACCACTCCCTAAGCCAAAGGCAGACACTTAACCACTGAGCAACCCAGGTGTCCTGAGATGATTTTTTTTTTTAAGATTGAGATGATTTAATTTTTCTCAGTCATCTTTATATATTTCTGTGTTTCTTATGTTGATAGGAGTTAATTTTAATTATAATTTCAGATTTAAGAGCATGAAGTTGTATGTCTTTTATCATTTTAAAATGATTTCCACATATATGATTATGCCTCCCATTCTGTGTGTCTGCATTCTGTTTTAACTGTTTTAACTCTGGTAGGACGTTACCTTGTACCTGTTAGTTTTTTTAAATACTGATGAGATATCTTCTAGTTTCTCTTTCCCAAAATACCAGCTATTGACTTCATTTACCAGTTTTACTTTTATCGTAATAAATTACTTTTATCTTTATACTTTTTACTTCCTACATTTAAAAATTCATTAATATTTAATAGCTTTTTGACTCAAATGGTTAGTTCATCATTTTTTAATCTTTCTTATTTAATAATAAATACGCTTGACACTATTTGCTACATGTGTTACAGTGCCACATGTACCACGGTGTTAGCTGTATGCCACAGAACACTAGTGTGCTCAGTGTCATGAGCACCAGGACAATGTATAATTTAGACTCTGAATTTCCAGATGCACTTTAATATTCATTTGTTTTATTGTGATTTTCTATTTTTTATGCCTTTTACTTTTTTTTTTAAGATTGTATTTATTTAATTGAGAGAGGGAGAGCACAAGCAAGGGAGAAGGTCAGGGAGCTGAGCAGGGAGCCTAATGTGGGCCTCGATCCCAGGATCCTGGGATCATGATCTGAGCCAAAGGCAAACATTTAACTGACTAAACCACCCATGCACCCTGTGATTTTCTTTTTTCTTTTTCTTTTTTTTTTTTTTTTTTGCACCCTGTGATTTTCAATTTTATTTCTTCTTTTTGCATTTGCCTCATTTATTTTTGAGCATGCCTTTATATAGGACATTTTTTTTTTTTGATCCAAATGTGTCTCTCCTAAGCAGCTAGTAGTGGGTTTTTTTTCCAATATGTTTGTTATTTGATAGGAAATTAATCTCAATGTTTGCTGTAATTACTGTTATATTTTAACCCTATCATCCTACCTTTTCTACATGTTACTCTTTCTTGTTGCCTTTTCTTGGAAATCCTTTACTATCCCCACATACATATCTACCTTGGTCTTTACAATTGCTGTGTAGTAATCACTATATGGATGCTTCTTGGTGGCAGGCTCTTTGTTCTTTCTCTTTTATAATCATTGCTATAGTGAACATAGTCATGGATACATCTCAGCAAACATGTATATCTGTAGCGTGACTTCTAGAGAGGGGCTCGGAGAACCCCCAGCCACTGGCTTTCTCAGCCAGAAAGATGTGCATTCTTTGTTCTACCAATGGCCTATAAGAATATCCATTTCCCCTTCAGTCTCATCAGTACTAGATAATTATCATCACATTTTTCAATTCTTGCCAATCTAATAGATGAAACAGGTTCTTATTTTTGTTTAGTTTTCTTTAATTATGAGTCAGGTTGAACATCATTTTATATAGTAACCATGCATGTTGTCCTCCTTCTGTAAACTGCTGTCACATACTAAGGAGATTTGCCCCTGGTCCTTTGAATTGCAAATATATTTGCCTGATTTGTCATTGGTCTTAATTTTTTCTCCCTCTACGTAAGTGTATATAGTTATCAGTCAGTTCCTATATGGTGTGTGTGTCTATGTTTGTGTGTGTGGTTTTAAATTCCTAGATCATAAATTTATAATGCTTTCTTCTAAAGGCGTTATGTTTTCATTTTCCTGTTTAACTCTTTGTTAAACAGAGCATATTTTGTTATAAGTTGTGAAACCTATTTTTGTTTATATCCTCTCTCCTTCTCCCATCCTCCCATTCCCAGTCCACTGCCTTGGATTTAGAAACTGTGCATCCCAGTCTAACACTGCTGGAGTTTATCCTTACATTTTAATTGTTAGTATTTCACTACAGTGTATTCGGTCTTCTATATGTATGTATATATGTCTGAGTTGTGACCTCTTTAAGGTTTAGCTGCAAACACAACCACACACCACCCCTGACTAAATCATCCTGCATGTGCCTTCTAAGACCCAGGACACTATACCCAACAGCAACAATACAGTTAACACACTACAGAGATTTATCATTGACATACCACGGTCATAATAATGATCTATATTCACATTCCCAATATCCCAATTATCACACTTGTTTTAGTTTTAGTTTTGATCCAGAATCTGATCAAAGACCTGTCATTTCCTCTAAATTTTATAGTTCTCAGACTTCTTTATTCTAGAACATTCCTTAGTCATTTCTTTTGTCTTTATGACATTGACATTTTATAGTCCAAGCCAGCTGTTTTACAGGATATTCCTCACTTTGAATTTACCTGATCACATACTTTCTTGATTGGGTTTCAGGTTAAGCATTTTGGCATGAAAGTGCAAACGTGATGTTTTGTCCTAGTACACTCTGTGCACAATAGGAGCACATGGTGTCAACTTGTCCAGTTATTGCTAATTTCATTCATTGGGCTGAGATGTCTGTCAGACCTTTCCAATAGGTCTTTCTCATACTCTTTGTTAATTATACATAATCTGTGGGTTGATACTTTGAGACTGTGTGAATATCCTATTCCTCAACAATCTTTTACCCAGTAGTTTATAGTATTTTAATTTGTTGATAAAAGTTCTTCACAAACTATCACTTGTGTATACATCCACATGGTCTGGATGCATCTATACAATCCTGTGTAATGTGAAATTCTTTCAGATTTTATTAAAATGTTAAAACAAATTGGCCTTTAAAATTATAAATAAAATTGTAGATGAACAGTTCCTAGACCATAACTCAGGCTATAACTCAGCAGGAGAGTTTTTAAAAGGTAGGGAAAAATCATTAAATTGCAAGGACCATTCAGGAAATGACTAAGAAGTGGTCTATATAGGAAAGAACACCCTCTGGGCTCTGACCACATAGACATTCAAACAAGAAGCTGGCTCCTTCTCTGCAGTTTCACTTTTCACAGTTTCAGTTACCTGCTGCCAACATGGTCCCAGAGCAGATGATCCTCCCCTGATGTAGTGTCAGAAGGTCAATATAGTCTAATGCTATGCCACATGCCTGGGTCATTCACCCCCCCTTCATCTCGTCATGTGGGCATTTTATCATCTCACGATCTCACGTCATCACAAGGAGGATGAATGCAGTAAGATATATTGAGAGAGAGAGAAAGAGAGAGAGAGAGAGAGAGAGAGAGAGAGAGACCAGAGTCACAGGACTTGTTACAGCATATCATTATAATTTTTGTATTTTATTATTTGTTGTTGTTCATTTCTTACTGTGCCTAATTTATAAATTGAAATTTATCACAGGTATGTATAGGAAAAAAATGTAGTATATATAGGGTTCTGTACTATCTGCAATCTCAGGCATCTGCTGGGGTCTTGGAACACATTCCCCAGGGCTAAGGGCAGACAATTGTGTAAGGCATGTATCCATACAAGCAACTAGGAACAACGACAAGAGTGTGTACCTACTACAAATATAATATCTGACAGTAAATGCTTTATTTATTTATTTATTTATTTATTTATTTATTTATTTGAAGAATGGGAGTAGAGGGGGCAGCAGGAGAGGGAAAGAGAACCGTAAGCAGGCCCCACACCTAGCACAGAGCTCAACATGAGGTTCAAACTTACTACCCTGGAATCATGACCTGAGCTGAAGTCAAGAGTCAGATGCTTAACCAGCTGAGCCACCCCCTGTCTTCATTTATTTTAAATTAGTTGTGGCAATCCTAAAATTTGTATGGAACCACAAAAGACCCTGAATAGCCAAAGCAATTTTTAAAAAGAAAAATAAAGCTGGAGGCACCATGATTCCAGACTTCAACCTCTAGTACAGAGCTGTAGTGATCAAAATTGTATCATACTGGTACAGAAACAGACACATAGATCGATGGAACAGAATAGAAACCCAGAAATAAACCTACAATTATATGGCCAATTAATCTTCAACAAAGCAGAAAAGAATATCCAATGGGATAAAGACAGTCTGTTCAACAAATGGTGCTGCAAAAAAGTGGACAGCCACATGCAAAACAGTCAAACTGGACCACTTTCTTACCCTATGCACAAAAATAAATTCAAAATGGATTAAAGACCCAAAGCCTAAAAATCCTTGAAGAGAACTTAGGTAGTAATTTTTCTGACATTAACCATAGCAACTTTTTCTAGATATGTCTCCTCAGGAAACAAAAGCAAAGATAAACTATTAGGATTACATCAAAATAAAAGGCTTCTGCACAGTGAAGGAAACAATCAACAAACTAAAAGGCAACCTATGAAATGGGAGAAGATATTTGCCAATGATACGTCTGATTATAGGTTAGTATCCAAAATATATAAAGAACTGATACAGCTCAACACCCAAGAATCAAATAATCCAGTTAAGAAATGAGAAGAAAGGAACAGACATTTGTCCATAGAAGACATTCAGATGGCCAACACACCCATGAAAAGATGCTCAATATCTCTCATCATCAGGGAAATGCAGATCAAAACCACAATAATATCACCTCATACCAGTCAGAATGGCTAAAATCAACAACATAGAAAACAAGTGTAGGGTAGGATGTGGAGAAAAAGGAACCCTCATGAAGTTAGTGGGAATGCAACCTAGTATGGCTTCTGTGGAAAACAGTATGGGGGTTCCTCAAAAAGTTAAAAATAGAACTACTCCATGGTCCAGTAATTGCACTACTGTGTATTTACCCCCCAATACAAAACTACTAACTCAAAGGGATACATGCACCCCTATGTTTGTTGCAGCATCTACAATAGCCAAGGTATGGAAGCAGCCCAAGTGTCCACTGATTGATGGAGAAAGAAGATGTGGTATATACACAATGAAATATTACTCAGCCATCAAAAAGAACAAAAACTTACCATTTGCAATATCATGGATGGCTCTAGAGAGTATTGTGCTAAGTGAAATAAGTCAGAGAAAGACAAATACCATATGAGTTCACTCATATGTGGAATGTAAGAAACAAAACAAATGGACAGGGTCGGGGGACAGGAGAGAGAGGCAAGAAACAGACTTTTTTTTTTTTTTGAGAGAGAGAGAAAGTGAGCACACTGAGAGAGAGTGAAAGGGAAAAGCAGACTCCATGTTGAGCAAAAGATCCGACGTGGGGCTCAATTACAGGACCCCAAGATCACGACCTGAGCTGAAGGCAGATACTTAACCTGTCTGAGCCACCCAGGCACCTCAAGAAGCAGACTCTTAACTATAAAGAACAAATTGATGGTTACCAGAGGGGATGGGATAAGTGGGTGATGGTGTTAAAGATGGCACTGTTTGTGATGACCAATGGGTATTGTATGGAAGTGGTGAGTCACTGAATTCTACACCTGATACTAATACTACACTGTATGTTAACTGGATTAAAAAAATAAGATGAGATTTGGGCTTATAGATTTCTATGTTTATAGCCAAATAGGGTAAGTGAGTAGAGTGAGGAATGAAGAAATTGCAGATAACATTTAGGAAACTAGCAGAAAGAGCTGAGGATTATTGAGTTAATTAAAAAATAGACAGTGATGCAATTATAAAATGCCTATTTGTGCAACAAATTGAGTTTAGCGCTAAATCAGTACTTTTGGGGAAGAATGATCTGAATTACAGTGTGTGATTTTGTAAGCGTGTGTGTGCATGTGTGTTTGTGTGCATGTGTGTGCATCTTTGTGTATAGATATATAATTAATCAAGTGTCATGACTGCTTTATGTGAAAGTAGAGTAGCCTGTATTTTCAAAAATTATTATAAGATGACATATGCAAATGAAAAAATATTTATACACATGGGTAAAACGACTATCATCTGTAATTAAAATTTTGTAAGGGAAAAAAAGCAATAATTTCTAATTAACTGCTAAACAAAGCAAAGCTTTTCTCATGTCTACCCCACAAGCAGAGATGGGAAGGGGAGCTTTAACTAGGACTATGTCCCCTTTTCCTAAATATCCTTTGCTCCCTAATTCATGCCATAAGGTGCATGAATGACTCAGAGAACAGTTTTCTTATACACATGTAGAATGTCAGATTCTGTCTCCATAGTCTCTGCCCAACCCCTGGCTGCCTCTACTTCTGTGACCAGCCGGAGCTGCCCATCACTAGAGCCACCCCACACCTGTGTCAGCTGGAGTGGACCCCTCGTGGCATCTCCACCCAGTGCTCAGGCTGGCCTTGCCATACAAAGGAATCTGCCATACAAAGGAATCTGTGGTTCAGTCTTCTTGTCTTCCAGATATATAGGATTTTAGGGTCATTTATTCATATGTTGCATTTAATGTTGTCCTACTCCTGAGGGCAGATAAATGTATTTTCTTAATTAAATCTAATATTTAATGACGTCACAATTAGCCAAAATCCAGATTTCTTTTGCACACACTAATAACTACATTGCTTGGACTAACTGCCTGAGCAATGAGGAAAGGCACTGGGAAAATCTGGCTTCATTCTGTTTGAGAGTGGAGCCTAAATGCACTTAGTTTCTGGATCCCTACGCAGCTCTGGCACTTTCAAGTAGCCCCTCACCTAGGGCACAGACAAGGATGGCGGGGTTCAAGATGCACAGAGAGACAGCTCCTCGGCCTGTGAAGCTCAGATTGGGAGTCTGATAAAACCATAAATCAGCCTATTCCTCCAGCACAGGACTGAGGTCACTTAGCTTCCCATGCTGAGGGACGTAATAATTAGGGGGAGAAAAGGGATCTCTTTATACAGTTAAGGGTAATTTTCTATCACTCATTATTCCAGATGAGAGTGCAGGCTAAAACAACAAATAAATGTAGGGAAGATCTAAATAAATGTGTAAGGGATACTTCCATAAATAATGATTACAGGAACATGCAACTGTTGAGTTTTAGCGATTTAAAGCTAACATGATGTGAGAACACCAGACTTTCCAATTACTAAATCTGAAGCCGTTACCATAAAGATGACCTCGAGCAACACACTAACATTTGTAATGATTGAACATTCTCAGTGCCTGCTGTGCACTAGGCCTTTGTCAGGACAACTCTAATTCTTCAGGCAGCTCTGCAGGGCAGAGATTATTACTGTCATATCACAGAGGAGGACACGGAGGCTTTGCCTGAGCCGCCAAGCTGCTGAGGGCAGGACTGGGGTGAGCGTGGGCGCAGCTGGCTCCCCTGACTCCACCACACCATGCCTGTCCTTTCCATATGGGGTATAGTGTGGAAAACTGTTAAGCCAAAGAAGTAGACATAAAAGCTAAAAAATAGTTTAAAGAAATGGTAGAAACATGAGGTTATTTATTTCTGAAACTCTCACATTTTGGTTACCTCATGGGGCCCAAGGAGACACTTTTTTATAACTTGCAGTTCAAGGGTTATGAAAATCTTAAGCTTTATCCATTCCATTATCTGAAGAGATTATTTAAGGAAGTATCACGAAATGGCAAAACAAAAGTTTTGAACTTAACCTTCTAATTTTATGAAATTTATGATTTAACTAGAAAAAATCTCGCAGTACTCTGCCGCCCGGTTGGAAAGCCAGTTTATGTTGAATGGGGTTTTTAGTAGCTTCTCAAGCATTTGTAAAAAGCCTACAAATGAAGTGAGTCTCCAGGCTTCACTGCCTCTGCCAGCCTCCCTGACCCCAGTGAATCACTGGTGGGCACAGACTATCTGGAGAATCAAGGATCTTGACCTACCTTTTCTTCAAAGAATTTTCTCCTCAACTTGGCATCTGTGGGAGGTACTGTTCTCCTCAGGTCTTGGTACCACTTTCTGACCACATGTCCCCTCCAGTAGGCTTGGATCCTAGAACACGGATGTTTGAAATGACTAACTCAGGATGGCCTTAGCAGGTACTTCACAAGAGAGCAAGGACCCGGGGGAGGCAGCGGCCAAGGAGGGAGGCAAAATCCCTCCTTCCTTTAAAATGAGTCATCACGGCTGGCAGGTGAGGGGGACCCCTGTCCTACCTTGTCGCACACTTTGTTTTGAATAGCCGGGCTCCATCATGAATCACTCTGGTTTGATACTGGTTCCTTCTACAGAGAGGGCAGGTTTTTTTATTTGTGAACTTTTCAAAAGCCTGGAGGCATGCCTGAAGAAAAACATTTCACTTAGAATTGTATAAGTAATTACTTATAAATAACACTTTCACTTCTAATGTAATTATAGTGTTCTTTTCTCTCATAATTATGAGACAGTCCAATTTAGATTTTAAAGGGAAGAAGTTTCATCAGATGTTAACACCTTCCTCATGAAACTTGTTCCAAAAATGAAAATTTACAAGAATATACATGCAGATACATCAAAAACTTCTGAAAACCACTCGTGTCGAGGTAGATGATCCCAGCGTAGAAGGCTACCATGCAGTCAGTCATAGGAAGCAAGCTGTCACTCACTTTGATGCACATTACTCACAGCACTGTGTTATATAAACATTTGTGGTTCTTTTGTCACATAAAATTCATAATTTTCATAACAGGATGAATTGTACTATAGCCTAAAGTCATATTTCTAACTCTAAGTGATGATTATGGATAAAATAAGTGGTTCTTTTTAGGAGACTTTAAATGAATAAGAGCTATGAGGGTGACACACTGCAACACTTTATGAGGGAGGGAGGCAGGATTCACTCACTCTGTGAAACACATGGGAACATGAAAGCAGCACCTGTGCATGAGAAGACAAAAAAATGTTTGAAGTTTAAAGGAGTTTTGAAAAAGCAGCAGCATAAATGCATTTAATTAAAAAGAAAAATTCTGAGTGCTTAAAAGGTAGGCTTGTTTCTTTGAAAAATGAAAAAATGCAGATTAATAACCTTGATATTTCTAATATTTAGTATTTAAGTTGAGCACAGCACAGGTATATAATTCAACAAGAAAAGCTAAGTTAACAACAATCTGAACATCAAACACACCGTGTTTGCTAGGAAGCCATTAATATTAGTGTATACTTACAACTTCTGATGTGGCTGCATCTCCTGGGTGGATCTAAGGAAGGATACAGGCTGGAGTGGGGGTGTGTGGGGACGGGGCAGGGCTTTGTTCAGCTGAGGGGCACTCCTGACTTGTTTAGCATCCAGCGTGTTAACTGTGACACACTTAAATTTAAAATGTCTCAGAAATAAGGAATCACCTTTTCCTCTTAAATGTAGGGGAAGTACACTCACAAGAAAATGTCACCTCTCTGGGACCCCGATTCCCCACCACATAGTGGGGATATTCTAAGGAGGAAGCGAGGTGCTTCTTCTGGAAGGAGAACCAGGGGATGACAGCAAGACACCAGCAGGAATGAGCTGCGCACGCACGGAGGGAGGTCAACGAGGGCTCCAAGCTCTCAGCCACTGGCTTATCTTCTCTGAAGTGTGGGGGACCAAGAGAAGAGAGGGCGGGAGAGACTCTGGGGATCACCCAAGTCTCGGACACGAGGGCCACCTGGTCTTGGTCATGCTCTCCCATTTTTAAAGTGACCGCCCCCCTCCCTGCCTTCACTCTACTCTTTTTAAATAGGAAGAATGGAAGAAATATCGCAATAAATAGAACTTACAAAGTTGTAAAACCTTGACTTGAAACTTACTGCCCACAAGCCTAAACTGGAAAACTTCAGTAATATGGTCCTTTTTAATTTCACCATTTAATCTCATAGCAGCCTTTTGCATGCTCAGGTCCCCATTCTTTTTTTTTTTTTTTTAGAAATTTTTATTTAAATTCTAGTTATGAATATACAGTGTAATGTTAGTTTCAGGTGTACAGTACAGTGAGTCATCACTTCCATATGTCACCCGGTGCTCAGCATGACAGGTGCCTCCTTCATCCCCATCCCCCTCACCTCCCTTCAGCAGCCCTCACTGGGTTCTCTGTCGTTAAGAGTCTCTTCATGGTTTGTTTCCCACTGTTTCTGCTCTGTGAACGGTGCTGGTGCTATTTGGTAGGGATCACATTAAATGTGCAGGTTGCTTTGGGTAGTGCGGACATTCTAACAGTGTTGGTTCTTCCAGTCCATGAGTATGCAATACTTTCCCATTTCTTTGTGCCCTCTTCAGTTCCATTCATAAGTGTTCTGTAGTTTTCAGAGTACAGATCTTTTACTTTTTTTGGTTAGGTTTATTCCTAGGTATCTCATGGTTTTTGGTGTAATTGTAAATGGGATCAATTTCTTGATTTCTTTTTCTGCTGCCTGTTATTGGTGTATAGGAATGCAACAGATTTCTGTGCGTTGATTTCATATCCCGTGACTTTGCTGATTCATGTTTTATTAATTCTAGCAATTTTTTGGTGGAGTCTTTAGGGTTTTCTACATAGAGTATCATGTCATCTGCAAATTATGAAAGTACGGCATCTTCCTTGCTGATTTGGATGCCTTGTTCTTGTGGCCTGATTGCTGAGGCTAGGACTCTAGTACTATGTTAGCAGTGGTGAGAGTGGACATCCTGTCTTGTTCCTGACCGTAGGGGAAAGCTCTCAGTTTTTTTCCCACTGAGCATGATATTAGCTGTGGGTTTTTTGTATACAGCCTTTGTGATGTTGGGGTATGTTCCTTCTGTTCCAACTTTGTTGAGGGTTTTTATCAAGAATTGATGGTGTAGTTTGTCAAAGGCTTTTTCTGCATCTATTGACAAGATCATATGGTTCTTTCTTATCCTTTCTTATATTAATGTGGTCACACTGAATTATTTGTGTATATAGAACCAGCTCTGCAGCCCGGGAATAATTTTCCAGTTGATTGTAGTGAAGAATCCTCTTAATGTACCGTTGGATCTGATTTGCTAGTATCTTGTTGAGAATTTTTGCATCCATGTTCATCAGAGATATTGGCCTGTAATTCTTTTTTAGGAGAATAGTCTTTGATTGTGGAATCAAGGTAATGCTGGTGTCATAGAATGAGTTTGGAAGTTTTTCTCCCATTTCTATTTTTTTGGAACAGTTTGAAAAGAATAGGTATTAATTCTTTAAATATCTAATAGAGAATCCCTGGGAAGCCATCTGGCCCTGGACTTTGGTTTGTTGAGAGATTTTTGATTATTGCTTCAATTTCTTTGCTGGTTATGGATCTGTTCAAATTTTCTATTTCTTCCTATTTCAGTTTTGGTAGTTTGTAGGTTTCTAGGGCTTTGTTAATTTCTTTCAGATCCCCCAGTTTGTTGGCATATAATTTTTCATAATATTCTGTTATGATTATTTATAATTTCTCTGTTGTTGTGATCTCTCCTCTTTATTATTTTGTTTATTTGGGACCTTTCTCTTTTTTATAAGTTTGGCAGGGGGATTTACCAATTTTATTAATTCTTTTGAAAACCAACTCTTAGTTTTGTTGATCTACTATTTTTGTTTCTAAATCATTTATTTCTGCTCTAATCTTTATTTAATTTTCCTTCTTCTGCTGATTATAGGCTTTATTTGCTATTTCTTTTTCTAGCTCCTTTAGGTGTAGAGTTAGATTGTGTATTTGAGATTTTTCTTCTTTTTTAACTTAAATTTTATTTAATTAACATACAGTGCAATATTGGTTTCTGGAGTAGAATTCAGTGATTCATCACTTACATACAACACCCAGTGCTCATCACAAGTGCCTCCTTAATGCCCATCACCCATCTATCTCATCCCCACCCCCCACCTCCCTCCATCAACCCTCAATTTGTTCTTTGTTAAGAGTCTCTTATGGTTTATTTCCCTCTCTCCCTTACCTAACCCTTCCCATATGTTCATCTGTTTTCTTTCTTAAATTCCACATATGAATGAGATCATAAGCTATTTGTCTTCCTCTGATTTATGTCACTTAGCATAATATACTCTAGCTCCATCTGCATTTTCCCGAATGGCAAGATCTCATTCTTTTTTGATAACTGAGTAATATTCTATTATGTGTGTGTGTACACAACATTTTTAAAAAAAGATTTTATTTATTCATAAGATACACACAGAGAGAGGCAGAGACATAGGCAGAGGGAGAAACAGGCTCCCTGCAGGGAGCCTGATGCAGGATTTGATCCCAGGACCCTGGGATCATGCCCTGAGCCGAAGGCAGACACAACCACTGAGCCCCCCAGGTGCTCCCACAACATTTACTTTATCCATTCATTAGTTGATGGACATTTGGTCTCTCTCCATAGTCTGGCTTTTGTTGATAATGCTGCTATAAACATTGGGGTGTACCCCTTCATATCTGTATTTTTGGGTAAATACCTAATAGTGCAATTGCTGGGTCATAGGGTAGTTCTATTTTTAACTTTTTTGAGGAACCTCTATTTCCCAGAATTGCTGCACCATTTGGATTGCAGTCTGCATTCCCACCAACAGTGTAGGAGAGTTCCCCTTTAGTTTTTGTTTGAGAAACTCTTTGTCTCTCCTATACTGAATGAGAGCCTTGCTGGATAAAGTATTCTTGGCTGCATATTGTTCCCATTCAGCATGCTGAGTATTTCTTTCCACTTCTTTCTGGCCTGTCAAGTTTCTGTGGACAGATCTGCTGCAAACCTGATCTGTCTTCCCTTACAGGTTAAGGACTTTTCCCCCTTGTTGCTTTCAGGATTCTTTCCTTGTCTGTGTATTTTGTGAATTTGATTTTGATATGTGTTGGCAATGGCCGGCTTTTGTTGAACTTAATGGAAGTTCTCTGTGCTTCTTGGATTTTGATGTCTTTGTCCTTCCCCAGATTAGGGAAGCTTTCAGCTGTAATTTGCTCAAAGAAACTGTCTACTCATTTATCTCTCCATCTTTTGGGATTCCTATGATACAAATGTTATTATGTTTTAATAAGCCACTGAGTTCCTTAAGTCTACCTTGGTGATTCATTACCTTTCTTTTCTTTTTTTCAGCTTCATTATTTTCTATAATTTTATCTTCTATATCACTGATTTGTTTCTCTGCTTCATCCATCCTCTTTTTATGGCATCCATTTGGGTTTGCATCTCAGTTATAGCATTTTATTTTATTTTATTTTATTTTATTTTATTTTATTTTTTAGTTATAGCATTTTAAATTTCAGCCTGAGTAGATTTTAGTTGTGTGTGTGTGTGTTTTTTTTTTTTTTTTTTTTTATCTCTGCAGTAAGGGATTCTCTAGGGTCTTGTATGTTTTTTTTCAAGCCCATTTAGTTCCTTATAAATGTTTTAAATTCTAGTTCAGACATCTTGCTTATATCTGTATTGATTAAATCCCTGGCTGTATTATCAACAATAGCCAAACAATTAAAGAGACCAAATGTCCATCAACTGATGAATGGATAAAGATGTGGTATATATATACAAAGGAATATTATTCAGCCATCAAAAAGAATGAAGTCTTGCATTTGCATGGTGTGGATGGAGTTAGAGTGTATTATGTTAAGTGAAAGAAGTCAGTCAGAGAAAGACAAATATCATATGCTTTCACTGATAGGTGGAATTTAAGAAACAATACAGATGAACATAGGGGAGGAAGGAGAAAAAAAGAGAAAGAGAAAGAAACCATAAGAAACTCTTAAAGGGACCACAGGGTGGCTCAGTGGTTGAGTGTCTCCCTTCAGCTTAGGGTGTGATTCTGGGGTCCCAGGATTGAGTCCCTCCCTGCAGGGAGCCTGCTTCTCTCTCTGCCTCTCTCTCTATGTCTCTCATGAATAAATAAAATATTTTTTAAAAAAGAAACTTAGAGAACTGAGGGTTGATGGAGGGATATGAGTGGTGGATGGGCTAATTGGTGATAGGCATTAAGGAGGGCACTTGTCATGTTAAGCACTGGGTGTTGTATGTAAGTGATGAATCACTGAATTCTACTCCTGAAATCAGTATTTCACTGTATGTTCACTAACTAGAATTTAAATAAAAATTTGAAGAAAAAAAATCACTGGCCATTAGTTCTACTTCTAGTTCTTTCTTTTGCAGTGGACTCCTCTGTCTTATCATTTTGTGCAGTAAAAAAAGAAAAAAAAAAAAAACCACAACTAGATCCTGGGTGTGTTTTGGTCTACTTGTTAAATGAAGCTAGATCTAAAAACAAAACAAAAACTATATATAAAATGCATATATGTAAATAAAAATTTAAAATAAAAGAAGGAATTAAATAAGAAAAATAAAAAGGAAGCTAGATCTTATTTCCTTCAGAGCTTAATTAAGCTTTGCAGCATCCTATGAGTGTAGACTCGTGCTGGCCTTCAGCGGGAGGGGCCTGTTGGGCTCCTTACGGGTGGACAAGCTGGGCAGACACAGACACTACGGACCTGGACCCGAAGGGGGCCAGACGGGCCAGGGGGCGGGGCTTGGTGTCCGCAGCTCTGGCCTCCACTAGGTGGCCCCATCTTGCTCCCTGAAGACTCCGCACTGAGGGGCGGGATGAACATCGGGGCGCCCTGCTCTCTGGCCCTGGAGCTGCAAGGTCATGCACCCCACTCTTCAGTGAGCAGTCACCCCTCTTGTGTTCCCAGCTTCCATGAGATCCCTGCCTTCACGCTGCCTGTGTCTGAGCTGTTTTATCCCGGGGTCCCTGGGTTTAAGAACTCCACGAATTTCAGGGGCACCTCTGGTGTGGACCCTCGCTGTACCTCGCGGGGAGCATCTCACTGTGCCCTTGCTGTGTGGCTGGCCAGTGCCAGGAAGCATGGCACGCTGCACGGCGGTCCAGGTTATGGCAAGGTGCAGCAGAGAGCTGGCACCCAGGCCGGCCGCGGCAGACGGAGTCCCGGCTCCTATGCCCGGAAGCTGACGCACGTGGATGCCCCCCGTTCTCCTTGCAGCCCGGGGGGCCTCCACGCACCCTGGCCACTCCTGCGTCCATCGGCTCCTGCCCGGGAGCGCGTAAGCCAGGCATGACCCTGGGGTGGCGGACTGCTACACCTTCGGATCTTGCACTTCGGGCTGTGCACCACCTTGTAGTCTCCGTCAGCAGGGCTCCTTCCTCCCGCAGTACCCACAGTTGCATTGACCGCAGATCTACTCTCTGCACCTCCTACCTGTGTCTTCGCAGTCCTCAGATTGGTTTCTTGGGTGTTTAGGAAGGATTGGGAACTATCTGTCTGTACCCAAGGAACAAGTACCCCTACTCTCCCGCCATCTTAACTCCTCTCTCATGCTTGATAGAATAATCTTTAAGTGTTTTGTCAACAGATATTTGATGATCTGTACTGAATAACACTGCACTTCTAGATATTTAAAATATTATACTTATAAATGTCCATAAAAGTTTGTTATCAGCAAACATTCTCTGAGATAAAAATAAATGATTAGGCGTGGTAAATCTAAAAATGTCCTAGAAGTTGGGATTAGACTCCAGCCGACCTTGAGCACATGTCCTGCGTGGCCCTGCTGTGGACCACTTATTTCCTCATCTGTTATATGGGTACAATGCCTCCCTCAGTGATGCACAAGAATTACTGAAGTCCTCTGAAATCATTAAACGCTGAGGAAATGCCAAATTTGTTTATAGTGAAGGAAAAAAGCTAAATATGAGAACAATTAACTAAAAATGCAAAATAAAAATAAGTGTTTGGATCTATAACCAAACAAAGATAAGAATTTAGTGAGAAATTTATAAAAAACAGAATGGAAGAAATGGTGAAATTCCGATCTTCCTGCTGCCCTGCTTAGGATAGTCAATGTAAGTTCATTCTTCATACAACAGTCACACTAAATATTTATAGAATAAAAAAGAGGTTGCTGGGGTCAGAAAGACTCCTTGTGGTTCTATTAACTCTTGCTACACTAAAATACTACATTATCCTACATGATAATTCTATGGTTCAAAGGCTAAAATTTTCCCAAAATACCCAGCTTTAAGATTAGGTCTTGATAGAGATCTGGAATACAGTAAGTATGCTTAAAATAACTTGTGAATTCAAATTAGTGAAGAACAAACATTCTATGACTATGAACTAACTTGTTAATGATGAAACTCATTAAAACAAATTAACTTTGAGAGTTAAGTGCCAAGGTAGTGAGTAAAGCTTGAGGTTCCCAGGCTATGAATTTAGGCCTGCTTTGACTCTTTTTGCTGGATTTTTCCAGCAAACCTTCAAGTGCCTGCTCTGAAGGAAGCACAATGTTGCACACATGGGGAACCGTTGTAGTGTGGCTGCTAGCTTAAAACACAATGCAAAGTTCTAGCAGTGGAAGCATCCCTGACTGCCAGGAGATTCCAAAAGATTAGGCAGACATAGTATGTACAGAAAACCTATGATGCAGGGATCCCTGGGTGGCGCAGCGGTTTGGCGCCTGCCTTTGGCCCAGGGCGTGATCCTGGAGACCCGGGATCGAATCCCACATCAGGCTCCCGGTGCATGGAGCCTGCTTCTCCCTCTGCCTGTGTCTCTGCCTCTCTCTCTCTCTCTCTCTGTGACTATCATAAATAAATAAAAATTTAAAAAAAAAAAAAAAAAAGAAAACCTATGATGCAGATTGATTGCATATTATCTATAACATCATCAACCTTACTGTGGTCAAATTTCATGAATAAAGATTATTAATAAAACATTTTACTTAAAGATTCTTACACAAATTCTTTGGAGATATTCAAGCCTAGTCTTTTTTTTTTTTTTTTTTATGATTTCAATTCATAAATCAGCTTAAAATTCCAATTTGCTCTCATTCTTCCTGCATTGGGCTCCTCCTAGCAGAGTGTCCAGTCATTCCTCAGCTCTTTCCAGCCAGTAGAATGGGAGCATTCCTTTTGTATGAGTTTTGTACTTGAGACTATCATTCAGTAAATAAAACTGTTTAATGAGGGTGTTTAGCTCTCTCTCTCTCTCTCTCACACACACACTCTCTCTCTCTTTAATTAATGGAAAAGAAAATGTAAAAGTGTTTGAGGTCATGAAGGCAGAAGAAACTAGAAACATGAAGCCTAGGATCTTAGGCTCCAGCTCAGCCTAGTATGGGGGTTTGCTTATCTGATCTTCGGGCTGCAAACCTGGGGGCGGAGTTCAAATTCCTCTTTGCATATGGGGCATGGCTGCATAGAGTCCCCCTGCAGGATGGATCTCTGTTTCACTTTTTCCCATTCATCTGAGGATAGTAGCGGTGGTGGAGGTTCAAACAGGCCCAGCTTCTGTGCTAAAGTTAAAACAATATGAAATAGAAGTTGCAATATATTCAGAATGTAGCACTCACCTATTGTTTAAACATTATTCTGTAAAAAAATTTGAAAGCAAAACATACTGCACACTTCTGCCATCTATGGAAAACTTCTTCCATGGTGCATAGAAATCAATGGTAATGATATCTTTCATTCGTGTTTTATGCTCTTATTTAGGAAGAATTCCCTACCCCTATTTCATGTTCATAGTATCCTCTACAGTAGGTAGGACTGCTATCCAATTTTCAGGAAGAGAATTTGAAGAATACTAGGTTTTCACACGTATTGGCCAAAGCGTCTCACTTGTCACCCAATTTATCTTTCAGCCTTCAGTGTTGTCTTCTTCCAGCCTTTTTTTTTTTTTTTTTTTTTGGGCCACCAGTGACCTTCACAGAATGAGTATCAATCAAGTTCTTCCCTTGCTAAAAATTCTTACGACATAATTATTGTCAGGATCGATTCCTCACCTCAGTAATATTTGAGAGCCCACCACGTGTCCCCTCTGGATCAAGAAAGGAGCGCACATTCCAGTGGGAGCTGCTGCAGCTGGAGAGCAGTGCTGGCGGGGGAGCCCTGGTGTCATGTCCCCCCCACCCAACAAATGAAGGAATGGGTAAAGCACCACCCTGTGGGCTCTCTTCAGATAGAAAGTGAAGTGTTACATCTACAAAACAAGAACAGGAAGCTGTACCAGGAATAATCAGAGTACAAAAAAGAACTCTTAAAAATAAAAAATCTTTTGTAGAAATGTGAAAGTCAACCCAAAGACTGGAAGAGGAAGGTTGAGGTAATCTCAAAGGAAGTAGAGGAGATAAAGCAGGAGACAGAAGATAAGAAGATTAAAGGACCAGTCTAGGAGGTTAGACATCTGAAAGACAGATATCCCATAGAGAAAACAAAATTGAGAGTAAAGATCTTCAAATAGTACTAAATTATTTTCCAGAAGAGGACACAAGATTCTAGTTTGAGAGGCCCCAGGAAAGCCCAGAACGAAGGATTCACACCAAATCCTGCCCTATGATACTTCACAGCTGTAGGCATAAAAAGCAGATCTCAGAGTCTGTGGGAGGGAAGGAGGGAGAGGGAGAGGGAGAGGAGAGGAGAGGAGAGAGAGAGAGAGAGAGAGAGAGAGAGAGAGAGAGAGAGAAGGAGAAAGAACAAGTGTCAAAAAGGATCAGGAACATAACTCTGGGAAATGAACAAGGGATAATGGAAGGAGATGTGGGTGGGGGGTTAGGGTGACTGTGATGGGCACTGAGGGGGGCACTTGGCGGGATCAGCACTGGGTGTTATGCTATATGTTGGCAAATTGAACTCCAATAAAAAAATTAAAAAAGCAAAAGCAAAAAAAGGGTCAGGAGTTACCTCCAGCAACACAGACATGAGAAGACAAGTCTTTTAAAATTCTGAGAAAGACTCCCATGTTGAAATTCTTTATTAGCTATCAATGGACTGTGAGAGAATAAAGGGATCCTTGTGTTTATAAGCTTGTACACTAGTCTTTTAGGTGCTCTTTCCCAGGAAGCTGCTGGAGGAGCAGCTTCACCCCCAATGAGGGTATAAACTGAGAAGGAGAAGCCATGCGATCAGGGAGAGAGGATCTGATGCAAGAGAACCAAAGGGAATCAGCCTGCAGGGTGATGCTGAGAAGACATCCCAGGCTGACGGCTCTGTACCAGCCCCACAGAGCAACTGGTCCAGATGAAGCAGAGTGATGGAAGGTTCTAGAAGGAATGTCTCCACAAAGATAAAATCAAAAGATCACCCTCTGTATTTTAATGTAAGGAAAGACTATACTTTTGGGGAATGAATTTTGAGTCTTTTCCTGCCAGTTTTAAGACATATTACAAAACTTGGCAAAAGCAAAAGGTAGTGTTGCTGATCAACAAAGAAGGGCTAGATAATGGTTTGAGGGAAGAATCTAATGTAAATTTTTATATCAATTGATTTTGCCAGTACTGTATGCAAAGTAAACTGTGACTGAGGTTGAAATGTGAAAGGTAAAACACCTAAAGATAAAGAAAATGTGGGAAAATCTTTGTGATCTCAGAATGGGTAAGGATTTCTTAAATCACCCAAGCATAAACAATAAAGAGAAACTAATGGATTTAACAGTAATCAAAATGAAGATTTCATTCAATATAAAATAACAGAAAATTAAAAGACGGTGCCAGAGTGAGATCTTCTCATCAACAAGGGGTTAATATATGGAGTACATAAGGAACTCCAGAAAATCAGCAAGAAAAGACCAGAGTGCAATTTGAATAGTATGGAAAATAATGAAGAGCATATGGTTCAACACTTATTGGTGACCAATATACAGAATAGTCAAAAAATTTTTTCATAAGAACTCCTGGAAGATAGCTCATTTATTCTCCTTTTTAACCTGACTTATTTTCCAAATTGGGAAGCCCTTCCTGATGTCTAATGTAAACCTTCCCTCCTAAAATGACTTGATCATCTCCCACAAATTATATAATTATTATATATATATATATATATACACACACAAGATATTCACTACATGGCTGTATAACAACACTCCATGCCTCTGCCTGTTCTTGAGCTATTGCCATTTCCTAGAACACCACCAGCTCTGTCTGCGGGTCCTTGGGAAGTAATGAGTGTCCACTGGCCTTGCGGTACCAGCAGGTTCCCTGCAGGCTTCCAGCACCGCCTCCATCCATCACACTTGCTCGAGGGCACATCACCCCCAGACAAACCTATTTTCCATACCCAGCATCATTTAAAAATCTTTCCTATTTCTAAATTTACAGTTTAAAATAATTTGAGACTTGCAAAAGGTTGTGAAACCCAGGATAAAAAATCTTCATGTGCCTTTTACCCAGTTTCCCCAGATGTTAATATTTTACATAGCCTCAGTGATCAAAATGAGGAAATTAATGTTGATCCAACACTGCCAATTAATCTGTATTCCTTACTCGATTTCATTCTCATCTCAAGTTCTTTTTCTGGATCCAGATTACACACTGCACTCAGTGGTCATGTCCCCTTCGCCTCTCATATCTAGGACGGTTTCTCAGTCTTAATTTGTTTTTCTTGACTTGACACTTTTTGAAGAGTACTGGTCAGGAACCATGTAGAACATAGGTGGGTCTGGTGTTTCCTCTTAAATTCAGATGTGCATTTTGGCAAGATTTACACAGAGGGGATGCTGCATGGGATCGGGGGCATGTTGGTGTGTATCCCTTTGGTGATGGCATCACTTGGTCAGGGTGCTGCCAGCACAATGTCACCAAGATGAGGCTGCAGCATGTTCCTCTGTGGTGGATGGGCACACCGTGAAGCTGTGTCCACATTCTGTGTCTCAGCACCATTCCCCAGGGTCTCAGCATCCAGTGATGCCTATTCTTACTGTGCTGTTGGCCGCATGGTGGTTTTTCTATTTCTGGCCCCTGTCTATATATTTATGAGTTGTCATTCTACTGCAAGAAAGAGCTTTTTCTTTTCCATTATTGACTGATTTCTACCAGTGTGGATTAGTAAATATTGATTGTATTCTACTACTTTTATTTATTCTATATAGTACTGTCTTTTTTTCTTGCTCATAATGTCTCCATCAGCATTTTAAAACTGTAGTACAAACATTCCATCTGAAAGATTATAAATTAGAAGTTTCTGTTCCAGAAAAATTCGTATTATCTCAATTAGACTCCTCAGTTCTAATAAGCCAAAATATAAATGACAAGACTAACTTACCTAAAGTTAATGGTGGTGGTTTTGGATCAAGAACATATTCTTTTTCTGGATCTTCCACTTTAGGGTCTTGTAGAGTTGTTTTAAGTCCAGTATCTATTATTGCTTTTGTATTTCCTTTTAGAGATTTGGATCTGCTCTCTCTCTTTTGTGCCTTTGTCTTAGAATGATCTGCTGTTGAAAGATTTCGAAGTTGAAGATCATGTAAAATGTGATCTTGTAAAGCAACTGCAGTGACTGCTAAGTTACCTCGTTTAGATGAATGACCCTAAAAAGTAGGGGGGGGGAAAGCCTTATATTTAGAACATTACATAATATCATCTGGAAGAAAACAGGCTTTAATACTTAATTTGGGGGGCATACTAGACCAAATCTAATGGTGAAGAATGCTTGGCCCACGTTACCTAACTGCAGGAAAGCCCAGTCTCATCATTTATGTTGGTGACAGAGTAATATCTTTTCATTTAATTACTAAGGTCTTAAATATAATATGAATTAATTCATTATGACCTATAAAAGCCGTGCATGCCTGACTACATTCTGTTTCACTATAATTAGACTCTAGGCAAATCTTGCTTCTGTAATATGAACGGAATCTTGCATTTAAGTACATGCTTTTTTGATGGAAACTTACACAGAATAAAACTGCTGGCACCTATGACATGCTTGCGGTTGGTACTATGGCAGATAGTTCCTCATGGGAGCGAGGTTTGTAACTATATTCTTATATTTTCAAACATCTGAATTAAAATATATTCATGAGTAAAACTTTTTTTTAAAGATTTTATTTATTCATGAGAGACACACAGAGAGAGGCAGAGACACGCACAGAGGGAGAAGCAGGCTCCCTGTGGGGAGCTCAGGATCACGCCCTGAGCAGAAGGCAGATGCTTGATCACTGAGCCACCCAGGTGTCCCTAAAACAGTGCTTTAAAACAGGATTCTGTACCTTATTTTTTGACATGCCGAGTCAGAAAAACTTGCTGCTTGGCGATATCAAGTTATATCATCATATCACATTCCTTTAATTCTTCCACTGTAAAAACATGATCAACAGAAAGCCAAAGTTGGTGTGGATGTAAACATCTCTTACAAAGTCTATGGGAAGATAGGTTTGAGCGTCTGGTTGATATGGGAGTGCCTATGCGAGCACAGCATTAGGCTATGCACTGTGATTCTGCTGGGATTCCAGCCAGTCATGACTGAGCCCTGGTCTCCAATCTCCAGCTGGAGGGAGCATATGAATATGAATGAGAACAGTCCACTGCCCAGTACAATACTGTACATAAGTACAACAAAATTTCAGACTGAAAAGATCAGAGAATAGTAAGTGAAATACCTCTTTTTTTTTTCTTCTAAGATTTTATTTGAATGAGCGAGAACATGCAGAGAGAGAGAGAGAGAGAGAGGAAGCAGCAGATGCCCCACCGAGCAAGAAGTTCCATCCCAGGACCCTGGGATCATGACTGAGCTGAAGGCAGACACTTCACCTACTGAGCCACCCAGGTGCCCCAGTAAGTGAAATGCCTCCTAAAGAGAGAACATTTAAACTGAGATTTTCAGGACAGACAAGAAGGAAGTGAACACACTACACTACCGTACAAGG
This sequence comes from Canis lupus dingo, assembly GCF_003254725.2. Lineage (NCBI taxonomy): Eukaryota > Metazoa > Chordata > Mammalia > Carnivora > Canidae > Canis > Canis lupus. The sequence goes on along the minus strand of NC_064258.1, from coordinate 20,222,648 downwards.
GGAGCAAAGGCACTCAGGGACCGGGCAGGTGGTTATAATTTAGGAGCGAAAGGGAACAATGAATATACTGGATGCAAGGGGAGCAAGACTGCCTTCAGCCTGTCCCCATCGCAGAGCTGCGGAGTATGGGGAGCACACTTGCCCTCCCATCTGGGTCTAGTTGTTTGCTGTTCCAGGTACCTCACCTTAAACAGGTATAGTAACACACAGCTTACAAGGTTACCTTTAGGATTATGTGAGCCCCCCCCCCCCTTTGTAAAGTATCTGAATTGGACCCTTTCATGCAGAAGGTACTCTGTAAATGGATATTTTGCTCCAATTCCCTGTGAAACTGGTGGGAGAATCTGAATTGGTCTATTTAGTTTTTTAGGCAAGGGTGTAGTTTCTGAAGACAAGGGCCCAAAATATACAGAATGGGGAGAAACAGTAAGTGATTAAGGTAATGTAGGAATGGGCCTAATTTTAAGGCTTGAAAGGAATGAATCCAAACTATGCATCTAAGGACCAACACTTGCTACACCTCAGTTCGCAGCGTAGCAGTGAGGACCGTGGAAACAGCTGTGAGGTCTCCAGGGCTGGACAGCTGCTAAGACGTCCGGGAACCAGGTGGTGGTGCGGCCTGCACGCTCGGGCTCCCCTTCGGTGCTGGTCTCAGGACACACGACAGAGCTTCTGTGCAGTGCTTCCTCAGGTCAGGTCATCAGGCAGTGTGGACCACAGCAGCGGGTGGTTGGGGTGGTGTGGACCGCAACAGCGGGTCGTGGGTCGGTGTGGACCACAGCAGCGGGAGAAGGCATGCAGTGCTGTGGATGCCTCCCAGAACCTTGTCGGCGCGGAGCCTACACCGCACTGATCCCTGCAGCTGCAGGTGTGGACAGGTGCCCGTGCTGGGAGCCCCCTCCGTGTCCGGGTTAGAACTGCAGGGAGGTCTGCCCGTCTCCGTCCCGCGGTCCCTGCATCTCAGGACCGGGAGCCCCTCGGGTCAGGGGAGGCCCACACCCGGAGGGCAGGAAGAGCCAGAGTGGGCGGGAGCACTCATCCTCCGTTCCGTCCACCCGACAGGCCCTGCCCGGCGGCCGCCTGCTAACGCAGAGCCGTGCGGACCCCGGACAGCGGGACACGCCGCGCGAGCGGGCACTGCGGCCCCGGCCCCGGCCCCCGGTCGCTGGGACCCCCTACCTGCGGGCTCCGCTCCCCCTCGGTGACGGGCGGCGTCGCCCTCCCCGCAGCGGTCACGAGGGCGCTGAGTGCGGGGGACCGGGACCTCGGGCTGCCCCGCAGGCTCCCCGCCGCGCCTCCCGCCAGCCACGACCTCCAGCGCCGCGCCGCTCGCCGTTGCCCAGCAACCCGGCGCGCATGCTCAACGGCCCCGCCCGCGCCCCGCGCCCCGCGCCGAGCTCGAGGGCCGGCGGCGACCCAGCCGCACTGCGCATGCTCGCCGGCTCTGTCCTGCGCACACGGCCGGCCGGTCCGCGGCCCGCTCGGCTTCCGGCCCCGCCCCGCGCAGGCCGCAGTGCGCAGGCTCGCGGCGGGCGCTGCGGGGCTCGGCGGGCTTCCCGCGGCCTGGCGGGGTCTCAGCCGCGTTTGCCTTAAGTCTCTACGCTGCGTCCGGTGACATTGGGTGTCGGTTCTTGATACGCCGACGACCTGTGCGTTCTTGCCGTCTCCCCGTGGCTTGGGAAGCTGTCGGGGCGCCGCCGTGCGGGTGCGGTGTCTTACGGGGCGGACAGAACTCGGGGGTGACCCGGGGCCCCCGACCCGCTGCGCCAGCCCCCAGCACGGCTGCAGCCCCGGAACTCGGGGGTGACCGGGGTCCCCACCTGGCCTCCCTCCGACCCCCTGCGCCAGCCCCCAGCACGGCCTGCAGCCCCGGAACTCGGGGTGACCGGGGTCCCCACCTGGCCTCCCCCCGACCCGCTGCGCCAGCCCCCAGCACGCCTGCAGCCCCGGAACTCGGGGGAGACCGGGGTCCCCACCTGGCCTCCCCCCGACCCGCTGCGCCAGCCCCCAGCACGCCTGCAGCCCCGGAACTCGGGGGTGACCGGGGTCCCCACCTGGCCTCCCCCCGACCCGCTGCGCCAGCCCCCAGCACGGCTGCAGCCCCGGAACTCGGGGGAGACCGGGGTCCCCACCTGGCCTCCCCCCGACCCGCTGCGCCAGCCTCCTGCACCTCTCAATTATCTGTCCACAGATCATTTAGACTCTTGGCCCTGGGCTGGAAACTCGCCCAGCTCACTTGATTCCCCTTTCCTCGAGGATACCATTCAGGTGCCCAGAACCATTGTGTCATATGTTGTGTCTGATCTTTTACTTGTTGGAGGTAAGAGCTTAAATCTGGTCCTTAAAGCCCCATCATGACCAGAAGCAGAAATGAGTAGAAGTTCATCTTTTTTTTTTTTTTTTTTTTTTAATGACAGTGACTCAGTTGTGTTATTTAAACTCATGATTGGACTTTTATTGAAATAAAGTTCAGCAGAAAGTATGAAAAAAATACACAATGTGAATAGTATCTTGCCCCCCCCTTTTTTTTACTTCTCTGAAAACGGATCTAAAGAGGTTACCAAGTTGATTAGAAATTGGTCATTGATCATGAAAAGACCTAAAAGAAAATGTTTGTCATGACTTTGGAATAAATAGTATTCTGTGAAACAAGATGATCTGAAGTTCCACTTCAGATAATTGTGGTTTTTTTTTTTTTTTTTTTTTTTTTAGTGGAATTAAGTTTTCTAAGCTGGCCACTCCTGTTTGGAAGTTTTTAAAATAGACTAAAGCTAACATTTTTTGATAAGCCAAATTAAATTCATAATTAAGTTAATTTTTTTTTTTTAATGATAGTCACTGAGAGAGAGAGAGAGAGGCAGAGACACAGGCAGAGGAAGAAGCAGGCTCCATGCACCGGAAGCCCGATGTGGGATTCGATCCCGGGTCTCCAGGATCGCGCCCTGGGCCAAAGGCAGGCGCCAAACCGCTGCGCCACCCAGGGATCCCCCATAATTAAGTTAATTTTAAGTGATTTAATCTTCCACGTAGTTTAAACTTTTACAACAGATACTGTAATTTTGATAAATGTTTTGGTGGTGTTGGATCTAGAACATTAGGTAGGGGTCTCTCTGCAGTCCTGAGAGTTTTTCATTCATGACTGTTAGGACTGGGAGGGAAAGCTTTAGGTTTAGGTAGGTAGACCTGAGTTCAAATCTAGACTGACTTTATAGGTGTCTGAATTTGGCAAGTTCATTTTCTGAAACTCAGGGTCTCTTATACATACAGGGGGCATTTGCTACCACTCCTCTCAGTATCTGCCAGCACTTCAGCACTAGCCCTGGGGATTCATTGGTCCTGGGGTGGAACATATGCCTGAGCTAGTCGGAAAATCGGTGTCCTGGCCACAGTGACGTAGCTGGGATGGGCATATGACTGAGCTAGGCCAGTCGGGTTGACTCAGTATTTTTGTGGGAGCTACTGGAAAACTTTCTTTAAGTTTTATTTATTCATGAGTGACACACACATGCAGAGGGAGAGAGAGGCAGAGACACAGGCAGAGGGAGAAGCAGGCTCCATGCAGGAAACCCGATGTGGGACTTGATCCCAGGACTCCAGGATCATGCCCTGGGCCTAAGGCAGGTGGTCAACCGCTGAGCCACCCAGGAATCCCTGGAAAATTCTTTTAATTCTTCCTACTGATGTAGAAATAAGAGAAGACGTGAAACTGCAGCTGTGCCAGCTCTCCAGTCATCATAAGGTGGGAGCTGGTGCTATGGGGCCCTCCCGTGAGCCTTACAAGAGGGTCACACAGGAAACCAAGCAGAGTGGGCCAGAGTCCAAGCCTGAGCGACATAGCTGGAGCCTGGAGCCAGCCCTACTCAGTGTTGTTACTTACCTGAGTGAACAGATTTCCTTTATGCTTCAGCCAGTTTGGGTCTGGTTTTCTCTGTTCCTTATAACAGGAATGAGGTGAATGATATAAATGGGTGTAGTTATCCGTCTATGCCTGTGGTTAGATTGAAAAACGTCCTACATGTACAAAGGCCTTAGGACAGTGCCTACCACTCTTCATTACCATTTTAAGGAATCCTTCTTGAACTCTGTTAAGTTCTAGGATAAATCCCCATTCAACATTTTCCCTCTCCCTCCCTGTGTTCAAAATCTCACAACAGTTTTACTACCTGCATGGTTTCTACCAAAAAAAATGGATCTTTCTTGTTCTCTACACATAATTATTTGTCTTCAGGCTTTCATTTGGAAATTTAACCTTATAATTATTGCTTTGTAATTCTTGACAAAAGCATAGCTGACATGGCTGGTATTTGAAGAGGATGTGGTGGGGAGCACTTTCCTTGTCCTCCTCCAGGCAAGCATGTTCTGTTCTTGGTCACACTCCCAAAAGGTTCTCTCAGTGGTTTATATTTTCATGTTATGGCATTAGCTTTTTTGTTGGTCTAAAGATGGGCCCAAGATCCTGTACATAGGGCAAGTGTGCTTGCATCTTCTAGAAATCTTGTGGAGTATCTTCTCAGTAGTGTTGTTCAGCACGCTTTGCAAGAGCGTTCATGTGACTCATTTATTTTGGAGTTTCAGCACATGAATTGAATCTCCTGGGAATGGTCTGAAGAGAAAGGGCTGACAGGATGAGAGACAGGTAGGGGTGTATGTGGATGACCAGAAGTGTTTGGTTGCTCTGCTCGGCCACACAAGGTAGGGTGTGAGTGTGCCGGGAGTAAACAAGCCGTGCGCCTGGGCCCTGCCGGGCCTACACAGGAAGCCGTCGTGTGTGGTACCACATTAAAGAGATGCATGAATCAACATTTTGGTGAGAAAGATGAGGATGCTGTGTGTCTCCAGGAGGGGGTTCAAGGCTGGGAGGGCCTGGCTATTTGAGTGGGAAACATTGATATGGAGGGGAATCTTACACTGTATCTTGTCTGTGCAGGAGGCAATGCAGAGAAAGCGTGCACATTCTAGAAAGGCAGCTGGTTTGCTGGTTGGGGATGAGGTTTTCGCAGCACGACCCTAGAGACAAGTCACGGATAGCGATGTTGGGAATGTCTGGATCTTTAGTACATCCTACCCACAGGGTCTGTGTTTGCCCATCTGCAGAGTCTCCACTAGACACCTAAGTGGGTCAGAATGGTTCTATTGGTTCAGTGTCTTCCTCCTCTCCTATTTAATATCTCAGGGCTCTCCCACTTCTCTTTTGTAATCCATAAAATAACTCTTAATCCTGTCAGTTCATATTCCCTTCCTGCCTCTCCTAACACAGTCCTTGATGCTGGAAATAAATATAAGGAGCAGATGTCAGTGGCACAGAGTCCTTCTCCTTCCTTAATATAGCTTTCAAGCTTAATCCTCACTGAAATCACGTTTCCTTCGACTTATTCCTCTTAATCTTTTGTATTGCCTTTAATTTTCTGCTAACACTTCTAGATTTATTACTGATATCTATTCTTAAACATCCTTCCACCCTAGTACTTCGTTTTTTTTTTTCCTCAAATAACTCAAAGTTCTTTTCTGTATTTTGTGACACGTGAGGTCCAGCAGTTTTGGGGGGAGTCTGCTGTCTCTTCTCGTCCCACAGCAGTGGTCACTGTAAAGACTTAGGTACACTGGTAGGAGTTGCTAAAATATTTTCTTTCCTAGAGATCATACTAGATTTTGTTTCATTTTAAATAAAGAAATGAAAAAGAGCTTAGGACAAATTGTTTTAACTCCTCTGGCAAAATGCAGACAAATGTGGGTTTTTGTTTCTGTTTTTGTTTTTGATCTGTGACAAGAGGTAAGATGATTACATCATTCTTGTTCACATTATAATAGTGGTAAAGTAACTGATGAAAATATCGTGCAGTGGAGAAATGGGGAGGAATCATCTTATTTCAGTTCTTTGTCTATAAAGTCATGGGTATAACAAAAGAGCTCTGTTAAAAACTTGTTTTCTGTATAGAAAATGGACCAAATTAATTCTTTGTTTTTGAATCCAATATATTTAGAAGCAGTTTATCAGTTTGGTAAAGAACAGTGTCCTATTAATGATCTAAAAACTGACATGATAAAGATATTCACGCTAAAAATGCTGTGATCACCATGTACCAGACATTTAAAAAAATCTTGTCAAAAGCAATTAGTACATATTCATTGTATCAAAGGAGTTTGATTGGGTAATGTGAACCCATCTCAGGCATTTGTGATTTTTCTGCCCTAACTGAAAGTTTTGAGAAATGTGTAAAAGCATTGCAAATACCAGCTTACTAGTACAGCCTCTACAGTAACCTGAGAAATCAGAGCATGCTGGTACTATAGCACGGTTTCTGTAAACTTGAATTGGTTTACGCTGTGATATGTTTAATACAGAGGAGGCTGTTTTCTGATTAAATCAAGGTAATATTTTTTAATAAACAGTTTTTATTTCAAAACATTTACTGAAAAATTAAGCAGAGTTCCCATTCCCATACCAAGACCAGATAAATCTACAAGAATATTTCAAACCAATATCCTCATGAACATAGGTCCAAATTCCTTAGTAAAATATTGCAAATAGAATTCAACAATGTATAAAATGAATTATGTACTATGACCAATTGGGACTTACCCCAGATGGACAAGACCTATTCAACATTCAGAAATTAATTAATGTAACTCATAATACCTACAGGCTAAAGAAGAAAGTTCACATGATCATATCAATAGATGAAGTATTAGATGAATAGAAAAAGTACTTGAGAAAATTTGGTACTCATTCTCAATTGAAAAAAAACCCAAACCTCTCAGGATATAAGAAATAGAGTGAAACTCCTTCAACTTATAAAGAACACTACAAAACACTACAGCTCACATCATGTTTTTTTTTTTTTCAGTATAATTTCTGCCAACTACTTTATTTTTTTAAATAATAAATTTATTTTTTATTGGTGTTCAATATGCCAACATACAGAATAACACCCAGTGCTCATCTCGTCAAGTGTCCCCCTCAGTGCCCGTCACCCATTCACCCCCACCCCCTGCCCTCCTCCCCTTCCACCACCCCTAGTTCATTTCCCAGAGTTTGGAGTCTTTATGTTCTGTCTCCCTTTCTAATATTTCCTACCCATTTCTTCTCCCTTCCCTTCTATTCCCTTTCACTATTATTTATATTCCCCAAATGAATGAGAACATATAATGTTTGTCCTTCTCCAATTGACTTATTTCACTCAGCATAATACCCTCCAGTTCCATCCACGTTGAACCAAATGGTGGGTATTTGTCGTTTCTAATGGCTGAGGAATATTCCATTGTATACATAGACCACATCTTCTTTATCCATTCATTTTTCGATGGACACCGAGGCTCCTTCCACAGTGTGGCTATTGTGGACATTGCTGCTAGAAACATCGGGGTGCAGGTGTCCCGGCGTTTCATTGCATCTGTATCTTCGGGGTAAATCCCCAACAGTGCAATTGCTGGGTCATAGGGCAGGTCTATTTTTAACTCTTTGAGGAAGCTCCACACAGTTTTCCAGAGTGGCTGCACCATTTCACATTCCCACCAACAGTGTGAGAGGGTTCCCTTTTCTCCACATCCTCTCCAACATTTGAGGTTTCCTGCCTTGTTAATGTTCCCCATTCTGACTTGTGTGAGGTGGTATCTCATTATGGTTTTGATTTGTATTTCCCTGATGGCAAGTGATGCAGAGCATTTTCTCATGTGCGTGTTGGCCCTGTCTATGTCTTCCTCTGTGAGATTTCTGTTCAGCTCACATCATGTTTAATGGAAACCCTACATGCATTAGTCCTTGGGCAAGGCAAGAATGTCCGTTCTCACCACCTATTCACCCTCCTATCGAAAGTCCTAGCTAATGCATATAACAAGAAAAGGAAATAAAGTATACAGATTGGGAAGGAAGAAATAAAACTGTATTTGTTTACAGATGACAGGAGACTATGTAGAAAATCCCAAAGAATTGAAAAAAAAAAAAAAAAACACCAAACCAACTTGGAACTAATAAACAGTCATAGCAAGGTTCCAGTATACAACAGCCAGCCACTGTCCTATAGATGAGCAATGAACAGGTGGGATTTGAAATTAAAAGCAGAATGCCATTTATATTTGCACCAAAAAATGAAATACTTAGGTATAAATCTAATGAAATATGTACAAGATCTACATGGAAAACCACGAAGCTGATGGAAGAAACAAAGCACATCTAAGTAAATGAAGAGATGTTCCACGTCCCTGGAGAGGAAGACTCATTGTGTAGGATGTTGGTTCTTCCCAACTTTTCTATGAGTTCATCACAATCAGCAAGTTATTTTCCAGAGGTTGACAAAATCTGCAGTTTTATTTGTCCTTTGTTTCTTAAAAAAAACAACTTCCCCTCTTTTTCTACCTTTTGTGATTTTAACTGAGCAGTTTTGATTTCATTTTCTTTTCTTAGTATATCAGTTATATATATATCAGTTATATATATATATTTATTTAATATATAATATTTAATATATATATTTAAAAAGAAAAGGTTTTATTTTTAAGCAATCTCTACACCCAACATCAACATGGAGCTTGTACACAACAACCCCAAGTTCAAGAGTTGCATACTTTACCAACTGAGCCAGCCAGGCACCCCAACTATACTTCTTTTAAAAGTTATTTTAGTGGTTGCTTGAGAGTATACCATATATGTTTGCAACTAGCCTAAATTCAATTTCAAGTAACATAGTACTGCTTCATGGGTAGCGCAGGGACCTCATAAGGATATTCCCTATCTCTGCCTACCATCCCTTATAATATTGCTGTCATTCATTTCACTTATCCATAACTTTAATCCTTCAATGTATTGCTCCTTTTTATTATATTGAACAATACTTTCCTTTACTTAGCATAATGTTCCAAGGTCCATCCATGTTGTAGTGTGCATCAGTACCTCATCCTTTTTACAGCTGAATAATCTGTTGTATGCATATACGATTGTGTGTTCATGCATTCCTCTGTTGACAGACATTTGGGTGGTTTCCTGATTTTTGACTAGTGTCATTAGCACTAATGTGTGCATGTGTATATATCTGGAGTGAAAGTGCTGGGTCATATGGTAATTCTAAGTGAACTGCCAAACTTTTTTTTTTTTTTTTTTTACAGAGGTTATATCGTTTTATCATATTATGTTCCCTTCAGCAATGTATGAAGGTTCCAGTTTCTTCACATCCTCTCTAATATTGGTGATTTCCAGGGTTTTTTTTTTTTCCATTATAGTTGTCCTACTAGTGTGGTTTTGATTTGCATTTCCCTGATAATTGGTGATGTTGAGCATCTTTCCATGTGCTCATTTATACCTTCTTTGGAGAGATGTGTATTCATGTCCTTTGTTTACTTTTTATTTTATATATATATACATATATATGTATACATATATATTTAAATATTTATTTATTCATGAGAGACACACAGAGAGAGGCAGAGACATAGGCAGAGGGGGAAGCAGGCTCCATGCAGGGAGCCCAATGTGGGACTCAATCCTGGGACTCCGGGATCATGCCCTGAGCCAAAGGCAGATGCTCAACCGCTGAGCCACCCAGGCGTCCCACTTTGTTCAGTTTTTAATTGGCTTGTGTGTCTTTTTGTTGAGTTTTAGGAGTTTTTTGTATATTCAGGATATAAAACCTTTATCATATATGTGATTTGCAAATATTTTCTCTCATTCTGTGGGATGTCTTTTCACTCTCTGATAGTCTTTGACTCACAAAAGGTTTAAATATCAATGGGGTGCAATTTATCTGTTATCTTTTGTTGCCTATGTTCTTGATGTCATATCTGAGAAATCATTGCCAAATCCAATGTCGTGAAGATTTTTTCCTATGTTTTCTTCTACAGGTCTCATAGTTTTAGCTCTTACATTCAGGTTTTTGATCCATTTAAAGTAAATTTTTGTATATGGTGTAAAGCAAGGGTCCAACTTCATTCATTTGTGATATTTAGTTTTTCCAGCACCATTTTTTTTCCCAGCACCATTTTTTGAAGACTGCTCTCCCCATTAAATGGTCCTGGCACTTCTGTCAAAAATCAGGTAAACATAGATGTGAAAGTTTAGTCTGGGCTCTCAAGTCTATCCTTTGATATGTGTGTCTATCCTTATGCTGTTACCATACTGTTTGTCACTATAGCTTTATAATAAGTTTTGAAATTGGAAAGTGTGAGATCTCCAGCTTTGCTCTTCTTTTTCAAGATTATTTTAGCTCTTCTGGATCCCTTTTAAATTCCATATGCATTTTAAAATGTATTTTTCCATTTCTTCAAAAACGTTATTGGGATTTTGATAGAGGATTCATTACACTGGTATCACTTGAGGTAATACTTAATAGTACTAAATCTTCCAATCCTTGAACACAAGCTATCTTTCCATTTGTTTAGGTCTTTTAAAATTTCCTTCAGCAACATTTTGTAGTTTGGGGGCAAGTCTTGCACTTCCTTGGTTCAATTTATTCCTTAAATATTTTATTCTTTTTGATGTTGTTGTAAATGGAATTATTTTCTTATTTTCCTTTCCAGATTGTTCATTGCTAGTGTCTCCTTCGCTTTTTTAAAAAAGATGTAGGGCAGCCCAGGTGGCTCAGTGGTTTAGTGCTGCCTTCAGCCAGGGACCTGACCCTGAGGACCTCGGATTGAGTCCCACATCGGGCTCCCTGCATGGAGCCTGCTTCTCCCTCTGCCTGTGTCTCTGCCTCTCTCTCTGTCTCTGTGTCTCTCACGAATAAATAAAAATAAAAATCTTAAAAAAATAAAAAAAAGATGCATTTATTTTAGAGATAGAGAGTGAGTGGGGGAAGGGGAGGAGGGAGAAAATATCCAGGGAGACTCCTGCTGAGTGCAGAGTCTCACATCAGGACATGAGGTGAAACCAAGAATCAGTGGTTTAACTGATTGAGCCACCCAGACACCCTTCTCCTTCATTTTTGAAGTGTAGTTTCACAAGGTACAGAATTCTAGATTACTGTGGCTTTTTGCTTTCAACATTAAATATTTATTCCATTTTCTTCTTGCTTGCATGATTTCTGAAGGGCAGTCTGGTGTCATTCTTATTCTTCTACACGTAAAGTGATGTTGTTTTCTACAGTTTGTATATGATATGTCCTGGGTTTTTTTTTGGAATTTATCAGGTTGTCCTCTGAGATTCCTGGATCAGTGGTTTTATGTCTTTCATTAATTTTGGAAAATTCTTAGCTATTATTATTCCAAATATATGTTTTAAAGATTTTGTTTATTTATTCATGAGAGAGAGAGAGAGAGAGAGGCAGAGACACAGGCAGAGGGAGAAGCAGGCTTCATGCAAGAAGCCTGATGTGGGACTCGATCCCAGGACCCCAGGATTAAGCCCAGGGCTGAAGGCAGCGCTAAACTGCTGAGCCACCCAGACTGCCCTTATTATTCCAAATATTTCTTAGGCACTTCTCGTTACTTCTGGTAGTCTCATTACTAGTATGTTAAATCTTTTGTAAGTAAGATTTCTTGCATATTCTCTTCCATTGTTTTCATTACTTTTTCTCTTTGAGCTTAAGGTTGGGAAGCTTTTATTGATATGTTTTCAGGATGGGTGTTTTCCTTAACCATCAAGACATTCTTTATTTATGCCACAGTGTTGTTGATTTATTGCATTTCCTTGTGAATCTTTCTGAGAGTTTCTATCTCTCTGGTTACATTGCCCATCTGTTCTTGAATGGTGTATACTTTTTCTATTGCAACCCTTAACATCTTGACCATATATATTTTTTAAGATTTTATTTATTTATTCATGAGAGACACACACACAGAGGCAGAGACATAGGCAGAGGGAGAAGCAGGCTCCCTTAGGGGAGCCTGATGTGGAACTTGATCCCAGGACCCTGATATCACACCCTGAGCTGGAGGCAGATGCTCAACTACTGAGCCACTAATAAGTCCCTTAACCATAGTTTAAAAAAATTCTTCATTTGATAATTCTGAAAATCTCTGCCATATTTGAGCCTGATTCTGATGCCTGCTTTGTCTCTCCAGACAATGTTCTCACTTTTGTTTTTGCGTCTTTTGTTGCTTTTTGCATATCTCTTTTGTTGTTGAATGCCAGACATATATATTGGATAATAGGAAATGAGGTGAACAGGCCTTTAATGAGAGCTGTATTTTTATCTGGCAAGTAGTTGTGCTGTGTTTAATCTTCTCTGTACTTGTAGGTGTCAAAGCTTGCATTTCTTCCAGTGTTCTTGTTTTTTTTTTTTTTTTAAGATTTATTTATTTATTTATTCATGAGAGGCACAGAGACATAGGCAGAGGGAGAGGGAGAAGCAGGCTCCATGCAGGGAGCCTGACGTGGGACTCGATCCTGAGACTCCAGGATCACACCTTGGGCTGAAGGCAGGCACTAAACCACTGAGCCATCCAGGGATCCCCTTCTTCCAGTGTTCTTACTGAGTGCACCTCCTTTGTCCTTGAGTTTCCCTTGAGGCTCCTTCTTAAATAGATGCTGTGCCTCCATTACCAGCTCACTGAGTTGTGACCCACTCTGATTATCCTGGAGCTCTATTGATGGGGGCAAGTGTTATATAATCTTACCATTGAATCCTCATTTTCTTAATGGACCAATGTCCCTGGGCTGTGACCTTTACAAGAGTCCCTCAGCCCTTTCCCCCCTCTGTTATATAAGACAGGAAAACCAGCAGAGTCTAATCCATCCAATTGTCTTTTTCCCAGGTCACACAGGCTCCAACAAGAATGCTTCCCCTGAGGGCAAGTCCCTAAAGCAAAGTGGAAGCTCTGGCTGTATTTCAAAATGCCTACTTACTCCTCCCACTGCCACAAACACTAGGGGATTTCTGCGCAGTATTCACTGTGAGAACCTGGTCAGGCTCCTGCAGGTGAAACTCATGAATGTATGGGCACCCCATAAAATGACATTTGCTGTGGTTTTTAACCCTAGGGCTCATCCATACTCAGCACTCAGTGGTTATCAGTTATGGTGTAGTGTACCTGCCAACTGCAGCCCCACTCTACTGTGGTGCCCTGTGCTCATGTCTCTCTCTGGTTTTTGGGTGGCTAGCTTGCCCTCTGACCCCAGTCCTCTGGTTGCTCCCAGAAGAGTTGTTGATTTTCAGTTTATTCAGCTGTTTTCTTGGTATGAGGGTGGGAGTGGGGGGCACAAACTCGTGTTGGAATAAAATCTGGAATTGATGAGTCTGGATAAGCTTTTGTTTGGCTGTTTTGTTTTTCATTTAACTATTGTGTTCCTTTCATTCCCTTTCTTTGGATATTTTTTCTTTCTCCCTCATTAACTGTCTTTTTGGTCTTTCTACCTTTATTTTCTATAACCCCAGGATGTTTTTCCATGTTCCCTTTGTCCTCTAGGGCCTACTGTTCACTTGGTGTGTGCCTGTTTCTAAACTCTTCTCTGGTTTTTTCACTTTCATAAATTGTCAGGAAACTATTGAATAAATAGATTTAGATCTTTGTATATTTTCAAATTTGGGGTTTTCTAAAAGAGTAACCTTACATTTTTGTCAAATGATAGAACCTTGTTATAAAATTCTAACAATATATAACTGTGCAAAGAAGAAAGTCAACATTTATACACATATATACATGTGTGCACACACACTTAAAGCCTCCCAGCAGTGATCATGGTGAACATCATTTAGCTGTATTTCCAATGCAATATACAGATAGATTGTGAAAATTAGTTTGAGATAAAGGGGATCACACTGTATTTACTATTTTAAAATAAAAATTGAGTTTTATTGTTTGTTTCTAAAATAGGGAAAATTATGAAAACATTGAGGCACTGATATTCTACTTTTATTATGAAATTTTTTTCCTGTGCCACTTACAAAATAAGTGAATGTCCCTTCCCCTGTCCCACTGTCATCTGTGCCAAAGGATCATTGGGGTGTCTTGCAGAAGGGACACTGCAAACTTGTAAAAGTATGAGGCATAGATTGCAAAGGTCAAATTACAAATCTTGTGAAAGAAATTCAAGATTCAATGTACTTGATAAAAATGATGTAGAGCCATTACTGATTGAAAATCTGGCATAATTAAACCAGGTAATGATTACTTATTTTTAAGTAAACTCCACCCCTAATGTGGGGCTTGAAATCACATCCCTGAGATCAAGAGTCACATGCTCTACCTACTGAGCCACCAGGCACTCCAGATCAAGTGATGATTTTAGAAGAGAGAATGACAAGGATGATGGCAAGAAGGGGCTTCAAGAGAGAAAGGTTTATAGGACTGGGGTTGAGAGAGGCTCCTGGGAACACAATGCATCATTTGTGACAAAAGACTATGCTTTTGTTGAAGTCAAAGTTGAAGTGAAAAAATGTCACAATGTAGTTTTTTAAATCTGGCATTATTTATTCATACTACTGTAATCATGTTTTATGATGCATCCATGTGGCTCCTGGTTATGCATCTGTTATGGCTTGTAATAACATTCTCAATTCTCTGTGCCCTTTCATGTCATGGAAGTAAAGAGAAACTGGTCCGATGAGGGACACATAGGTATTTATTCAGAGCTTGCTGTGCAGCGGGACTTGTAGCATCACTGTGTTCAGCAGATACTCGGTGGCAGGCAGGGATATTGGGAAGGTTCTAGTGGGCCCTGATATTGCTGTTGGCACAGGGAAGCTGGATTGGGCTGAATACAAGTAGGACATCTTGCAAGGCTGATGTGGGGCATGTGTGGCTTTCTCTAGCTTGTTGCAAGCTGGGAGGGGGTGCCACAGTCACTAGCCAGGTCCTGAGGATTCAGGGCCAGTTGCTGCAGAGACTGTGGTCAGCGATTTATTTATTTATTTATTTATTTATTTATTTATTTATTTATTTATTTATTTTTCATTCATTCATTCATTCATTCATTCATTCATTCATTCATTATTGGTGTTCAATTTGCCAACATATAGAACGTATAGAACACATAGAATGCCAGTGCTCATCCCATCAAGTGCCCCCCTCAGTGCCCACCACCCAATCACCCCCACCCCCCACCCACCTCCCTTTCTACCACCCCTTGTTCATTTCCCAGAGTTAGGAGTCTCTCATGTTCTGTCTCCCTTTCTGATATCTCCCACTCAGTTTGTCTCCTTTCCCTTTTATTCCCTTTCACTTTTTTTTATATTCCCCAAATGAATGAGACCATATAATGTTTGTCCTTCTCCGATTGACTTATTTTACTCAGCATAATACCCTCCAGTTCCATCCACGTCGAAGCAAATGGTGGGTATTTGTCATTTCTAATGGCTGAGTAATATTCCATTGTATACATATATGTGGTCAGCGTTCTTTGTATACACCGTTTGGCGACGGTCCCTTTGTGCAGTCAGTGCCTCCATGCCTGTCACTGTCCTGTCCTTCCACTAATGCTGTATCGCAGCCCCTCTCCCACCCAAAGTCAGGGGTTTCTAACATTAGGATTCACCTGACTTACAAGGAAGCCTGCGGGTTGGCACTTTTCGTCTGGGCTCAGCTTGGGGGTTATTTTGGTCTCACCTGGGATCACTTGCTGTCTGAACCGGCAATTTACTGAAGAAGAAACCAAAAAGAACTATCATTCGAATGGAATTGTCAGTCGGCTGGCTCATCTAGGTTGGCTGGGGCAACTGGAGAAACTCAGCCCCACGCCACAAGCTTTCCATCCTCCGGCTGGCGAGCCCAGGCAAAGTTTTCATGGTCGTGGTGAAGGGCGAGGGGCCAAGCCCCAGTGTGCAAGCCTGTTCCAAGCCTTTGCTTGTGTGTCTGCTAATGTGCTACTAGGAGAAGCAAGTCATGTGGTGGGGCCCAGAATCAGAATGGGAGGGGCGGCAGGGCTGCCTGGCAAAATGTGCGAATATGGGGGAGACACGGTGAACTGGTGCCGGTTCTGCAATCTCTTTGCGTTGTGTCTCTGTAGTTTGTACTCCTGACCCTGTGCATGGCTGCTCGATTTGCTTTGTCCAGGCAAGTGGAATTGTTGGATATAAGAAAACAACTTCTCTAATGGTTGTTCATTGAAATGTATCACTACTACTTTTAAAAGGAGATCTTACTAATCCATGAGTCTACAATTTGTTAATTCATAGATCAAATGTTTAAAATGAGGCCATTAAGCCACTTTTCTGCTCACAGATCTGTATGTTTTTCACAGACAAAGGTAATTTGGAAGTAAATGTTTTTGTGAACGTTTGAGTATCTGTGAGTCTATTTTCCCCATGGCTGCAACCCTCTGGGAGCTTCCACAGTGAAGTGTCCATTCATTTCTTTTTGATTGCACTCGGTTTCTTAGTTATGAGCCTTTAGGTAGCAATAGTCTTGCGGACTGGTTTTACTTTTTATTCAGCTTAAATCCTATTATAATGACTGTCACTATCCCTTTATTACCCTTAAATGGATCCTAAGGAAAGTGTTTGGAGTATATTTAAGTACAGCAGGTGTGTGATTTTATAAGATATCATCACGCTTTGTGTGCACAGCAACACATGCAGTTGAGTCTTGAAAGAGTCCAGCTGCCTCAGCTGTGAGTGTCCTATTGTGAGCGCCTTGAGATGCTTTATTACTCTTAAAATACCTGTTCCTGGAGGCAGTAAACACTGCACTAGAACAAGTATCGTGTTCAGAACTGCTACCAAGTTTGAACTTTAACAGAAATAGATATAGTTTTATGTTAGTATAAATACAAGAAGAAACTTTTGAATAAAGGAATAATACAGAAAGTATTTTCTCTTTCTCTAAAATTGTATTTCTCTAAAATACAATATTAGGTGTATTTTCATGTTTATTTTAATTATAGTGTCCATTTCTGTGTTATTCTCAGCATAACCGATTTAGGAAAGCTGGTGGCCATGTCTTCAAATTCATGTTTGACTTGTTTGCTCATTAAACCAATGTTGATTATTAGATACCTATTTTATGAAAGAATGACATTGAGAACTGGAGAGAGAAGCAGTGAGACCAGGTGAGAGCCCTGCCCTCAGGAGGTGTGAGTTTGAAAGGAGGAGAAAGATGTGCATATGAAGAACTGGATCCAGGTGGAAAGAGCTGGGGGCAGAACCACAGGTGCGTTTGGTGCAGCTTCTGAGCAGAGACAGTGCTCATGGCTTTGGAGGTGTGGGTGTGGGGTCAGAGTGGCCTTGGAGGGCGGAATGGGACTGTGAGGACAGAGAGGATGTGGCCTGCCGAGTGTGTGAGAAAGTGCCCGGAAGGATGACAAATGTGCAGGTGGAGAAGCCCATCCTGGACCTGGGAGGGGCATTGGAGGGAATTGGGCGGGGATGGCTTGTCAAGAGTCCATCAAGGCCCTTGAGGACTAGACCTGCTCTCCTGCAGGTTGTGTGCTGACGGCTGGGAGCAAGCCAGAGGTCAGCTGGTGCAGGGAACACTGGTCAGGTCTGTGTGGGGATGGTGGGGTCCCTGAGGAGGGGGAGTGGGGAGCCTAGGCAAGCTTTCAGGGGCCATGGAGCAGGGTTAGGGAAGGGGCAGCAGGAGGCGTGCAGCCCAGTCCAGGGCGGGGAGTGGGGGAAGGTGCTCTGCTGAATGGAAGCTCATTGTGCAGTGTTTCATGGTGGAAAGAAGAAAGCTTTAGATTCTGAATTGAAAATATTTTTTTCTATAGGACTTTCTATCATAACCCTTGAAAAAGTCTGTAACCCTGAAACATAAGGCATCACTAAGCAAATCCAGTGAGAACATTCCGGTTTTCGCTCAAGAGTTAAGATGGTCCGTTTGCTCTAAGGATCCCCTGCACAGCGTGTTCACATGTTTTCTTGCCTCGTACCTGCTGTCCTGGCAGACAGAGGGAGCGCCAGTAGCTTTCATTCAGCAGTTTGCAATTGCCTTGTTTTTGTTCTATGATAATCAGTTGCTGCCCAAATGGCACAAAATCATGTTTCCTAATTATTCTGGGTCATTGTCGGGGATAGAAGGATTGGGGCAGTTTGGAACATTGAATGTTCTGCTCAGTTTTGAATTTAATGATTTCTAGTTTCTGCCAGGACATCTGAATCCCAAAAGTATGTTTTTTAAAGACATTGAAAACACGATTCTTACAGAATCGAGAATAATTTTGCTTGTTTTCTTATTTATAGTGCCTCCACCACACAGCTCAGTGCCCTGTCATAATATTTGTGGAATTTGTAATTTTCCCTGTTGGAATACCAGGTATAATTAAAGTGCTCAGTAAGGATAAAGTGGGAGGACTTTGTCTCTTTGATTCCAGAAGGATTTGAAATCAGAGACCAGTGCAGCCACTCTTAGGCCTTTACCATAACTCGGATGTTTGTTGGAATACAGTGTCCTCAGCCAGCAGGTGCAGTGAAGCTTGGGTTTTATAAAGAAGCCAAAAGCCCAGGTCCGATCCAGGCTCTTGTCACTTTCTAGACGTTTGTGACCTTGGGCAAGTGATCTAATGTCTTTGTGCCTCAGTCTCCCTATCTGGAAGCTGAGGGAAGAAATTTCTGCCCCACAGGACTTTGCAGGGAGTGAATTAAGTCGTATGTGTCAAGCACTTCCCCAGCGCCTAGGACATAGCTCACACTCACTGAGTCTGCAGGGTCTCTGTGGACAGTGGCAGTTGCAGGTGACCAGATGCACAATCCAGCAAAGTGGGCATTTTGTGTCCAGTGTTCTTTGTCACTCCGAATTAAAGGGTAAAGTTTTACACAGGAAAGGAATAGTTGGCCATACTGTTGTTGACTAATATCAGAGGTGTTTTCATATAGCCTGGTTGGGCACAGATGCACTACAGATTGGTCCTCATCTAAGAAAATAGAGTCAAAATAACATATTTTATTTGAACTTATGCTACTTAGGTCAAACTTTATGATAGTTTTCAGACAAGGGCAAATGGAAACCACAGTCCTTTGAATAATGAAAATTTCAGTGCTCCTATTCTGTGAGTTTCACTTATGTCCTTTCCTTATTATTTAAAGCTCCCCGTTCTTTGAGAATGTGGTAAAGTTCTATCATTTCAGACCTCAGAATTAGAATTGAAAACACGGGATTCTTTACCTGGGTTGATGAAAGTAATTTATTGTTTGCTGGGTCAAACACAGCATGCTATTTGTCACACTGTGGTTTGTGTATCTTTCTAGAAGCTTTCAACTTTGATCTGAGTCAAAGTACACTCAGTAGCATAGATGACAGAGGTAAAAAAAAAAGCCAGTGATGTGCATTGTCACTCATAGAAGCTCTAAATCAACAAGCATAGAGATGCAGAGTGAAAAACCCTGTTCCTTTAGAGAGGCTTGTACGTTCTTGTGAGAGCAGACCTCTGCCTTTCTTGGGCGAGACAAAGGTGTGGGACAATTTATTAGTTAAAGATTGAGTTCACTGTGTGCAATCAAAAGGCGCCTCTTCAAGGCCAGATTCTGGCCCTTGCCTGTATTTTTAGGTAAACACTCGCATTTAAAAGACCTTGCAGAGCAGGGCTCTGCGCACATAAAAGCGGCTTTCTTAAACTGTCATCAGAGTGGATTTTAGAATGTGCTTTTACTACTTACAAGGTTGATGTTTGCCTTTTAAAAAATGCTATTTGAGATAGCTTTTTATTTAACTTTCCCCTCGGCATGCCTTTTACCTGATTTGCAGCAGCATTAAGGAAACTCACCTTGTTGAGAGAGCAGACGAAGTTTTAGGGAAATGTTGCACATGTGACCTTCTGAAAGTCAAGGCTTTAAAAAAATCCTTGTTTAAACAGCATAAAAACTGTAGTGGAAAACAAAGGTATATCTCTTCATTTGAACATTTGGTTTCAGATTCTTTTTATTGAGGTCAAATTGATTATACTGTGAGATAAATTAATTGTTTTCCAGGATTGCTCTGTACTTCCATTTCCTCTCTGGTTTTCATGAACAGTGGTTCAGATCAATAGAAAGGTAAAAGCGAGAGATTTGGGATGTAGAACATATTTTATATTCAACTCTTATTGTTCTAGATTATGATTCTCTTAAAAGGTATTTAGCTATGTTGTTCAATCTCAATTTGTAGATTTAATTATTAGAAGGAGCTTCAAGCTTATAAAAATATTACTAATAGCTACAGAATACTGCATAGTATGGATGTGGCGCAGTCTATTCAGGCACACCTTTATCACCATTGCCCTGGCTTCCTTTTTTGAAGTAGTCAACTTCTCATGAGTTTTTATTTCTATGCCTGATATGTGTTTAAAGTCAAGTATATAGAGGTAAATGATGTGCATACCTTTCAAATTGCACAGTTTCATGCATTTTAACAAATGCAAAAAACAGTAATGAAACCACCAACATCAAGATTTCCAACATGACCATCATTACAAAAAAGTTTCCTTAGGCCCATTGGTAACCAGTCTCTTCTCTTTACCCACAGCCCCTGGTGAGCACTCGTCTGTCTTCAGTCCCTATAGCGTTGCTTGTTCCAGAATGTTCACACACACAAAATCATATGATATGTGACCTTTTGAATCTGGCTTATCCCCCTGAGTGTAATGCACTTGAGATTTGTTCATGTTGTGACATGCATCCACAGTTCCTTTTCATGGCGGAGATGTATTCCATCTGCCTCACTTTGATGATCCATTCATGGGTTGGTGGACATTTGGATTATTTCCAAGTTTTTGGCAACTATAAAAAAAGCCACTGTAAACAGTCATTTGCTGGTGGTGTTGTAGGTTATGTTTTCATTTTTCTTGGCTGAGTATTTAAGAGTGGGATTGTTGGGCCCTGTGTTGGGGGTGTCTTGCTGCTTCCCTGCATGCACTGTGGGCATGTCCTGGTTGCCCTGCATCCCTCCCAGCACCAGCTGAGCTTGGCCTTTCTTCCTCTGGCCTCTGCTGTCTTCCCCCTTGTCACCGCCCTAATGTGGTTCTATCTCAGTGTGGCTTACATTTCCTCAAATGGAGAATGATATGCAGAATCTTTTCAGGTGCTTATTTTCTACCAATATATCTTGGTGAAATGTGTGTTCAGGTCTTTTGCCCATTTAAAAAAATTGGGTTGTTTGAATTTACTATATTTTCTGGCTACAAGTCCTTTGTTGGATGTGATTTGCAAATATTTTTTCTCCAGTCTGTACCCTATTTTTTTTAAACAGTATCTTTGCAGAGCAAACATTTCTAATTTTGATGAAACTGTTTATCAATTTTTATTTCCAAGGATTCCACTTTTGGTATCTTATGTAAGAAACTACCTAATTCCAGGTCACAAAAGTCACTCCCATGAGTTCTCCCAAGAGTTTCATAGATCAACAGTTTGCATTTAGATCTATGGCACATTGTTCCTTATTATATAAGGTGTGAGGTTTGTTTGTTTGTTTGTTTATTTATTTATTTATTTATTTATTTTATTATTATTTTTTAGAGTGAGAAGGAGCCTGAGCAGAGGTGAGGGGAATACAGAGGCAGAGGGAGAGAGAGAATCTTAAGCAGGTTCCTTGCCCAGTGTAGAGCCCAAGATGTGGGGCTTGATCTCATGAGCCTGAGATCATGATGTGAGCTGAAATCAAGAGTCTGGTGCTCCCGATGTTTCTAGCAGCAATGTCCACAATAGCCAAACTGTGGAAGGAGCCTCGGTGTCCATCGAAAGATGATGGATAAAGAAGATGTGGTTTATGTATACAATGGAATATTCCTCAGCCATTAGAAACAACAAATACCCACCATTTGCTTCAGCGTGGATGGAACTGGAAGGTATTATGCTGAGTGAAGTAAGTCAATTGGAGAAGGACAAACATTGTATGTTCTCATTCATTTGGGGAATATAAATAATAGTGAAAGGGAATAGAAGGGAAGGGAGAAGAAATGTGTGGGAAATATCAGAAACGGAGACAGAACATAGAGACTCCTAACTCTGGGAAACGAACTAGGGGTGGTGGAAGGGGAGGAGGACAGGGGGTGGGGGTGAATGAGTGACGGGCACTGAGGGGGGCACTTGAGGGGATGAGCACTGGGTGTTATGCTGTATGTTGGCAAAGTGAACACCAATAAAAATAAATTTATTATAAAAAAAAAAGAGTCTGGTGCTTAACAACTGAGCCACCAAGGTGCCCCAAGGTGTGCGGTTTAGACCAAGGTTAATTTTTTTTGAGTATGGATGTCCAATTATTTCAGCAGCATTTGTTGAAAACAAATGTTACCATTATTCTTCTAATTGCCTTTTTATCTTTGTCAAAGATCAAATGGCCATTTGTGTGGGTCCATTTCTGAACTACTCTGTTCCATTGTTAGGTACTTTTTCTCTTCCTTTGACAAAACTATACTGTCTTGATTGCTGTAGCTTTATAATAGTTCTTAAAATTGGACAGTGAGAGTCTTCCAACTTTGTTCTTCTTTTTCATAATTGTTTGGCTCTTTTAGATTCTTTGCCTTTACATATCAATTTTGGAATTGGCTTGAAAGCATACACAAACATCCTGCTGGGGTTTTGATTGGAATTGCACTAAGTCGGTTGGTTGGAGAGTATTCCAATCCATGAACATTGTAGGCCTCCCCATCTATTAAGGTCTTTCTTCCTTTCTTTTCATTGGGGTTTTATAGCTTTCAAAAAGTGTTTTGTGTTTATACCTAG
This sequence comes from Canis lupus dingo, assembly GCF_003254725.2. Lineage (NCBI taxonomy): Eukaryota > Metazoa > Chordata > Mammalia > Carnivora > Canidae > Canis > Canis lupus. Next base: position 20,200,155 of record NC_064258.1, on the reverse strand, counting down.
ATATATAATTTTTGGAGCTGTTGTAAATGGTATTGTCTAAAATATTTTTCTCATTATTTATTGCTGGTATATAGAACTATAATTTCTATAGATCTTGTATCCTACAAACTTGATAAACTCATTAGTTTTAGAAGCTTATTTTATAAGTTCTTTGGGATTTTCTATAATCATGACATCTGAGAATACAGAAACTTTTCTGTATGCTTTTTCCTTTTTTAAAAAAAGGTTTATTTGGGAGAGAGAGAGAGAGAGCGCGCATGAGAGCAGGGGGAAGGGAAGAAGGAGAGGGAGAGAATCCAAGCAGGCTCCCTGCTGAGTGTAGAGCCTGATGCAGGGCTCAATCTCAAGACCCCATGATCAATACCTGAGTTTAACCCTAGTCTGATGCTCAACCAACAGAGCCAACTGGGTGCCCCTCTTCTTCTTTTTTTGCCATACTGAACTGGCTAGGACCTATAGTGTGATGCTGAATAGTAGTAGTGATTGGTTTTCTTGTTTTAAACAGAAAATAGGGATCCCTGGGTGGCGCAGCAGGTTTGGCGCCTGTCTTTGGCCCAGGGCACGATCCTGGAGACCCGGGATCGAATCCCACGTGGGCTCCCGGTGCATGGAGCCTGCTTCTCCCTCTGCCTGTGTCTCTGCCTCTCTCTCTCTCTCTCTCTCTCTCTCTCTTTGTGACTATCATAAATAAATAAAAATTAAAAAAAAATAAACAGAAAATAGTTTTCTACCATTAAATATAATGTTAGCTCTAGATTTTTCTGTAGATGCCCCTTATCAGATTAAGGTATTTCTTTCTTATCAGTTTGCTGAGTATCATGAATTAATGTTCAATTTTGTTAAGTGCTTTTCTGCAACAATTCATGTGGTCATGTGGTTTTTCTTCTTTTGTCTGTTATATAATGGATTCAATTGATTTTTGAATGGTGAGCCAGCTTTGTATTCCTGGGATAAGCCCCACCTGATAATGGAATATTACTCTTTTTAAAAATTTAATTGCTAGATCCATTCTGCTCGTGTTTGTTGCTAGAATTTTGTGTTTATGTTCATGAGGATTATTGGTATTTGGCTTTCTTATAGTGGGTTTGCCTGGTTTTGGTGTTAGGATAAGGTGGAGTAGGGTTCCTTCTTCTTATATGTTATGTATAAATATATATGTGAAAGTTTAATACAGTAATGTTTGAACCCACCACCCCAGTATAGGGACTGGAGGATTACTACTGCCTTGCATGTACCTCTGTTCCTTTCTTATTCCAGGACTCTCCTGCAGAGGTAACTACCATGCCATGCTAAATTTGGTGTTTATCATCTTCTTGCTTTTGTTTATGTATTTAGTCTGTATGTTTCTAATCCTTACAATGTGTATACATCCTCCTCTCTATTTTTCAGCTTTCTACAAATGGCATCATACTGATTATCATCTTCTAGGACTTTGTTCATTTCATGTTTTTAAGATTCATCCATGCTATTGCCTATAGATCATTTGTCTTTTTACTGCTCCATAGTTTTCTATGTGATGCTTATACCTTAATTTGTTTATCCATTCTCTAGCCAATGGCCATTCAGATTTTTCTTAGTTTATTTGTTTATTTATTTTATTAGACTCAGGGCTGCTGATTTTACATGAAATGTAGAAGTGCAAGAACTTTACTAGGGTTTATATCTAATAATAAAATTGCTAGGGGAGGTATGCGAATGTTCAACTTTAGAAAACAATGTCAAGGTGTTTTTTAGAAAAAGATTTATTTATTTATTTGGGGGGAGGAGAGGCAGAGGGAGAGGGAGAGAGAGAATCTCAAGTAGATTCCCTGCTGAGCATGAAGCCTGACATGGGATCCCATGACCTTGAGGTCATGACCTGAGCTGAAATTAAGAGCTGGACACTCAACTGACTGAGCCACCCAGGCTCCCTTTAAGATGCTTTTTATAGTGGTTTCATAGTAGTTATAACAACATGTATTACCAAGAGGGTAGGTAAAGTTCTCAGTAACCTGTAGTGTCTCCAACATTTGGCATTGTTAAGCTTCTTTTTTTTAAAAAATATTTTATTTATTTGAGAGCAAGAGTGAGAGAGAGAGAGTGAGTGAGCACAAGCAGGGGAAGGGGCAGAGAGAGACAGAGGGAGAAGCAGACTCTTTGCTGAACAGGGATCCTGATATGGGATTCGATCTTGGGATCATGACCTGAGCCCAAGGCAGATGTTCAACCAACTGAGCCATCCAGGTACCCTCTCATTCCCCCTCATTGTAGTTTTAATTAGAATTTTTCTGATTACTAAGGTAGAAACATTTTTCATATGATAATTCTCTGTTCATATTTCCTCTTCCATGAAATCCCTGTTTGCATCTTTTTTTTTTTCTAAAAGATTCTATTTATTTGTTCATGAGAGATACACAGGGAGAGAGGCAGAGACACAGGCAGAGGGAGAAGCAGGCTCCCTGTGGGGAGCCCGATGTGGGACTTGATGCCAGGACCCTGGGATCACGACCTGAACCAAAGGCAGATGTTCAACCACTGAGCCATCTAGGTGCCCCCGCATCTTTTTTTCTATTTTTCTAATATCATTTACCTTTTCCTAGCATCATCATATGTGGAAGTTTATATATTTTGAATATAGGTCCTATGTCAGTTAGATGTGTTGCTAATATCCCTGTTTGTGACTTATTTTTTCTTTTTATTTATATTATTATTTGGTAAAGAGAAGTTCTTAATTTTAATGTAGTCCAATTTATCAAACTTTCTCTTTATGGTTAGTGCTTTTTGTTTCATAAGAGCTGTTTCTCTACCCTGAGATCATGAAGATACTCGCCTAAAGTGCCTTTGAATTTCCTAGAGTGGAGTTTTATTTATGATAGAATGTAGGGATCCAGTCTGATTTTTTTTCCAGAGTAAATACGTAATTTTCCCCAGGGCTGTTTAGTAAGTAGCTATCCTTTCCTCAATGAAATACAGACTGTCCCTGTTTTTTATATCCATTTTCCAACTTTCTGGGTCTAAGTCTGGGTCTAAGTGTGGATGGAATTCCTGTTCTTTTCCAGTGGTTGGTTGTCTACGCTGGGTCCTTATCTTACATACTCTGGAGTGATGATGTTTCTTGCTCTCTAGTGAGCTATAGCCCCCACTGTCAAGTTGTCTTGGCTGTTTCTGGCCTTTTACTGCTTCATGTGAATTTTAAAATCAGCCTGTCGTGTTCCATAGAAAGCCTTATCAAAACTGGGATTGTGATTCTGTTGTGTCTCCATCAGCCATGGCAGAACTCCCTCAAGATACTAAGTCTCTCTGTGTGTAAATATGGTCTTTCCACTTGTTCTGCAGTTCTTCTTTACTGCCTTTCTTTTTTTTAAATTTTATTTATTTATTCATAAGAGACAGATGGAGAGAGAGAGAGGCAGAGACACAGGCAGAGGGAGAAGCAGGCTTCATGCAGGGAGCCCGACGTGGGACTCGATCCCGGGTCTCCAGGATCTCGCCCTGGGCTGAAGGCGGCACTAAACCACTGAGTCACCCAGGGATCCCCCTTTACTGCCTTGCAAGAAAGCTTCATAAAATCTCACCGTGTAGGTTATGTTGTATTTATACCTCATTGCTGTTTGAGTGGTATTATTTTGCTTCTCTGGTTAAGAAATGGTACTGATAGTTGCATGTGGATTGTCTGGTAAGCTATTTTTTATAAACTCTGATCATTTCTAATGATTTGTCTGAATATTTGGGTTTTCTGGAAGCCACATCATCTGTTAGTAATGAAATTCCTTCTCCAATTGTCAGGTCTTTAATCCTGTGGTCTTCTCTTGCTGCTGGACATCTTGGTTGGGTAGAAGACACGGTGGCATCCAATGCTTCATCACTAAAGTGACATTTGCTCCAGATTTTTGTAGATATTCCTTATCTGGTTAAGGACTTCCCTTCTATTCCTGCACTTTTGTTAAGGGATTAGTGATCTGTTCCTTGGAAGTTTGATGAAGTTGCTTATAAAACCATCTGAGTATTTTCTTAGTGGGAAAACTATTGATTCAATTTCATTAATCGTAATAGTTTTATTAAATTTTGTTAAAATTTTTATTAAATAGTTTTATTTTATTAAATAGTTTTATTAAATTTTGTTTTATTTCTTGAGTCAGTTTGATGAATTGTATTTTTCCAGGAATTTTTCAATTTGCTCTAAATGTTTACATTTGTAGTTATAAAGTTGTTTATAACATTATCTTTATAATTCCTGAGGTGTCTGTAGTGATGTCCCTCTTTTCATTCCTGATATTGGTGGTTTGTTCCTTTTCTGTAAATTCTTGTTCGGGATCAGAAACTTGTCAACTTCACCAATCACTTCAAGGAGCAAGCTTTTGGCTTTTGGTTCTCTTTATTGAATGTTTTTATTTCATTAATTTCAGCTCCTTATTATTTCATCCTTCTATTTTCTTTAGTTTATTTTACATTTTTTCTATTTCTTCATTTCTCTCTCTTTCTTTCTTAGAAGGATGGTAGGCTCATTTATTTTTGACTTTATTTTTTTCTACCATAGACATTTAAGACCACAAATTTTCTATTAATTATTGCTTTAGTTAAAGTCTACAAATTTGTTAGGTAATATTTTCTTTATGATTCTTTTACTAGTCCCTTTACTTCTAATCTACTAAACCTCTATAAATAACTATTTTATATCTCACATGTGACCAGCATGGGATACAGGGGAAAGAGCAGAACATATAGTCTGTATGCACATGAATACTTTGAAGGGAGTAAGAGGCACGGGTGCAGAGAAATGTGGTCAGAAAGAAAGCTAATTAAATATCCTGATTTGGGTTGAACGAAATAACAAAGTGAGGTGTGGAAGCAATGTGTTTGCTTGGTGTTTATCAATTTTGTGTGACTGCTACAGAATTGCCTCTATGTGAGTTTGTCAGCACAGATGCATTATAAAGTTCAATGGGATCAACTTAACAAATATTTATCAACTGTTGTATATGGGCAGGCCCCATGTCAGCTTCTTGGAATACAGAAATAAGTAAGACATGTTTCCTGCCCCTGAACATTTTATACTTAGGGCAGAGGGAAGATAATATGTAGGCAGATAATTTTAGTTAAATGCAGTAATGACTATGATAAAGGGATATATGTGATCTAGGAGAACTCAGCTCAGTCTGAGAGTGCATGCATTGGGAAGTGTGGCTCATGAAGGATTTCCTGGGATATACACCCAGGCTGAACTCTGAACCTCATGTTGGTCACTGATTCAAAGCATGTACCACATCCTGTAGGCCATTATACAGGCTCTGCAAGGTGTTCCTATACCCCTAGAACCATAACTGAGTGGTGAACAGGCCATTATACCATTAGGCCAGCTGCTTCAGGGTAACAGAGAACATGGTCACACTAGTAAGTTTCATGAGCATGAGTGGGTTGCCACACATCATTTGCTGTAGGATAAGTTCCCTGGTCAGAAGCAATATTATGTGAAGCATGTGTTTTGTAATTCCATGGGTGGTGATTTTGGCAAAAGCATTGTGGGCAGGGAAAACAAGCCTCTACTCAGAGCACTCAGAGTACCTGTCTGTTCCAGAGAGAGGACATGATGGAGGTGCAGGCAGTGTGCTGACGTGGGACAGCTGCTCTCTCTGGGGGGCAATGTTGAGGACACAGTTGGTCTCTGCTGTTGGCACTCTCGGTGGTGGCTGTAGCCACATCAGCCTTAGTGAGTGGGAGTCCTTGTTGCTAAGCCCACACTACCCCTGCTCTGGCTGCCATAGCTGTGCTGCTCACGAGCCCCATAGATAAGGCCACGGGTGGCTGGGGACAGAGGCAGGCCCATCACATGCCTGGTTCTCCAATCCTTCTCTGATGAAGTTGCTCTTGCTAAGCTTCTCAGGTAATATATGCACGCTCTGTGTCTGTTGGAGAGATGTGTCCACATGCTCCCAGTACTTCTTAGTTACCATTTCCCAAATATTCCTTCCAAATCTTTGAGTGTCCTTCAAACTGATAGCTACTGTACACGATATCTCTGGCCATGTTTCCTTCTGGGCAAAATGAACAGCTGGTTGCTTTGCTTGAACTTCTGACTACTGGGAGGCTTTCCCTCCACCGCAGTCTTTTAGAGCCATCTTGTGTGGGGCTGTGGTGCCCCATCTGCCCACTTTTGGGTGGTACCAGCGTATAGTGCAAAGCCATCTGTACATCAGGCCTGAGCTCTCCATTTCTAAGTCAGCTGGTCATAGGATGCTCTTCCTGAGGCCACAGCTATGGATTAAGAGACGATGTCATGTAGCAGACTATGGGAGCTAAGCCACTTGCTCATGATTTCAGAATCTATTTGGGTCTAATCCAGTATTTGCCACTTCACGTTGATGATGGAGAGCTGCCCTGCCTGCTGCGTCATGTATCAGTAAATGAGACTGCTGAGTTCCCTGCTCTTGTGGAGCTTATAAATTAGTACGAGTATAGAGATGTGGACATATCACAATGCCCAGGGCCCATGCCAGACCTATGAAACTGCTCGTGTAAGTGGGGAGAAGAAAGTCTCTAGAGCTGGGCTTCCTGAATCCACCTTGTTCACCGTCCGGTCAGTGGCTTCGTTGGTGAGTTAAAACCCAGGTCTCTGGGATAGAAAGTAGTTCGTGCCCTGGCCTGGGGTACTCATGTGTAACTTGGGTGCATGTTATAATTACCTGGGGAGCTTTAAAGGTGCCCTAAACAAGCTCACCAGTGTCTTTGGCGGAGGGGCCCTGACACCAGGACCCCAACGGCCCCTTTGCATCCTGTATGCTCTCTGCCTTTGCTCGTCCCATCCTTTCTGCACAGTGGCCCTCAGGTTTTTCCTGGGTCAGCAGGATCAGCCTCCTGTGGGAACTTGTCAGATGTGTAGATTCGTGGGTGTTCCCCCCTAATACTCCCTGAATCAGAAACATCTGCCCTTTAATGAGCTCCCCAGGTGACTCCAGTGGAGCTAAAGTGCAAGACCTGCTGCCCCAGAAGCTGTGTCTCCCCCAGGGTCATCCTCTGAGCCCCTGCTTGATACCGCCTCTCCTAGCTGCTCAGACCCTGATCCCCTGGCTAGTGTCTTTGTAGCTTTTTCCATATACTAAGCTTGTCAGAGGTACATGAAATTATCTTAATTTTTCAGTTTTGGTGTATTATCACCGAGAAGGCTTTCTGAAACAACTTTAATAAATTGTTTTCAGTAATTTCTGGAATAAAAGCAATGTGACATGTGTATTTAAGGCCAGCTTTGTTTTATATCTAGCTGGAAGAGGTCCTTGGGTTCTAAACAAAACATTTATGCCAAGAAAAATTACTTAATGTTCAGTTCATTTAGGACTTAAATGAAACCAGAATTTGCCAGATACACTTTTTTTTTTCTTTAATTAGTAGGAAAAAAATTATTAACCAAAACCACATTCTCAGAGAGTCTGGCTATGATAAAAGGTTCACAGACGTTGGGCTTGACCCTGAGCAGAGGTTGGTATCAGACCATGTGCAGCACCTGAGTGGGTTTTAGGAACACTTTACTTCCATGTCTGCCCACTGGTGAGGGCACCTCTGGGATCCTATGGCTGTTCTTTGTCAGACTGCAGACCTGGGGAGTCCGCCCGGTGGGGACCAGCAGCATCCCGGCCTCCCAGCTCGCCTGCCCTGTCAGCTGGGGGAGAGGAGAGATCAGAGGCTGGTATTTGGTGGATGCTTTCTCAGGCGTCACACTCATGAGGTGAGGAATACCGCAGAAGAGCCGAGAGCTGGGGCGTAGGGCACATCGTTGCCCATTGGCCCTGGTATGTAGAGGAGTAAACGGAGACAAAATTAGGTAAATCGTACAAGGTTATAGGATGATTTACTGTCAGAACTAAGCAGTGTCATCTTCCGGTCTCGTGTCATTCCTCAACACCCTCAACGGGGCTTTTAGTTTAAACTAGGAGACTCTGTTCACATACACAGAATGAGTGAAACACATTCACATTCACACAGTGTGTGTGTCCTGGCGCACTTGGCCGGGAGTCGGACAGGAGTCGGCTGGAGCTCTGGGGTCTCTCCGCTGGGTGTGGGGGCATGGGGGGTGAGCACGGTGGAGCAGAGGGGCGGCCAGACCGCCGTCCGCCCGAGGCAGGGGCACCAGGCCTCGGGGCTCCCCAGCCTGAGCGTCTTTGCACCGACCCCGGGCACTGCCCCGCCACCACCCTGGCTCCAGTCACTTCTCTAGCCCAGCTCTCCTGGCCCCTCAGAGCTGCGGGCCGTGCACACAGGCACCTGCTCCCCACCCCCACCCCCTGCCGTGCCTCTACTGCCCACACCCTAGCTCCTCAGTCTAAGGTTTGTCACAATCTAAGGTACACACATCACATTGATGGCTCTGGGCTGCGCCCCAAGCTCCTCCATCCCTCCTCCCCTTGTTACACTCAGGAAAAACTCAACATCCGTTAAACTCACAGAAGTAACACGTGTTACCTTGAAAATTTAAATGAATAGGAGCCTTTCCAGAAATAAAATACATTTGTAAAGTAGCACTTTCTTACTGGCTTCCTTCATGATACTTGAAAACAATGGAGATCATACTTATAAATCCTATAACCCATGTATTAGCAAATCATGGTGTATAATACCGGGAAAACATTTCTGCTGTGCAGTGACAACAATGACAAAAAATTCATGTTCACCTCTAGATGAGCGCGTGTAGACTTGGACAGGGTTTGTCTTGTTTGCAACCCTCTGGGTCTGGTGTGGCCCTTTCACATTGTGCCGGTCCTTCACCACCTCCTGGTCGGGTGGGGTGGAAATCCAGTCAAGGTGCCATTGAGTCTGGAGCCAGTCATCTTTTCGTTTCAGAAATGTTGAAGAAATAGCTACTCAGAAGGCAAAGACTGGCTCTCCAGCTGCTACTTTGTGGGGCTGTTGACTCAGAGACCATTACTTCAATGCGATTTTTATTGTTTCAATTAAATACTGATTTGATTTTATGAGATCATGCATTTTACTTTTATGAAAACTTTATAGCTAAATCCAATTTAGGAGATTACTGTATGTTAAAGTAAAATATAAGCAAGCAGAGTATTAGAATTAGTTTGTACTTCTCGGGAAAATCCAATGTTAAAGCTTCCGTGTAGTGGATTCCTTGGGTAGAAACAAACGTCTCCTGATATAACTATGTAACTCCTAAAGAGTTAAATAGCAAACTTGGTCCATTCCACTGTGAACTTACAGGCAGTTGTCTGCTTGTTAAATATATCAAGTCTAAGGAAGCCTATGGTCAGCTTTCTGCTGAACATAAAAGTTGTTCTTCCTTTAGCTGGTTCTTGGAGGAAGGGATATTTTTTGGATCAAAGTGAGCTTTCATTGGTATTGTCTGTGCGGTGTGAGCGGAGCGAAGTGGTGACAAAGGAGGCCAGCCACTCAAAATGCCAGCTTCTGGCCCCCACATTTCACAAAGGGAGGACATTGAAGAGCTGACCGCGGATTGTTTGTGCAGCTAATGTGCACAAAGCCATCACGTGGCTGTGAAGGCCAGCTTATGACTTTGGAAGTTTCCATGCGAGTTTTGAAGCCTTTATTGTTTTGTTTTGATGGAGGAAAAGAATGCCAAGGAGTATTTGCACTAAATAGATTAAGCTGTTTGTAAACATGTCCCCTTTCAATTAACTGATGTGGGGACAAAGGACGTGCTTTGCTGCGGTCAGCTGGATTTGTCTTAAGTCACAGAGACAAACAAGCGAAGCAGTGGACCCTCTTTAAAACGCAACTCGGAAGGGGTCTGTGAGATGAGTAGAAATTGAATTAGTTCTTCTTCCCATTTATTTTGGCTAAAAGCCTGCTCTTGTCTTCCTTGCCTTTTCTTGGGAGGGAAACCTGGTTTTTCCAAAATCAAATTAGCATAGGAACAAATATTACTCAGGAATGTGAGTCCCTTTCAAGGTCTCAGCACTTGTGATGAATAGACCCTGCCTGGTGAGTGGCTGGTGGCACAAACCCGGGGCGATAATGAGCCTCGCTATCAGCGCAGAGACAGAGGGAGCTTGTTTCCCCGCCGGGCGCTGGCAGTGGTGGTGGCTTTGGTGGCGGGGCTGGTGGCAGGAGCCCCTGAAAGCCCTGCCATCTACCAGGCACTCACTTCCTGCAGACTCGCTGTTTCAGTCGCTCGGGCCTCACTCACTGACACAAAGAAAAGGCAAGAAAAGGAAGACGCCAGGGCCATGGGCACAGTGTTGGGAGTCTTGGAGCTGGGAGGGGGCGTGGAGGCCAGAGTGGTGCTACAGGAGGAGACAGGACCCAGGGGACCAAGAGACGACCTGTCTCGGTGGCAGTCGGTCCAGCCGCCTCTCCAGTGCTGTTAGTTTTCAGGCTATGGTTGTCGGCTCACGCCAGCACGTGTCCGTCAGACAGGCAAGGGAGCAGCGGCAAATGCACGATGCGGGTGCTGAGTTTCTCTTCCAGTTGATCGTGTAAAGGAATAGTTGCTTCCAGAAGTTCAGGTTGTATTAACGCCCAAAGTTGGGGGGCAAAGGAAAGCTAGAAGTAGTGGCCGGAGGGTGTCTCCTTAATGGTGCTTGCAGAGTGCTCCGAGGGGTCGCCCCACCAGGTGACAGGGCCTGCCTCCACGCCAGGTGGCTGCAGGGACCTTTCCAGGTCACAGCTCCTGCCGAGCCCTCAGGCTGTGTGTCCCGGGCGGAAAGGCACAGCTTTGAGGCCTTGGACTCTGGAGGCTGACCGCGCTCATCCCCACTTGTCTGCAGGGGCCCCTGCGTGTGAGGTCCCGGGGTGCAGGGGCTGTGGCCTTTCGTGCTTTTGTGGACTCTTTGGCTCTAACATGGGCCTGTCAGGCCTGCGTTCTCAGGGCAAGTGTGAGAAGTCAGGCAGGGAAGGCGGTGGCACACATGTAGACACCTCTTGTGTCAAGGTGTGATGCTCGTGAATGCACACCTGGCGGCTGGTGATGAGGGTGGCCGCGCCCAGTGGCCTCTCCCTCCCACGCGCCCAGAGGCTGGGGCCCACATGATTGAGCGTGGCTGCTGGGCTTGAAGTGCTAGAGATGCATCCTGCTTCTGGCCTGGCTGTGAGCATCCTCAGGGGCAGGCCTTTGCCCCCCCCCCCCCCCCCAGCCTGCCTCTGCCTGCAGAACCCTGGGGACCTTGGCAGCATGAGTCCAAGATGGGAGACGCCCATTGGACTGGGCTGGAGGGAGAAAGACCATTTCATTGACTTAAGCCATGGGAAGTTTGGGGATTGCTGGTTACAGATCCACTGTTTTCTAAGTGGAGCGTTCCTTATCCACAATGGTGGGATCACCATCCCTCATTTCCTGAACCAGAAAACAAGCACCAGCTTTAATGTTTTCTTCACTTTAGTTTCCAGGCCAACAGCAAAGGCAGATTTATTTAAAAACTTATTATTTTAAGGTGATTTCAAACTTAACCATCGCAAAATGATCATAACTAAGAAAAACACCTAGGAAATTACCATTGGCACGATACTATGTTTTTATTTTTAAATTTTAATTACAGTTAGTTAACACTATGTTATATTAGTTTCAGGTGTACAGCTGAGTGAGTCAACAGGTCCGTACCTCACCTGGTGCTCATCACCTGTGTCACTCACCCCCTGCCCCTCTGGTGACCAGCAGTGTGTTCTCTAGAGTTAAGAGTCTGTTCCTGGGTTTGCCTCCCTCTCTTCTTTTTCCCCCCTTTGCTCATTTGTTTTGTTTATTAAATTCCACATATGAGTGAAATCCTATGGTAATTGTCTTTCTCTGACTTACTTCACCGAGCATGATACCCTCTAGCTCCATCCACGTCGTTGCAAATGGCAAGATTTCATTCTTTCTGAAGGCTGCATAATATTCTGCAGTATATGCACCCCATCTTCTTTATCCATTCATCCATCAGTGGACACTTGGGCTGCTTCCATATCTTGGTTATTGTTGATAGTGGTGCTTAAACCTAGAGGTGCAGGTATCTTTTTGAATTAGTGTGTTTGTAGCCTTTGGGTAAATACCCAGTAGTGGCACCATACTATTAATTAAATTACAGACGTTATGGGATTTCACTAGTTCAGGGACCTGCTGGGACATAACAGGAACAAAATGGGAGGCTCTTGCATGGTTGGGCTTATAGAAGCAGAATATAGTTCACACATCATTGGAAGGCCAGTCATCAAAGAAAGATGCACAGGCAGCACAGAGCCATAAACACGTCCTTGTGTTGTATTGATATACTAACAGAAGTAACTAGAAGTGGGAGCCTCATTTGATCCCAGCAATGTGGCACCATGTGACTGTTCCAGCAGAAGTATTAGGCAGAACTTTGGTGAATCAGGAGAAGAAGCAAAGGAGTAACAATTTTTTTTTTTTTTGGTAAGAATGTAAGTATTTATAAAAACTTAGAGTTTGACAGAAATGTATACTTGCAAGGTTGGTGCATGCAAACTTGTTTGTCCAGCAGATCGGTTTCTTCTCCAGTGACCGGTCATGGAACATATGGGTAATACATTTACTGTTTTGCCCTGGTTATTTTGTGGCCCTCACCACATTGAATAGCCCGGGAAGTGGGAAAGGAGTCAGCTCAGCATCAGAACAAGCAGAGAACCCTATTGCTTGGCTGTGGTTCCCTCCTCTGACCTTTGTTCGGGGTTTGGTGCCCCTAGCAGACAGGGTTGCTGATGTGGACGGCTGTGTTCTCCATATGCAGGTGCCATGTTCTGCCGACGGGGTCTCCCCTGTTCATGTGGCAGCACAATGACTTTCCCTCCACTCCTTTGGTTCCTCTCGTGTCCACACCTAAAGTTGTACACACAGCATCAGAACGTTTTGGGAACGAAGGTAGGAAGGGTCCAAGGCTGGGTGCTGCTGGGGAAGAAAATTTTGAGTGGAAGAGCCATTGTTTTGAGTTTCCTGGGTACCTGGAAGTGAGGGGGTTTGTACTGGGAGGAGGAGGGAGATGAAGCAAGGGAGATGCAGACCCACAACAGGGATCTGTGTCTGATTGCTTTGCTCAGTGCCCGTGTCTTAGCTCAGGCAGCTGTAAGGAAATCCTACAGAGTGGTGGCTTAAACACAGACATTCAAGGTCTCAAGTCTGTAGGCTGGAAGACCAAGATCAAGATATCAGCAGGTGGGGTTTCTCAGGACACATTTCCTTGGCTTGCAGGTGGCTGCCTTCTCCTGTGTCCTCATAGGTGGCTTTTTTCCGTCCCCATCCCTGGTGCCTCTTCCTCCCATGGGGATGCCAGTTGTATAGGATCAGGGCCCCACTCTATGACCTCCTGGAACCTTGACTGCTTCTTTAAAGGCCCTTCCTCCAAACACAGTCACATTTGGGGTTAGGGCTTTAACACAGGGATTTTCGTGAGTCATAGTTCCGTTGATAATAGCCTATCCTGACTGTGATGATCAGTAGATTTGAACCATGTAGCCTAGTTATGATCAGTTTTAAAGAAGAGCAGGCGGCTGTCTTGCTTTCCTCAGTAGCTCACAGTGGACCACATGGCCCTTTGATTCCTGAAGACTCAGATGTTAAGAATAGATGCATTTGTCAATAATGAGCCAACACAATTCTTTCCACGTGCATACCACACCAAAGTCTGACCCACAGTCACATTCTCAGCATTTCCATTTCTGTATGCAAACAGTACACTAAGAGGGAAAGTGCATGTGTCCCTGGCCCTGGGTCTGCTCAGGCCAGGCTTGTGATTGTCAACATCCCTACTTAATTACTCTTTGACCTATAGTTTCCTGTAACCTGGTTATTCATCATATGTGCTCTTCCCACCTCACAGGTTTTTATGAAGATTGGGAAGATTACATAAGATCATGTAGTGAAATCCTTGGCCACCATTGGGGTTAGGTAACTTAGTTTGGCTCTTGGGTTCCATAGATATTTATTGAGAATTTATGTTGTTTTCTTTTTTCTTTTTCTTTTTTCTTTTTTACTCACTGCAGTATGAGGACTTTAATATTTATGTTGTTTTCTTTTTTTCTTTTTTCTTTTTTACTCACTGCAGTATGAGGACTTTAATATTTATGTTGTTTTCTTTTTTTTTCTTTTTTCTTTTTTACTTATTGAGAATTTATTGTCTTCCAGCAGGTGTTGGGGATATCAGATCGAAGAAGACAAAGTAAAGATGATCTCATAAACAGATCCTTTCAGAAAGACAGATACAGCACAATGTGCCATCCATGCGTGCAGCCTGGGCTGGAGGTGGGTGGGCAAAGACGACCCCTGGTTCTTCTCATGTACTGTAATCTGATGGAAATAAACTGGAAGTATAATTCCTAAATATTGCTTTAAAAAACAGGGTCAGTAATTCAGCTGAGGAAATCACTCAGCAAATAGAAAATTGTTCAGATACTGGATTCAGTGTGTTCAGATATTGCACTGAGTGGTGTACACAGAAAATCCAAAGGAATCTACAGGTGAACTATTAGAATTGATAAAGTTTTTAAGGTTGCAAAGTAAAAGGTTAATGATAATTGCATTTCTATACAAGGTCATCGAGCAATTAGAAATAAAATTTTAATCACTTATCTCTGGCATCCCAAACATGAAACACCTAGTAATAAATCTAGTGAAAGATATATAAGATCTCTGTGCTGAAAAGTATAAAGACCCTCCTCATATATGGAGAGACTTGCTATATCCTGAGATGGAGGACATATTTTTGTAAAAATGTCATTATTTCCAAGTACATCATAGATGCAGTACAGTTCCAATAAAAATCCTGTAATACTTTATGGAAATGGACAGGTTGACTCTAAAAGTGATGTGAGAATAAAAAGGGCCAAGAATAGCAAAGGCAGGTTTGAAGAAGAAAAAATAGTTGGAAGATGATCTATGTTATGAACGTCCAAAGTTACCATAGGTTAAAATGGCCCGAGTCAATGAAGGAGAGCCTGTCTCTGATCCCTTCTGTTCTGTCCATTCTGCTCCTACCTCTATTTCCTTCTGTCTTCGTCAGCTCTGGCTCCCAAAACAAAATACCTTAGGGGGGCAGCTGAAGCAACAGACTTTTATTTCTCACGGCTCTGGAGGCATTCATTTCATCTGACTCTAGATGTGTAACCTCCCTTCAAGGGACATCTGTTGGCAGGCCACGGATTTTCCTCCTGTACATGCAGCTGTGTGAGTGTAGCAGTGGCGAGGTTCAGTGTCGGAGTCAACATGGGGTTTTAAAAACTAGTCTAACCAGACTGCCTCAGTGCAGATATCAACTGTATCACTCATCGGCGCTTCGCCAGTGGGAAACATGACATAATTCTTGTGTGCTTCAGTTTCCTCAACCACAAAACAAGAAAAATGAGTGTATTGTGTGGTGTGTGTGTTCACGTGCATCCGTGTCTGTGCGTGTGGGGCTCCCACCTGTCCTGGTTTGGAGCTCCCCACACAGAATGCATTTGGCTCTCTCGTGGTTCCAGATTGAGCCCAAGGTGGTTCTGTGTGTGGAGCTCCTGCTCTCTGGGTCCCCTTCCTGGACTTGGCCAGCCTGTATCTTATGGAGAGATGGCCAGCATCCTGCCACGCCCCATGCGCTGACAGGTGGCCTTTAGGGGTTCTGGCTGACCCTGGGCTGGGTTGGAGGTTGCTGCAGCAGGCTCCTGGGTCACCACAATCAGAAGCTGAGGTCCCGCAGTGTGGTTGCCAGTCCCTGAAGTCTTGGGTTTGCCTCCTCTGGGTTCTCTTTTCACTTCTGGCCTCTGGGGTTTTCTGTTCCTTCTGTTAGGCTCAGCTGTGTATTTTTTTTTAAAGATTTTATTTATTTATTCATGAGAGACATAGAAAGAGATTGAGAGAGAGAGGCAGAGACACAGGCAGAGGGAGAAGCAGGCTCCATGCAGGGAGCGTGACGTGGGACTTGATCCTGGGTCTTCAGGATCAGGCCCTGGGCCGGAGACGGCACTAAATCACTGAGCCACCTGGACTGCCCATTTTTTTTTATCATCGTATTTTGAACTAGTTCTGACATGATAGTGTGGGAGAAACCTCATTTGCCTGAGTCCTGGCCCCAAATTCCTAGAAGTAGGCCACAATATTCAAGCTCATCAGGATGCTATGTCTGAGCACAATTTTTGTTTTATGAAGGAAATAGCACCCTTTTCACTGACCTGGAGCAAGTGAGTCTGGATTAAAAAAAATGAGTTTATATAGTTCATTTCATCTATACTTTTCCACATGAGAAATTGAACTATAGCAAAATCATTTGTCATGAGTGTCTTTCCTACTCACTCAAGCTTAGGTTGCTGCTTAGGGACAACCTAAGCTTTTTCAGCACAGCACATGGTGTAAAGAGGACAAGGCTAGACATCAGAGCTTCTGGAGATTTACCTTCTCACTGGGTGAGCCAGGAGTGTGCTGGTTATGGGCTTTGTCCACTGTGGTTTAATAATCCCAGTGCCCATGTCCAGGGGTCCTTTACCATCTGTGGATGTTTCATGCAATCCCCCTCTGCTTTCTTCCATATGTTGATTAAGCTGAAGATCCGTTGAAGACCAGCTATTTTTTGGTGCCGTAATGAAATTCTGATGACATCTCAGGAATTCTTTGGGAAGAAATGGGTAACTCTATAAAAATGCATCTATGAGTGTATTGAACCATCTCAAGAAATGTGTTATTCAGGCACCTAAAATTTTTCAAATTCTCCTCTTCTGTTTTGTTGAATTTCATAAATTATGAAAACGAAGCGAGTATCTTTGCACTTTTTTTTTTTTTTTTGGCTGACGGCCTGGAACTGTTTTAAATTGGATCTTATAAATATTCCATAGTCTTGCTTTTCTCCTTGGCAGTTAGCTTGTGTGGATGGCATCTTAAAGATTTATGCCATTTTTGCAAAACTTGACCAAAACATTTCAGGTACTAATAGTTTTGTTAATGAATTACCAGCACCAAAACTATATATTATTTAAGAGAACCCTTGAAGCCAGTCACTCTGCTGTTTTACTTTTCGACACTTGGTAAGCTATCGCTAGCCTACAAAATATCGATTTAGTGCTGTATCTCAAAATGGAGCATTTAAAAAATACCCAGGGCAGTATTTCTGTGATAGTTTCTCCTTAAGGAGAGGCAACTGAGAAAACAAGGTTATTGGCCTTGTTTGAAAAACTGTGAAGTAGGGATTATCCATATTTAATACATAAAGAAACTGAGTCTTTTGAGAGGTTAAGTCACTCGGCCCATGTTTTAAATCTAGTAGGTTTCAGAGTCAGAATTCACACTTGGGTCTGAGTCCACACCTTGCTCTTGCCACTCTATCATAGTTTTCAAATCTCTTTAGTGCCAGAACCCCTTTCTGGAAAAAAGTGAGCTTGGAGCCTCAACAGACAAAATAAACGATAATGATAGTATGTTGGATGTATATAATACTTAATAAATATGACTGTCTTATTAGGAAGTTAATCAATGAAAACAATAGTGAAATCTGATGAACATCTGAAATCAGGAATTATGGGTTACATTAGCAGTTTTCCAGGCTCTGCATCCTGTTTACTTTTGTCTTTTGGTTGCACGGTGCCCGTACAGACCTGAACATAGGAACACATTTTTGACATTTTACCTTGCAGCCTCGGGTGACTCTTCAGTCACACTGATCCAGAAGTTGAAGGAAGATGAATAGGAAACTGGGAAAATAAGGAGTAATGTGTACACCATTGAGTATAGTGAAGTATTGTGACATGAATGCTATTTATTACCATTGGCAATATTGTGATGTGATAGGATTCTGGGCATTAAAACAGCAAAATCAAGGGTCAGGAATTCAGGACAAATGAATAGAGAGGTTTGAAAGTTGGCTTGTTGTAAATAAACATGATGCTAATTAAAACTTTACTAAGTTCCAGGGCACCTGGATGACTCAGTTAAGTGTCTGACTCTTGATTTCAGCTCAGGTCTCAGGGTTGTGAAATTGAGCCCTGTGTTGGGTCCATGCTCGGTGTGGAGCCTCCTTGAGATTCTCTCTCTCCCACTGCCCCTCACCTTCCATTCACACATGCATGCTCTCTCTCAATAACAATAAAATACTTAAGTATAAGAGCTAAGAAAGGTAAGAAATGTGTGGAATGGGGCTATTTTTATGTATATTGTGTTTATATTTGATACAAAATAATATTTGGCTTTCAAATTATAAATCAATATTAAAGAAGGCAACAGGAACTTCTCTTACCATAATTTGTAGTGTCTCTGTATACACACAGGTAGTTTAGAATTGTACCATAGAGTTGTGCATGTTTAACTGTATTATTTTAATCAATTTAGAATTACAGGATCATGAATTTGGAAAGAATATCAAAGATTATTTAGGATACGTCAGTTCACTGCATTGATGTTGAAATTGAGGCCAGAGAAGTGAAGAAACTTGCATAGACTAATTACTAGCAAATTAGTGAGAAATCAGACCTGGAACCTGCATCTCCTGGTGTTCAGGCCAATGCTCATGCCTCCATCTTTGTCTGGTGGTTGTTCCATGCTGGGTTTCCAGGGTGGTCTGCTTTGGGACATTCGGCCCTGTATCCAGCCTGAGCATCAAATGACATGCCAGACTGACTGTCATAATGTTTGGAAGGGAAGATAGGATCTTTGTGGGCAGGATTACTTTGAAGACACTTATTCCCAGGGCATATCGCTGTCTGTTAGATAATGACAGCCCAATTAGGTGAAGCTACCAGGCTGTGTCCTTTATTCATTTCCTGTTCTCCACCTGAAAAGTGTACAAAGCCAGAAAAAGCAGGGAGACAGTCTGGAGCAGTGTCAGTGAGTGGCAAGGCAGGGAAAGATGAAAAGCTCACTGACTAGATTGAGATAATTGTTTTACGGGGAACTTCGTGTTGGGTTGGAATCTATGCCATCCCTCCCATTGCAGCTCTCATGAACCAAGGTCTGAGAAGATCTCCAGAAGAGAAAGCTGGGCATTGATACAGATGACGAGAAAGCTCAGCTTGCTTGGAGCTTTCATGAATTAACTGGTTTATTAATTTATCCATCTATTCACCAAACGGGCATTAAGGATTTCTCATGTCTTGAGGTCACAGTGCTTGACACATAGGAGATGCACAATCAGTGGTGGGTATTAGGATCATATTTAGTGTCCATCCCTCTGCTGAGACGTGCTGAACATTAGGCTCCATCCTCGCAGAGCCTCAGGCTTGGGTGGAGTTCTGTGTTTGGTCAGGGAATCAGAAAGTGCAGGAGGTATTTGGAGACCATGTTTATTTGGGTCTTGGCTTTTTATCCACTCTGATAAGACTAATCTCTGTCTTTTAATTCATGTATTTAGGACACTCACATTTAATGTGGTTGCTGTCTATCACGTAACTGTTTTCTGTTTGCTATACTTAGTATTTGTTCCCCTCCCCTTCTTCTTCTGACTTCTCTGGTTTCAATGGATGTTATACGATCATAATGTTATATGATCCCATTTTCTCTCTTCTCTGTAGCTCATCAGTTATACTTATGTCTAGATTTTCTTTCAGTGGTTGTCTGACAGTGTGGAACATATGTTTACAACTAATCTGAATTCTCTTTCAACTAATCCTTTCAGGCACCTCACAGGAAAGGCAGGCACCTTGTAGCAAAGTGTCGCAATCTCCGTGCTCATCCCTTATACCACTGCAGTCATTCATTACACTTATTCATATGCTGTAATCACCCAGTGAATCATTACTATGATTCCTAATGGAACAAAAAGCAGTTATCTTGCAGAATAGGTCAAAATATGAAAAAAAATTGCATTTTCCTTCATTTATTCCTACATCCAAGCTCCTGACCTCTATCACCTGCAGGGAGAAAGGAAGGCTGGAGTGGGTAACTGTCTTTGCTCAGGTGGGATGAGTCTCCCTGCACAGTAGCCCCTTGTAATGATGGACATTCCAGATGTCTTTCAAACTGGTTCCTTTCCCCCTCCTTGCTAGAGACAGAGGAGGATTTTTCTTGGCTCTTCACCTGAGAATCTCATGGGACTCCTAGAGGTAAGACCCATAAAAGTGTGGGGTGTCCCTAGAGCTGTGGCCCCAGGAATTTCTCACTCTCAAGCTAGTCCACATGTAGCCATTAGCAAGTCACCAATATCACCATATAACTGTTTCCTCCAGGTAAGTTGGTTGCACAGTGATTCTCTTTATTCTCTGTTTCCAATTTTCAGGACAATGGATTGCCCTGTGACCTCAGTTCTTTAATGGATCCAAGAACATTCATTGATTATCCATTTGTTTAGCTTTTTCTTGTTGAAAAGCAGGAGGGGCAAATTCTAAGCTCTCCACGTACTGGAGTGATAACAGTTACTAGGTGGTAGGGAATGGTTTTTAAAGTTCCATATCTTTTACATTTTAATCATATTTCTATTAAAATATCTTATAAACATTTTAAGAAATATTTTATTTTATTTTTTTATTTTTATTTTTTTAAAATATTTTAAACCAGGAAGTTTGCTTAGGGTATCCCAAATATTAACATTGCTCAACTAAATTATTTTTTTCCAAAAAGGGTGTTAGTGTTATTTTCCTATAGTCAATGACCAAATCATGCCAATTCTAGGAGTAGTGCTTGAGGATTTAGTTCTACAAAGATGTATATTGTAGTACCATGTATAGAAAGTCTATGTAAATTATTATCTGAACAATTTGTTTGCTGTTTACCCCACACTAAATCTATTCTGTAAATTTTTTTTGGTCTTTTGTGATGTCTTCTTCCACTGAGGTCTATAAGCTCTTTGAGGACAGGGATGCTGTGATATGTTTCTTTAAAAGTCCTCCCCAGCTTCTACCCCATGAAGCTTGGCACAGTTGTGTTTTGTAGTCAACAAGATTTGTGTGCTAGGCAATGGCACTAAAACAAACAAGAAAGAAATGGCTTCTACCCAAATGGGATTTCTAAATTATAGTCTAAGACGTGGGCATACTCAGCAAATAGGACAAGTTATTGACTCTGTTGAGATAAGCCCTCTGAGGG
The DNA here is from genome assembly GCF_003254725.2 of Canis lupus dingo. Taxonomy (NCBI): domain Eukaryota; kingdom Metazoa; phylum Chordata; class Mammalia; order Carnivora; family Canidae; genus Canis; species Canis lupus. The sequence continues at coordinate 20,179,256 of NC_064258.1, read as the reverse complement.
AAAGCACATTTGCAATACATAGAGTGACTTACATGTAGTAGATCCATGGAATCATTTGGCTTATCCTAAATAAACTATGTCTGGGGATGCATTTGCTTATGGGGAAAGCATGATTTTCAAGTTTAACTTAGCTTGTTGCCACATGAGACAGGTGGCATTTTTCATAAACTGTTTCTGTCTCCTTACCAGTGAGTGTTTCAGTGTGCTGACCCTGATATCACTGAGGTTTCTACAAAATTTGATTTTCACTTTGTAAGCTCTATCAGAAATATGTTGGTGCCATGTGGTTTCTGTTAGTGTTATTTGCACATGTGGTTGAAATACATTTCACCCTTGCAAAAATATATCCTCCTGGGAAATCATCCTCAGGACAGCCTTGGTATTGGTGAGTGTAGTCACAATGCTGCAGTTCACTCCTATGGAGCTACTAAACAGTGTAGTTTACTATTGTTTGGAATGGATACTAAATTTGTAGTTTACTATTATGAAGTTACTAAATACTGTAGTTCCCTACTGTGCAGCTACTAAATATTGTAGTTCACTACTGTGAAACCTAAAGATTGATTTCTATCCATTTTAACTTGTAATTGTATTAGTACTTCCCATTTCAGAAAGCATGATCCTGAGACTCCTTTTTTTTTTTTTTGAAAAAGCAGAAACTGAGTAGATTTGGTTATAATAAACAGGTAGTAATACATTTTTAGGATTCAGGAGTGGAGGGGGTTCCCTGGGTTGCTCAGCAGTTTAGCGCCTGCCTTCGGCCCAGGGCGTGATCCTGGAGTCCCGGGATTGAGTCCTGTATCGGCTCCCTGCATGGAGCCTGCTTCTCCCTCTGCCTATGTCTCTGCCTCTCTCTCTCTTTGTGTCTCTCATAAATAAATAAATAAAATCTTTAAAAAAAAGGAATCAGGAGTGCAGTATATGGGAAAAGGTGTATGTTATTTTGAGTGTTACCTGTGGATCTTTTAGAGATCTTCTCAAGCAAAGATCATAGAGGAAGTTAACTATGCCATTGAAGGCTAAAATATATATATTATTGAAGTTCTTTCTCTTTAGATTATCTAGGGGATTAATATTATTAGAGCATATAAGGAAAGATAATATAACATGCTCTGCCCAGAAAAAGATCAGAGCATGTGGAGACAACGATGTTATGTGGACAGGTGTAAAATGAACTGAAGCTGAAGGAATTGCTCATGGTGATCACATTTTATGGATGATTAGTTGTCTAAAGTTTAGCTCCCTTGCAGAGGTAACATAATATATAATGACAATTTTGTTTAGGAAAAAAAGGGAATACATGCAAAGAAGGCTCTGATAGTTTCCACTTGCTATGGCATGTGCATTATGAAACTTCAGAATTCGTTTTAACATACAGTGATGGTTCATGGAGGATAAGGTCATACAGAAGGAAGAGCATGAATGTGTTAGGATTAAAAGCATGTGTGTGTGTGAGATTTAGATGAGGGAGACAGACCACTTTCTGAGGCAGAGATAGTAATGAAAGGGTCATTTAGCTTGTAGGATATTTAAATATGTCCACATTTCATGGTCCCCAAGTCCAGGGTTTTCCTCCTTGGGGCTTCCATGGTACATGATCATGTCTGTCTTGCACACCAGCATACCTTAGTGCCCAGCACAATCACAGTGACTTAGGAATGCTCTATAAATCATTGTTGGGTAAACAAAATAGTGTTTGACAGCTATTAAATACCTACTATATGTTCAGTAATAATAACAAACTTCAGGTTAACAGTTTAATTGGTGGGGACAAAAAATGAAAATAAAACAGTTATGTCATAATGCAGACCTATATGTAACTAAATACCAAATATGTGACAGTGACAATAAGTTCAACAAGGTTTCAGGGAGGAAAGTGTGTGTCATGCATCATCAAATTCAAAGAAAGTTTCATGGGAAAGGCAAGGATGGATGAGGAAGGTTGAAGGCTGGGTCGCCTCCCAAGTAAACGTGATAAGATTCTGTGTAGCTGGAAAGGCCTTGAACTTTAAATGAAGAGGACTTTGGGGGGACTTCTTTTGAGATGGAGTTACATAAGCAGAATAGCACCTTTAGGAAGACAGGTCTGTATTTGTACCTACATGGGAAGGCTTGCTGGGATCACATGTTGGAGTGGTGGGATTATGGTGGTGTGAGCGCGAGGGCTAGAATCCTGAGCTGGTGGGGGCACTGCTGAAATACCGGGCAGGGAGGGATGGAGCAGCTTGGTCCAGGAACAAAGCAGGAGTCTCAGAGTGATCATGAAGCTTCTAGAAGAGCTCCCAAGGGTCCATGGGAAAGGGGAACTGGGCTGAAGTGCTGGTGGAGGCTATGATTTGGCCATGGTTGACCTGGGCCAAGGAGCAGCCATGGGAAGGAACAAAAGCAGGAAAGGTCAGTGTCCGTTAATGGAGGGGAAGATTTCAGGGGGACGGCATGAGAGAATGAGGTGTAGATTGGGTTAAATGCCACAAAGAACCAAGGAGGAAGGAAGACTAAAAGGGTAGAGTAGGGAGGGCTTCAGGGAGACCGAGTGTCTGGGTGGGAGGCAGGGGCACAAGGATGTGTGTGCCACCATTGAAGCCCAGGGGAAGTGAGGTGATGATGCCCTTCATGGCCGCACGGTTGAGAGACAGCTGGTAAACCAGATCTTGAACTTCAGGAAATACAGGATAAAACAGAAAAGCACTAAACATGAAGGGTCATGCAGCTTGTCTGTGATGGCGAGGTCAGCGAGGGCGCTGGGCTGCTTGTCCCTCTGGCCGGTGGGGAGGAGCTTCCCCACCTGAGCTCGCTCTTGGCTGGTGGGGTGTCGAGGGCAGAAGTCGGAAGCCAGCAGGGCTGCGAGGGTCTTGGCAGGTGGCGTGGATCTGGCTGGGAGGGAGGAGGCAAAGGGCCCTGCTGGGGGGGGGCTGGCTGGGCCGCGCTCCCCCGGCCTGCGCACGCCGCGGCTTGAGGCCACCCACCTTGTCTGCCTTTCTTCTCTTGCCTTATTTTGAGCAAATTCCAGCTGGTCCAGACAGTTTTCTCAGTGTCAGTTACTTAAAGTCCGCATTAATTTTGATGTGGACAGCAGTGCCTGTAGAGCAGTGACAGGCACAGCAGATAAACGCTCTTAAGTGTAGAGCAAATGCACATGACTGGTGAGACCCAAAGCTCGTGGAAACTCATGTGGAAGATACTATGGGGCTGAGGGAAGTGAGAGCAGGGCTGGGAGAAAGTGATGAAGAAAAGAAAGAAATTAGAACAAAGCAGAGCATGTGGAGGTGATCTGTCTGAACAAATTCTTAGATGGTAGTTTTTTAGAACTTGTCCAAATGGGCATGGACGCCAGCCCTTACTCCCAGAGGTCTCTTCCCTTCCCTTCCCTCCCTTCCCTTCCCTTCCCTTCCCTTCCCTTCCCTTCCCTTCCCTTCCCTTCCCTTCCCTTCCCTTCCCTTCCCTCCCTCCCCTCCCCTCCCTCCCTCCCCTCCCCTCTCCTCCTCTCCTCTCCTCTCCTCTCCTCCTCTCCTCTCCTCTCCTCTCCTCTCCTCTCCTCTCCTCTCCTCTCCTCTCCTCTCCTCTCCTCCTCTCCTCTCCTCTTCCCTTCTTTTCTTTCTCCTCTCTTTCTTCTTTTCTCTTCTTTTTTGTTTCTCCTGCTTTTTGGAAGAACAAATCCATGATGAGGAAGATGTATGTTTGGCTCCTTATAAAAGATACGACTGGTGAACCTGAGCTTCCCTCAAAAAATAAGTTTAATGAGGGGAGGCTTGTGATTCTCTGTCACTATTTGCCCCAGTTGAGGAGAAAAGGGAAAAGTCTTTCTCCCATCCTAAAATTCTGAAGAAATTAGCAACAGATCTTTAACGGAGTCCTTGCCTCTTCAGCCATTTACTGTACTGTGTTCTTGATTTCAGACTTTTTTTTTTTAAGTCTAAGATTTTATTTGTTTCTGTTTCTTCTTATGTTCCTTTGGTTTCTTTCCCGCATTTGTTCCTTTATTCTATTTTTTTGGTGTTCTAAATTTCTGTGAATTGAATCCTAATGAAAAGGCTTAAACCCTATTTGGTGAAAACAAAAGCAAACAAACCCAAAAGACAGAAAGCCAAACAAATAAAAAACTTGTGTTTTTTTTTAATACTCTGTGCTAATTTAGAATCATTTCCTCTTACAAGACATGAGTAGCCATGTGAAACTTTGGCAATAACAGGGCTGATCATTACAACCCATTGGGTAGTGATTTTTATATTCTGATGGATTACTTAATAATAATTATACTGAACTTGCCATGTAATTAAATGTTTATTTGCCATGTATATTTTACATTTCATCAAAATTATGTGATTTACACAGCAAGGATAATTATCCTATGATTATTTGGTGGTGACCTTGAACTATACCTTAATAATTAGTTATAGTTTCTGATGTAATTAAAGCGTTGAACCAGATCTTGCTGGGTAAGATGGCTACTAACCACATGTACAGAGAGACTCAAATGTGTAGGAGTTGTGATAAAGATCGTGCTACCTCACTAACGAAACGTTAAAGAGTGGGGCTGTATGTGACCTCCTCTCCTGAGGCTCCTGGGCCTTGGCTGGTGACCACACTGTTGTGTGCTTTGAGTATTATTTGTATCAGCCCATGTTTGTGCTGTTCCAAGAGAGTACGAGCCCATGGAGTGTCAGCTCCATGTCAGGAACTGACCTCAGGTGAGGACCTGACTAATCCAGGTATGTCCACTGACTGGTTTGGGAATGGGAATTTGACCCAGTTCTGGCCTGTGAGACTTAGGAGAACTTTGCGGGAGACTGTGGGAGAAGCTCTTCCTCCTGCCAGAGAGAGAGAGGCATGGAAAGCCTCTGCTTCCTTCTGATTTGTGAGGGTCTTGTAGCCAAGGTCACTGCTGGGCACCAGGCTGGAGGGAAGGAAGTCATTTGCATTTGTGGTGTTGTCCTTGAAGCCCAGATAGCTCTGGATGTTCTCCTGTTGCAGGTTGGGTCTTTCTGTATCTTGAGGGACAAGGCATGTCAACTGATGGAAATGCCACTTTCTGTGTGCACGGCCCTTGTCCCCTGGCAACTTTTGATGGACAGACACATACCCTTTGTTCTGAAGCCTACTTACATGCTCCACTCGCTGCTGTGTGGTTTTTGGCCCGTCCCACATTGAATTGAACTGTAAATGAAAAGAGATGTGGCACTGTTGAAACTATCAAATCAAATGAACTTCTGAAAGAGGGATTTCAGATGGATTTTAATAAGTGGCCCAAGGTAGAACAAGCATGTCGGTTGTATGTTGGTACGTATGTGGGATCACTCATGGTAGGAGCCATTATTAACATGGCAGTTTGAATCTCACTGTTCCCCCAAATTTTCTGATTGAAAAAATTCACAATGTAATTGGTCCAATGTCAGAATTTTCCCCAGGAAATTTCTTCTTTATCTTTAAGGATCTCTCACATTATCTACTGTAAAAGTATCATCTACCAGTTTGGTGTGGTGGCGAACTTTATTTTTTATTAAGAATACTTGGCCTTTTCCCACATTTTTTATATATCTTCATGTTAAATCTTGATTCACCTAGTGATTTCATGTCTGCCTTATGCGTATCTCCTGGTCTAATTGTTGACACTGGAGAAAATTGGACAACCCCTAGTGTGCCTGCTGGTAATTGCTCACAGTTAGTTTGTGTTTCTGAATGAATGAGAGCACTGTGGCCCATCTACTTAATTAGGTATATTCTTGTCAGTATAATATTGCTTCAAAGATTAATTTACAAAACATACAACTTGATGCTTTTAATTAATAGCCCGCCATGGTGTTAAGTTCAGTGGTGTGACCTAACGGTCAAGGCCTACAGTTTATGAACTGTTAATCACCCGTTAGCCCCACCTACTCACGCGGCCTGTTGATCTGTCCTCTTGACTGGGAGTAGAGAACTAAGTAGTCCTAACAGATAATTTATATAGGTTCCAAAAATTTTCCAGGAAAAGTTGATACTTGGGTGAAAAAGAGAGTAGAAAAAATTTCCATTGATTTCCAAGGCATTTTCCTGCCTCCCACTGCAGAGGAAGCAGGTAATCACAGGAACAGCACGTACTGTCTTCATCACACTCCTGACAACACTGGTGAAGTGACTCGACTCTTTTTTCCTTATGATTCTTAAAAAAGGAGGGGGGGGGGCTCAAAAATGATTCCTGCAGATCCTGGGAATGTGTGATATCAAGCATAAGCTTTAGCCAGGCTTCATTTACTAAGTGCTGCATTACGTCATCCTTCAGTTTTAACTATGGATTTTCTATAAATCTTCATATGGCCAAACATGATAAACTGCTCAACATATCACAGAACAAGGCAGTGCTTATTAGCACTTGAGAAGTTATTGATCGCTTGTCTTGACTAATCTTTTATGGGTCTCTGTAGTATTAATTCCAGAGAAGAGACCAGAGAACCTGCGGCAAAGCTCATTCACAGTTTCTGCTTCAATTACGAGGGTTTTGATGCCTATAGCTATTAGTGTAATTATGACTTTTCTAGCACAGATTGTTTTTAGTCTCTATTTGTCAACAATGAGCATTTTTAAATTAAGTTTATTTTCAAGGCATGCCAATAAGATGAAAAGTGTGCCCCCAAAATGTGTTTCATACTTAAGTATAAAAAGGAATTTGATTTATGTTTTAAAATAAAATTTACTTTTCTCAGTTATATAAATTAAAAAAATATGTATTTATACTTTTTTGTGTGAGTGGGTTGAATTTAGCCTGACACATCAGGAGTTTTACAAAAAAAATCCTTTGTCTTGCTTTGATGCTGACTTTCACTACTGATTATGCTTGCTCTCTAAACTAGGAGTATCTTGCATGGTGCAATTATATCATGGATCCGTGATTTTAGTATCTTTAGAAGTGGCCTTGAATGGAGCAGTAGATACTACAGAAGGCTTAGCCCGGAAGGGGTGTGGGGCACAGGGTGCAGGGGCACCTCCCTGGTTTGGGGCAGGGCAATGTGGGGATATGGTCTTGAAGCTATATCTGCTTCATTTCCTTAAGACTGGAGGATGAGTAGGGGCAGCTGGTGCCCCCTTGTTTCTGTTTCACCTTTGCCTTTGGGACGGATGGTTGACCTCACAGGAGGTGGGCAGGGTGCTGGCCTAAAGACATTAGCCATTCAACCCGAGTGGCATTGCCCAGAGCAAAATGTTCTTCACGCTTCTTAATGAAGTGCTGAGTATCCTGTGGGTGGGGTGTATGTAAGTTCCTGAAAGGTACTCAACAGCAAGTGTGCACCACCATGCTCCAGGTACATGCTTGTTTAATTCAACTAAACCAACTCCAGTTAGCTAGTTAATTAGGTAACAACTTTGGCAGGGATACCTTTGGGTGAAGGTTAATAAAAGGAATCAGAAGGACAGTTTATGGGGACAAAGTGTCCGCAAGGCTCGCTGGTGGAACTTGAAAATGTGCCAGGGTCGCCCTGGGTGGCCCTAATTACTGTCTTGGATTTAAGATATAAGAAGTGATGTGATTTAATATCAACAAACTCTTATGTAGCAGATCCTCAGAGGAAGTGTCAAAATTCTACTTATTACTCTTGTTTCTGGCTTCCATTAAGTCACATTTGGGTCAAGAAGGGTCATTTTTTTTAAAGCAGGCTCCACGTTCAGCATGGAACCCAACATAGGGCTTGAACTCACGGCCCTGAGATCAAGACCCGAGCTGAGATCAAGTCAGACACCTAACTTACTGAGCCACCCAGACACCCCAAGAAGGATCATGTATTTTTTTTATTTTTAAAATTTATTATTATTAATTAATTAATTTTTTAGGGGGGTGAGGGGCAGAGGGAGAGAATCTTAAGCAGTTTCCATGCCCAGCATGAGCCCGACATGGGGCTCAATCCCACAACCTTGAGATCAGGACCTGAACTGAAACTAAGAGTTGGATGCTTAACCAACTAAGCCACCTAGGTGCTCCAAGAAGGGTCATTTTTAAGGAGAGTTTTAGGTAATAATATTTGCCAACTTGTGTAATGCCATGTGTCTGAAACACCTATCTCTGTGTTGGTATTTTACCCATCAGGGTGAGGTAAAAATATACCAGCTCCCTTATCCTGGGGAACAGTGAGCAGGTTCAACATATTGATCTCACCTTGGAAAGGCAAGCCACTGTGCATAGTCCTAACTCAGTCTTCAGGATATGTGCTTGTGATTTCAGCTCAGCTGAGTTTTGTTGGTCTTCTTGAGTTACACATTTTGGGGACTGGGGAGTCATGTTCACATGAATGTTTTGGTGAATCACAGAATTGGTCAGCAAAGATCATTTTTAACTTTCATCTGAAGTCAGAAAGGTCTGGGTTGGAAAACTAATTCCATCCTTTACCAGCTTTTTGAATTTGGGCAAATTACTTAATCTCCCTTATTCATCATTCTAATCTGTACCTCAGAGCGTTCTTGCAAGGATTAGATTAGGTGAAATGTTCCCTCACACAAGGAGATGCTTTAAAAATGGTAGCTATTATTTAATGACCTGAAGTTTTAGTGAAAGCTTTGATAAGATGCAATAAAAATAATTGAATCCTTCACTAGTGACTGATGTTGGACTGGCTAATATCTATGTGCCAGGAATTGGGACAATAAAGATGAAGAAAGCTCACACACCCTGGGATCCAACAGTCTGCAGGCAAATCTTTTTTTGAGTCCTGATTTCCAGGCTCATTCTCTTTATTCTGGACTGGACATGTAGAATATGAAGCTGAGGGCTGGCTTCAGGATGGCCAACTAGAAGGTGATAATTTGGAAATTTCTCTCTTCAGTCAAATGCTGTATCTCTTTCTGATGAAGGTGAAGGTTGGAGAATTTGCAGGGGCTGATGTGTGTGTGGTGTTGAGAGATGGGATTTTAGGGGAAGAACAGAAAAAAGCACACAGTATGACATTTCAGGGTGTGTTTCTAGGACAATGAGTAGGTTTGGCAATTAAGAAGTAAACCTAAGTCAGTGAAGTATTGGCTCAAATGATTAACTGGGACAATAAGCTGAAAGAGAAGAATGTCATCTTGAGTTATATCAACAGTGCGTTGGAGTGCCACTCACAAGCAATCAAGCAGTATTGCTAGAATCACATATAATAATATAGCAAATGTTCTCTGGTCTGTGTCGGTAGATCATTTTCTTTGGTCTGGAGGATTCCAGTAGAAGAGACTCCCTCCCTACTTCCACCACTCCCTTCTCCTTTCTTTCCGTCTGTAGGACAGTGAAACTTTATTCCTCAACCTCCCAGGGGCCCTGCCTGGGTCTGACCGTGAAACCAATAGACAGGTGAGCAGGAGAAAACACAAAAGTGTGTTCAGGACAAGTTTCACATAATGTGGGAATGTAGGAAATGAAGACCCAAAGAAATGGCGAGAACAGAGTCTGTGATGCTGGATTTGATGCAGGGTAGATAGGTGTGGGGCCCACGGAAGGTTCAGGAGTGTGTGATGAGGGCAGGACGTGGGGAGACGAGGGAGGCCCATCGGCTGGGGCACTGCTCAGGGTCCCCCGGTCCAGGAGATATGGGCTCTCCCTTCCTGTGGGGCAATGAGGGCACCTGTGTCGTGAGGGTCTTGGGACCTGCTTCAGGGTGAAGGGTGATCAGAGATGTCCTGCTCTGGCACCGTCTCCAACTCCTTTAAATACTTACACATCAGGCACTGTATTTTGGGGCAGCACATCCCGAATTCTGTCCCTTCCTTCCTTCTGTAAGCAGGACCAACTCCCTGCAATGACTCACCAAAATCTTGCATAGCACACGCCTAACGGAAGACAAATACACATTTACAGTATCCCCTCCTCACCCTGGGGGACGCAGTTCCAAGACCCCAGCGGATGCAAGACCCCAGCCACAGCAGATGATACCGAACCCTAAATAGGCTACATTTTCCCCTACACATACATACTTGTGATAAAGTTCTATTTATAAATTAGGCACAGTAAAGAGATGAACAACAACATGTAATAAAGAAGAACAATTATAATGATGTGGTGTAATAAAGGTTCTGGGACTCTGGTCTCCCTCTCTCTCAATATACTTTACTGTCCTGCATTCACCCTCCTTGTGATGATGTGAGATGATGAAATGCCCGTGTAACGAGATGAAGGGGGGTAAGTGATGCAGGCACATGATGCACCGTTGGACTGTAGTGACCTGCTGCTGATGCATTGGGAGTATCACCTGCTCTGGACGGCAGACAGCAGGATGGCAGATGAGGGGAACCCTGATTGTGAATGTATTTGTCGTGACCAGTGAGGAGGTGAAAACGTGTGATGGAGAGTGAGCAGGACCCACTTACGTTTGTCACCCAGGGAAGATCTCCCCGAAGATGGGCCTTCTAAGCTGACATCCCCAGCCAGGAGGGAAATCGTTCTCTCGTCCATAGGGCACCTGATTCTTGCTCTGACACTCAGCATCTCACTCTCATGCCTATAATTTTGTTCCTGTTTTTGCTGTCAGGAGAGCCTCCTTTCTGTGACTTCCCAATTACATCCTGCTCGTAGGGACATGGGTTAGAGGATTAACCCGAAAATCCTCATCTTTAAAAGCTGATATCCTAGCTTCTCTCAGTAGCCATTTATGACTTGGATATTATCATTTTATCCTGATCATTCTTAAATCCACTCATACATAGTTCCTGCTTCTGGTACCCCCCGAGGTAATGAGCTTCATCAGTGGGTTGCCTGTCAGACTCCTGGGACTCATTTGAATGCCCATGGCCCTCCATGTGGGCCTAGTGACCTCATGGTAGTGAGGGAGGGGGAAGGAGGCAGACACGGAGGGCACAGCATAGCATAGGGGTGTGCGTGTCACCTCTGCAAAGCACTGAGGATGTGCCATGTGGGTCCTGTGACAAACCAGCATGTTTCGATCAGTCTTGCCCTTCCTCCTTTCCAGGCCCAGATTGGCCATCAGGGGAGCCTCTTGGGGCTATGAAGCCCATGAGGCCTCTCCCATGATTTTACGAATGTGAGTGACAGAGACAGTGTCATCCCTACTGAGTGATCTCCTGTTGACCACGAGGGATGAGGAGACAATGGGGTCCCTGCCTGTGACCTCACTGCGCAAGGATAGCTAAGCTGCACGGATGCCCAGGATCACAGCCTCACAAGAGAAGCAAACCTCTCCATCATTTACTAGATACTAGCATAAATCATCACCGCAAAGTGAATTTTTTCTTAAATGCGTCAGGGAGGAATTTAAGGAAAACCACAGAAATAGGCATATTTGGGGGAGTATTTGCTTGACTCTTGAGCCATCCCTCTTTCTCTGAGACTCTGACCTGCTTTGCATAAAGGACACATCTGCTTGGTGTGGCCCTGTCACCCGTGACTCCAGGGTCAGACTGGGTAGACGCTGACCTGGGCCTGCCTGGCAGATCCTGTGAGAGATCTGAAGCTGGAGCGAAGCGTTACTTCTTGCCTGCTGTCTGGAGGGCAGGAGGATGGGTGGCTCCAGAACCACCAAGAGAAGGGGTCAAAGGAAGAAAGGAGGGGACCCCAGCCCCACAGGGCATGTCTGCCAGATGGCTGACCCCGTGTTGGGAGGCCTCGAGGCCTTGTCTGCCCACAACCACTGCACAGAAACATGTCATTTGGATGGAAAGTGCTCTTTCTATAAGGGAGAACTTGTGCTGGAATCAAGGGTGTTTGTGTGTGACACTAATTTTTACCTGGAAGGCGGCTCATAATTCCTACATGATTTGGTTGGGTTTAATGTTTTCCTGTCTTCTAATGGACAATAATTTATTATTTTTTTTTTTTATTTTTATTTTTTAATTTTTATTTATGATAGTCACAGAGAGAGAGAGAGAGAGGCAGAGACACAGGCAGAGGGAGAAGCAGGCTCCATGCACCGGGAGCCCGATGTGGGATTCGATCCCAGGTCTCCAGGATCGCGCCCTGGGCCAAAGGCAGGCGCCAAACCGCTGCGCCACCCAGGGATCCCCTGGACAATAATTTAAATGGATTTATTATCTAAACTATTCCTCAGTTCAGGATATCAGTTCAGTTCAGGATATCACTTAGAAAAATGGAACCATAAAACGAGGTATCCATGATGGAAAGCAATCTGCAGGAGGATCTGTGAGGATCATGGCAGCCTTCCTCCCTCCTGACTCCTCCCTGTGGAATCTAAAGTAGTTTTTCAAATTTGGAAAATTTATTATATTGCAAATTGGATTTCATATCTTAATAGTAAAGATATCTTAATATATTTCTTTACTCAATTTAGAAAAATTGCCAGGAGAAAATATGTCTGGTTTTACAGGCAGGTTCAGCCTATGGTATTTTCACAAGAGAACAGACTCCCTAGGAGGAGAGCTGGTCTGGGTGCCCAGGCCCAGGATTCTCTCCTGTCCGGTCACATGTGCCGTCCCTGTTGGGTCAGGAGAGCAGAGCCCACTGGGGCCTGGAGCTGACACCCCATCTGGCACACCTGCTGCGTGAGGGTCTCCAGGCCCAGGACAGCCATGCTGCTCCCCGCCAGCCTCTGGGTGGTGAGGAGCTTCTTTGCCCTCACACACCTTCCCTCCCTTCACTCCTAGGCCTGGGGAGACACTGCTCACCCTGAGTCTCCCTCTGAAACATAGGGAAATCTTAGTTGTTCATTTACTGTAGGATCCATGCCTGTAGTGTGCGTACTCAGCAGGCCACAGATCCCATGGACCTCAAAACTTAAATTATGGGATCTCTCATTTCTAGGAGCCTTGTGTGTAGGAGAAGACCAACCAGTGTCACTGACATAATTGCTGTAGAGGAGCTGGGTCCCCAGTGCAGCAGAGGCCCCAGCGTTGAGGGCCTCCCAGCCTGGAGGGTGGTGTTGGCCATGACAAAAAGGCAACATCGCCAAACCCCGGATGTGGGCGAGCTCAGGAAGGGGAGCTGAAGGTGTGGAGGCATGCTTGTGAATAGGGCACATGCATGCAGGCGTGCACACGGTGTGTGTGTGGGTACAGGTGGTTGAGAATTGCAGCAATGTGCAGTGTAGCAAAGACAGGGCTGGAGGCTGGAAAGCTGGACCGGGCCAGACCCTAACCATCTCTCATGCCTGGGGAAGGAGCATAGATTGACCTGCAGAGCCAAAGAGGTCCAGAGTGTCTGTGGCCGTGTGGCAGTATTCAGGGCATTGCCGAGGTGAGTCCTGCTGGCTATCTCCCAAAGTCTTGTGTGAGACGGTGTCATGACTTCTTGGGGTTTAGAACGTAACCTTTGAACTCTGCAAATCTCAGGACAAATTTATCCTCAATAAATTCATGAGATATGTGCATAAAACCCAAATGTGGCTTCATTTCTTTTTTTTTTTAAAGATTTTATTTTTATTTATTTATTCATAGAGACAGAGACAGAGAGAGAGAGAGGCAGAGGCACGGGCAGAGGGAGAAGCAGGCTCCATGCTGGGAACCTGACGTGGGACTCGATCCCGGGTCTCCAGGATCAGGCCCTGGGCTGCAGGCGGCGCTAAACGGCTGCGCCACCCGGGCTGCCCTGTGGCTTCATTTCTGATATGAAAGAACAGTCAGAGGTTGAAGAGTAGCAAAAATGTGTACACAGCATGTTTCTCCACATGGGCAGACCTGCTGGTTGTAGTCAGAGGGGTGGTGAGCACACATGCCAACGGGACAAGTGGGTGAGCTGTGTCTTCAGGGGATCCATAGTGACCGTTCGATCATGGGATAAGGACCCTAGGGGTCCATTTCCTAGAACCAGCAGCCACCTTTAGGGCACCTTGTCAGGCAGTGTGGAGCTCTCAAGGCTTTCCCTGCCTTGGATGGGGTGGCCTTGGCCTGAGCCACAGGTTTCTCCTAAATCATGGATTTCATAGTCAACCAAACTTGCAGATTCCTGTTTCTCCTTCAGAATGTTAGCATGGCCGATAAAGTTGTAGTCAGACTCATTTAGCTGGGGTGGCACCTTTTCTCCTTCAGGAAACCTCAGTCCCTCATCACTGCGTGGATGGCTGTAGACCAAACACTGAAGGATGAGAGGAGTGCTACCTTTCATGATTCTAAGGGACAGCCTTCCCAGGAGGTCCATGTGGAATGCTGACCCAGCTTATGCCTGTGGCTGGGTCTTCAGTGGGTTATACTTCTTCCTGGGGATTCCAGTTGGGCCCAGAGCCAGTCCCCTGGGTGTGGGAATAAGGGTGCAAGGCCCTGCTGTGGCTCCAAGTGGGGAGGGGACACACCTGCTCCCCACTCATACCTGCCACCCCGTCCGTTGGATGCTGACCTGCTCTTGCTTCTCTCACCTGCCAGAGGTGGGGGTTTAGCTTTCACAGGCTTTTTTTCCCCCAAGAGAGAATATAATTATTTTGACAATTTATCTCATTTGAGGATCCAAATCCCAAAACTCTGAAAATGTTTTTTTTTAAAGATTTATTTATTTATTTATTCATGATAGACATAGAGAGAGAGAAGCAGAGACACAGGCAGAGGGAGAAGCAGGCTCCATGACGGGAGCCCAACACAGGACTAGATCCTGGGACTCCAGGATCATGCCCTGGGCCAAAGGCAGGCGCTAAACCGCTGAGCCACCCAGGGATCCCCAAAACTCTGAAAATGTTAAAGTTCAACACACTTCTGTACCCAAGTCATGCTGATTCCACAGTTACCTGTTTATATTTTAACCCAAAACTCTCTGGGTGGATCCTACACATTTTGTTTCTCTTTTTCAAGGAGTAGAAAGTCAAATTTTATGGGAAATGTCTTACTATCCTGGCTGGCGCCTTCTTAACCTAATTGTGAAAAGTTTAGAAGATTGTAAACAGAACTCGAATGACCAATGAAACAGTTGCAATGTGCGTTCCAGCTTCAGAGGGGCACATGGCAATACGTGCTCAGAGTGAAGGGGGTGCCCTGCCACGCCCATCGCTGGGGGCAGCTGGCAAGGGCAGGGTACGCAGCCCTAATGACTACCGCTCATGGTCACACCCACCATGGGACTGTTGTGAAGGTCAGGTGGGTGAATAGATGGAAGAGCTGTGTTGGTCAGGCTTCTCTAGAGAAACTACCGAAGGATGTGAATATCTGTGTATTTGCACACGCACAGTGGGGGCCTGGGGGGAGAGAGAAGTTGATTGGTTCTGCTCCAAGGCCTTCCACCATAGTACCCATCATTTCTAACCAGTGATGGAGCCTTTAGCTTCAGGACTAGGAAGGTCTCAGAGGTGAGGTGCAACTACTTTGTGTGACTGGGGGTGAAACTGAGGCCCAGAGAGCTGAGCTGACTCATGCAGTGAGTTAGAGGAGGAGCAGGACGTTCTTGGGTCTATATCCATCTGTGGATCACTGGAGCTGGTCTTTCTCCTGAGCTGTGAGACAGCTGCCTCCTGACCTCATCCACACAAAATAAGGACCAAGGAAGCTTCTAGAAGCATAAGGGCCATACGGGAAATGACTAGGCTTCAAGTGTGTCTATTCTGCACACAGACACTGTTAGCCCTTTGGGACAGTGATAGGTAGTAAGAGTGATACATACAGGTATGCATACATGTAAGCTTTTCTATATATTGCTAGATTTTTTTTTTAATTTGTAACAACTCCTGCTTCTATGAGCAGTGAAGAGGATACCCTTTCCCCAAATCTTTGCCCTCCCAGCTTATTGCAATTCCGTGATTTAGCATGTTGGACATTGTCTTTTCTGATTTCCTCATATGACTTAAGAATATTTAGCTATTTTATTTCACCCATAGCTTCTCCTTTAATATTATTATTTTCCTTTTCACCAATAAATAGTATTTTTTTGACATGAAAATATTTTACATTTTTTATTTCAACCAGGATTTATGGTTTCTATTTGCTGCCAGTCTTAGGAACCTGTCTTCCCTTGTGGATTACAGAAGTAGTCATCGAATTCTTTCTGTTTATGCTCTTATGTCCCCCCTTTCATCTGAAGTCTCCCTATAATTTATTTTAATGTAAGATGTGAGATACACATTGGACATATTTTCTTTCTAAATAGCAATACACTTGTTCCAAGAAGCATTTCTTACTAGGTCATCCTTACTACGGTGATTTAAAATGCCTCCTTTATTATATATTTAATTTCCGCATATGCTACAATCTATTTTTGGACTCCATTTTCTTCTGTTTATGCATGTAATTATTTCTTCCACCTGTTCCAGACCATTATGATTGCTGTTTATGTGTTTTATTATCTGGTAGTACAAATTTTCCTAATTCTATCCAAAGATAGACCCATATATGAGTCCTCATTGATTATGAAATAAAATTTTCAAATGTCTAAACTAATCTCATGAAGATTCAGATGGAAATTATGTTTTTAATTCAGAGAGAACAGAGATTTTACAATGTTGAATTTTTCCACTCAGGAACAAAAAAGCATGTATTGTCTTAGTTAAATCTCTTTTATGTCCCTTAGTGGCATTTATTATTTATTGTGTAATGGAATCCTTCAGTTGGGACGTGGGGGTTTCACCAGGGTTTGAGTGTGTGCATGTGTTTGGTGCATGTGTGTATGTGGGGTTTGTGTGTCTGGTGCATGTGTGTATATGTGTGTGGGGTGTGTCTGTGTCTGACGTGTGTGTGTATGTGTGTGTGTGGTGTGTTTTTGCTGCATGTGTGGGGTATCTGTGTGTGCAGGTGTGTTTGTGTATGTCTGGTGTATGTGTTTGGTGTGTACATGTGTGTGTGCTTTTGCTATGTGTGTATGTGTGTGGTGTGTGTGGGGGTACGTGCGTGTATGTGCAGGTGTGAGAGTGTATGTGTGTGTATAGGGTGTGTGTATATGCAGACCGAAGATACTGCTAGTTGCTTTTCTTCATGAGTATGCAGGCATTACCTTAGAGGAGACCCTGTTTGTTCTATAAATTGATGTCTCTTAATTACACCCCTGCCTCGGCAAAATTAGGTGTCAGGATGAAGGAATAATGTAGTTTGGCATATTAACTCAGTTCTTCCCTTGGAATGCAGAGTTCCGGAGGGGTACACTTTGTGGAGGGATCCAAGGTCCCCTGGGAGGACACCAACACCAATTTCTAAAGAAGCCGGCCACTCCATCTGGATGGGCTGCTTCGCAGCAGGCTCTTTCCCCAGCCAGCTTCTCACCAGTTCTCACAGGTTCTTTCCTGGATATGGAACTAGGGACATCCATCAGGGTTTCATAGGTTGGCACAGAAATAGTACAAGGGCCAGGGAGCTTCGTCCCTGAAATCGCTTTGTCCTGCTGACAGGAAGACGTGAGAATGGTAGCCTGGCAGGGGCCTGGGAGGAGGACAGAGGAAGGTGGTTGGGAGTCCGTAAGGGAATGTCCCCCACAACCTGGTTGGTCCAGCCCAGCTCTCAGGCACACCTGTCCCCTTGGGAAGGGCCAGGATTCATGGGATCAGGGGACTGGCCCCCATGGTGCTCTGAGTTGGCTCTGTCAACCACTACCCATCCTTCCTGTTTCTGGAGAGGTCTGAAAGCTAAAGCTGCCTTGCTCTGACACTTGTGTGGTGAGGTGTGGCTGTGTGACTGGGTGTACACGATGACAGGTGTGCAGAAGTAGAAAGGCCTCTGCCCTGGGCCCTCCCTCGCCTGCCTGATGGCAGAAAGTAGAGACAGCAGTAGCCTGGCACCCAGAGATGGTCACGTGTTGAGCACAGCAGGGCTGACCGGCCAGCCTGGGTCCTTTGTCCTCCAGCCACTCGCCATGTCTGGGATGTGACATGAGAGAAACTAAGCCGCTGTCTTCTTGACCCTGCTGTGTTTTGGGGTCTTGGTTGGTCGCCTCATGAGCAGCCTGAGCCTGGAGTGGGGTGGCACTGTAGGGGCACCCCAGACATGCTGTGGGCTGAGTGGCCAGAGGGCTGGAGTGAAGGAACAGGTGTTGTCTGCATACGTATGGGGACCATAGGCCACGATAAGACGATAAGACGTTCGGCACAAGAGCTGCTGGTGTTTAGCCTGGAGCATGGCAGGAACGTATGTGGGGGCTTGTGGAGCTGGTACCCGGAGGGGAAGCAGGAAAGATGAAAGCCTAGGTGTAGGCTGGGCTTTTCTACCACCTGTGAGAACTGGTGAGAAGCTGGCTGGGGAAAGAGCCTGCTGCGAAGCAGCCCATCCAGATGGAGTGGCCGGCTTCTTTAGAAATTGATTTGTCAACTTTTAGAGATTTTTTAAAAATTTATTTTTTTATGAGAAACATAGAGAGGCAGAGACAAAGGCAGAGGGAGAAGCAGGCTCCCTCTGGGGAGCCGGATGCAGGACTCGATCCCAGGATCCCGGGGTCACGCCCTGAGCTGAAGGGCTCCAACCGTGGAGCCACCCAGGCGTCCCAGGTTTGTCAACTTCAAAAAAAAATGTATTGTGGTTTTAAACTGCTATGAATTGTAAATGTGTCTGTGGCTGTGATGCCTTGTCGGCCGCCTTCTGTGGGGCTCCACGCCTTTCACCAGTGAGCACGGTGCCCGCGGAGCATCCCCCACAGCGCATTCTGCTCGGAATGTGCAGAAGTTCTCGCATCTATGGCTTGATGACGTCCTGCAGCAGTTTTAGGAAAGTGGGTCGTCATCTGCTGACTCAGTGCGTTTCTGTGATTTCTGGCCCTACCCCTCGGGGAGCCCTGCTCTTCCCTCTTCTCTCCCTGCTGCAGGCCGGACACCCTCTGCAGACCTGCGGTCCCCCCGGTGGGTCTTCCTTCCGCGGGGCATCACCCACGGTGAGCCTCTCCGTGCAGTTCTTAATTCCAGTCTGTGTCTCGGCCCTAAAATCCCCGTTTGGTTTCTCTGAATAGATTTCCGTTCCTGATGAGAATATCCCTTCTGTCGTCATTTCCCCCATCATTTCCTTGTGCGCATTCGTAACGGTTTTAGGCTCCTTATCTGATAATTGCAATATTTGCTTCCGATAGGGCTGTGTCTCCATTGGCTTGTTTCCCGGTGACTTCGGGCGGAGCGGCCTCGGCTCTTTACCTGCAAGGTGTTCTTCCGCCTTGACGCTGCAGCTTGCGCGGGAGCGTGAGCACGACCAGCCTCCCCGGGCCTTGTCCCCTCCGCCTCGCCTTCTGGGGCTCCCAGGGCCGCGCTGCGCCTCCGGGCCGCGCCTCCGCCGCCTGCTCCCCCAAGGTCTTCGCGCGCACTTGGCCGGCCCGGGACCCCACGGGGGGAGGGGAGAGCTGCGGGACGCCCGCACCTCGCGGTGCCTGCCCCTCCCCGCCGCCTGCGCCCCAGCCCTTGCTTCCCTCTCCAGGGCTTCCAAACAGAACTTGTTCTTGGCATCCCTACCCCTCCGGCCCCCAGATAGCCTGTTTATTCTTGGCAGGAACCCTGGGGCGCCACAAGCTACCTTATGGTAGCTAGAGGGGAAGCCTGCTGCGGGTTTTCATTATCTTTTTTTGGGGGGGGGGGCAGGATGGGAATTGGGTTAGGGAAGTTCCTGTTTTGTGGATCGTCTGAACGGTGTAAATGACCGCCAATTTTATAAAACAGTTTTTCTGAATCCGTTGAGGAGATCGCACAGCTTCTGTTCTTTAATCTGTTAATTGATAGGTTACCTGATTAGATAATCTCATGCTGAACCGTTTTACATTCTTTTTTTTTTTAATTTATTTTTTATTGGTGTTCAATTTACTAACATACAGAATAACCCCCAGTGCCCGTCACCCATTCACCCCCACCCCCTACCCTCCTCCCCTTCCACCACCCCTACCTAGTTCGTTTCCCAGAGTTAGCAGTCTTTACGTTCTGTCTCCCTTTCTGATATTTCCCACACATTTCTTCTCTCTTCCCTTATATTCCCTTTCACTATTATTTATATTCCCCAAATGAATGAGAACATATAATGTTTGTCCTTCTCTGACTGACTTACTTCACTCAGCATAATACCCTCCAGTTCCATCCACGTTGAAGCAAATGGTGGGTATTTGTCATTTCTAATAGCTGAGTAATATTCCATTGTATACATAAACCACATCTTCTTTATCCATCATCTTTCGTTGGACACCGAGGCTCCTTCCACAGTTTGGCTATCGTGGCCATTGCTGCTAGAAACATCGGGGTGCAGGTGTCCCGGCGTTTCATTGCATTTGTATCTTTGGGGTAAATCCCCAACAGTGCAATTGCTGGGTCGTAGGGCAGGTATATTTTTAACTCTTTGAGGAACCTCCACACAGTTTTCCAGAGTGGCTGCACCAGTTCACATTCCCACCAACAGTGTATGAGGGTTCCCTTTTCTCCGCATCCTCTCCAACATTTGTTGTTTCCTGCCTTGTTAATGTTCCCCATTCTCACTGGTGTGAGGTGGTATCTCATTGTGGTTTTGATTTGTATTTCCCTGATGGCAAGTGATGCAGAGCATTTTCTCATATGCATGTTGGCCATGTCTATGTCTTAACTGAAACCCTGCTTGGTCCTGATAACGTATCTCTCTACACTGTTGATTCGCTAATATTTTATTTGGAATTTTTGCATTTATGATCAAAAGGATGAGTGATGTGTGACGGCTCTAGTGAGGTCATTCTCTGGCTTCATTATGCATGTTTTGCTGGCCGAAGTGACTCAGACACCCTGCTTGGGTCTTGGCCTGTGTGAGCTTTTTCTGCTCGCTGCCTGGGACAGCAGAGCGTTGCTGGTCTGTCTGTCTCCAGACCTGACTTCCAGCAAGGCTGCTGCTTCAGTCCTGCTCCCAGCTTTACACTGCTGTCCTGCCTCTGGTTCATAGAGCCGTTTAGCTAATTTTGAGCTTGATCGTGTCTTTTTTTTTTGTCTGTTCCGGCGTTTTGATTTTTGCCCAGTAGATTTTATCTATCATATTAAGTGCGTGGCGCTGAGAGGCTTTGTCAGGAACTGTCTCTAGTATGACATCTTGACTAGAAGCCTCTGAAAGATGTTTATTGATTGTTTAATGTTTTCAACTTTTTATTTGGGAAATTTTCAAACACAGAGGGAAGTTTTAAGTCTTCTATAAGGGACACTGACATAAAGGGACACCTTCCTGCAATATTGGAAAGTAGATTTCAGGCTTTATGTTACCTAAATACATCCAAGAGGGTCTTTTAGAGCTTTGAAATAACCAACCTTTGAGGGATCAGGATATCATGATGCAGCTCCCCCACCTTCCCCTGATCATTAGTATCTATAACTTTTCTAAATGCTCACAGGTAGCAAACATAGCAAAAAGGGAATTCCTAAAATCACAGCGAGGTCACCGGTCCCTCTGATTCCTGCCACTGGATGTCTTATTGACAACAGATTATGGGCATGCATCTCAGTTTCCTTCCCCAGAGACTTTGCATTTTATTTATTTGTATCTCTTCAGCTAACAAATACATATTTCAAATTGTTGGAATGTTTTATTAATGTATTTTCTTAGGCCTGTATTCTGACCTTAGTAGAACTTCCATGTCCACTCATGAAATGTGTCGAATATGGAATCACACAAATATGTAATTTGCAAAAATACACTCAGGTAAAACTATAGTGTTGAGAAGAAGAAGATTACTTTACTACCAACAAATTAAAAATAATGTTACATCGAGATTATTGGCCAATGTATTTTTAAGTTTCCCACATTAGGTTTTTTTTTTTCTTCTTTATTTATGATAGGCACACAGTGAGAGAGAGAGGCAGAGACATAGGCAGAGGGAGAAGCAGGCTCCATGCACCGGGAGCCCGATGTGGGATTCGATCCCAGTCTCCAGGATTGCGCCCTGGGCCAAAGGCAGGCGCCAAACCACTGCGCCACCCAGGGATCCCTCTTACATTAGGTTTTTATTCAAAAGTGCTTGGTAAAAGGAAAACCTTATATTTTTTTTAAAATTCAAGTTACAAATGTATCTGCTTTATGATTTATTTGCATTTTGAATATATGTTTTGGAAGAGTAGTCGAGTGAAACTTTTATTTATATAATGTGTATTTTCTGGTGTTCTGTGTAATGAGAAGGAAGCGTCTTTGACTTTTGCCTGGGCACTGACCATCTGCAGACCTAGGTTCATAGGTGCTAGGAGATGGCCGAGCCAGATCAGTAACTCTGGTCCAACCTCAAGTCTTGTTCAGAGGTAGTCAAAATAAATATTTATTAACTTACATTACATAAGTGGGTTCCAGTAGCTGGGCTAGAGTGTCCACTATGTATGGTGAATGGAAATGTGGATTGAGACTACTCTTTTTTGGTTAATTTTCCTTTTTTTTTTTTAATTTTTATTTATTTATGATAGTCACACAGAGAGAGAGAGAGAGAGAGAGAGGCAGAGACATAGGCAGAGGGAGAAGCAGGCTCCATGCACCGGGAACCTGACGTGGGATTCGATCCCAGTTCTCCAGGATCGCGCCCTGGGCCAAAGGCAGGCGCTAAACCGCTGCGCCACCCAGGGATCCCTAATTTTCCTTTTATGTGTTGGTATGACAGACTGTGTTCTTGCTGTGTGTCTTCACTCCTTCTAACTCACGGTTCATCATGTGAATTTGTTCTTCCTCCACTAGAAGGCTGATGTAACCTCCCTGCCCTTGACTTTGGGTTCGTGTGACTTGCTTTTGCCAGTAGATAAGGTAGATATGATGGTGAGCAGTTATAAGCCAGCATTTAGAGGCCTGCGCGCTTTAGTCACTCTCTTGCACCTGTCTTTGCCCTGAGAGCTCACCCAACATGGCTTGCTATTCCCAAAAAGAAGAGCTGAATTGCTCTAGCTGGACCCCTTATATCAGCTCACCTCCTAGCTCACCTTCAGATATATGAGCCAAATATATACTTATTTTGTGCTCCTGAAGTTTGTGGTTATTTGTTATGCAGCATTATTGTGCCTGTAGGTACCATTACCATGTCAGTGGTCAAGGAAGTCTTGAGTCTTACAAAATGTGGTGCTTAACAATGACATATGCTCGCTCACTCTTTCTTTCTTTCTTTCTTCTTTCTTTTTTTCTGACAATATTTATATAAAAATAATCCAAGAACTATAAATATGGAAGTGTTCCTGTGGCTGGCCTCAGACTTAAAGCTTTTATTTTACAGATGAGGAAATAGCACAATGAGTTAACATGGCTGGAGCTAGGGCTGGAAACCTGGCTTCTGGGCTGCCATTCTAGTGTTTTCTATTACATCCAGATATGCTTAAATAATGAAAAAAGCTGTAAGACCCTACATTTGTGTGCTGTCTATGCTAGGTGAAAAGTTAAATTCCCCTGCTGGGGTTGGTCCATATACCAATGCACTCACAGCATTTTATAAGTTTTAGCGCTTAAATGGTATCAGATTCACTCTCTGCTGATTCACCAGTCCCCAGATTTTCACTGGAAATGGTAGGTCTACAGGAATTCATGTGTTCATAGGCACAAGATGTCACTCTTGTGCTTACTGTGAAGATAACATTCTTGTTGAAATTTTAATGCCTTTAATGGTTTGCCTTTTTAGCCCAGAGTGAACTAATCAGACAGCCTGTGCTGGGACATAAATCATAGCATATTCCTGGGGAACTGCAGGTGAAATGAATCAAGGAATTTTTTTTTCAATCAACTCTTCAATCATCCCTTTTAGTCACGTAGAAAATATGGTCCATGCTGTATTTACAGTTTGATGGTAAGGAGATGCTTAACATCACTGTAGGAGATTAAAAATGACAAGTTATATGGTGAAGAGTGTGAAAAGGTGTTTACACTGACATCTAATATCTAGGTTGATCTACAACTCAATAATAGATATCATAAATCTAATAGCAGGCCCATGGGATTGAGCAGTGGATAAGTTAACATGGTAGGTCAATGTGTTCACATGGCACATATCCCACGTGTATAAAGATGGTATTATTGACCAATCATTGGTTGGATGTGTGCGTGGGCAGGCTGCTAGCATGCATGCCTCTCACTCCTCCCATGACATTTAATATTGCTGAATTATGTAAATATCATGCCTGATATCCATTCACCCGTATGGTCTCTACTTTCAAATAATTAAGACATGTTTTCCTGATTCATGTAAAAGATAAATAAACCAAAGGAAAACAACATTTTTATTTTGCCTCTGGTCCCAGGCACATTCTAGTTCTTTCTAGAGAATTATAGATAGCAAATGTCTTTAGTTTTTATTTAAAAAATGAAACATATATTATGTAAAACATTCAGTATAAAATCTTGACAGACATCAAGATTATTAAAATTATATGCAAAGTAAAAAATGAGTTCATTTTGAGAAAAGGCTGAAGAGCTCTCTTAGGAGCCTTCTGCTTTGGACTTGTAGGAGCTGTACTTGCCCCATTTCTCTTCCAAACAAAACAAAAAACTTGTGAAGCAAAATCAATTTTACCTGTACTTGTACGTGTACCTATATACCTGTACTTGTACACACACCTATACACACGCACACTGATCACATTCTCTAGTTTTTCCCCTGTGTTACAGTTTGATGGTTTCAAAATGGGATGTAAATGGGTTTGTACCAGTCTATTCAATTTCTCTTGAACTCTATTGCACCTGATACTAATAGGAAATATTTATGAGATAATGACCCAGGTGTGTAGTGGGATTCCTGGCTATCAACAGTGTTTTGCAAGTTTTGTTATTGAATGCCTATCATAGTTACAGCAAATGACAGCTGCTATGTAGAATATAAAAGAAGCATAAACCATGGCTACTGTTCCAAGATTTTAAACTATTTGGAAAGGCAAATAGATATGTATTATATTGACTAAAGCATATTATAATCAACATAACTGGGTTAACCCATGTAAAGAACAAAAATATTTGACCATAGGAAATAATGGCTATAGAAGATGGAAAGGATTTTTGCTCATAGCATGTAATATTTTTAAATTCAATTTTAAAATAATACATAATGTAAGGGTTTCTGTGGCAGGATAATTACTTTCTCAGCATATCATTTTACAAGTTCTCCTTCACCCCAAAATATTACCTAAGATGACTAGAGTTGGTGAAATGACTGTAATACCAGGAGCTTGTTTTCTGCATTCATCTTTCTGGCCTTCCTCCACATCAGGGGGATAGCAGGGCTCTGCCCAACACCCTTTCTGGCCTGGCATCACCACTGTAGGAGGAAGTGCCCTCTGTGCTTCTGATTTTCTGCCTCATAGAGCTACTGGAGTTTCATTCAGGAAAGCCACTCTCAAATATTCAGTGAATGGATGCTATTTCCCAATTCATTGCATAATCTGCTCCCACCTCTCTTCCTTATCTTTCTTACCATGATTTCTTCTGGGAGTTGTAAGCTGGTCCTCAATGCCTCATCTTGTGCCATGTGTGCTATTATTCATCTACATTTCGGAAACATTTGTGATATAATTTCCTAATCTCCTACATGATAATTACTAGCGAAACATTAGAAGAAATACTGTTAAAAATGTGAAAAAAATGAATGCTTAGTATTCTATTATTTAATGCTATTCTGATGCCAAAATGACATAATAAGAGTACATTTTTAAAATAGAGGAAAAAATCAATCATTATTTTAAGTGTTAGGACAAAACTCTCAAAGGAAGCAAGTTAAAAACAATTGGAGTCAATGAGTAAAGTTGCTGGATATATAATAAATACACAAATGTCAAGTTTATTGCTATATATGGGGATACCTTGTGGATAATATAATAAAAAGCAAATTCTGCTTATGATAAAAATTTATGCACAATATTTCAGAATACTATTAGATATGTCTATCATTTTCTGACCAATTTACTGTACTTCTAGAGATCTTGCCTGTTGCATCCAGTGTTGTACATATAGCTAGCCTCCGTATCACATTATACTACTTTGCTCTTCATATGGTACCATCTTCACATCCACATGTGACTAATTGGTCCAGGAGTAAAACTGCTAATCCAAACCAGCCATTGACTAGCCAACAATACATAAAATATTTTTTTCCTATGAAAATGAGCTAAGAGACACAGAGACTACAGAGTTCATTGGTGAAGGAAGGCAGAGGTTAAATTCATTCAAGAATAGAAACAGGCCATGGCAAACCAAAACTATGCATCAACTAAAATTATGGAGGAAGAGAAACCATGAGTAAGTAGAGAAGTTTATCTGAAGACAGAAGCCTAAAATAATAACATTAAGAGGGAAAAGTGTAGAACTATTTGAAGGAAACTATTATTTATTTGAGAGATAGAAACAAAGAAATAGAATAAATGGATAAAGTTTCTGTTCATTCATATAGGCACTGAATACTGTGGAGATGTCAGTCTTTTAAAAATGAATTGCTAGGGACACCTGAGTGGCTCAGCGGTTTAGCGCCTGCCTTCAGGCCAGGGCATGATCCTGGTGTCCCAGGATCGAGTCCCACATTGGGTTCCCTGCATGGAGCCTGCTTCTCCCTCTGCCTGTCTCTGCCTCTCTTTCTCTCTATGTCTCTCATGAATAAATTAAAAAATAAATGAATTGCTAGGGGGATGCCTGGGTGACTCAGCGGTTTAGCGCCTGCCTTTGGCCCAAGGTGTGATCCTGGTTTCCCGGGATCGAGTCCCACATTGGGATCCCTGCATGGAGCCTGCTTCTCCCTCTGCCTGTGTCTCTGCCTCTCCCTCTACTTCTCTCTCTCTCTGTGTCTCTCATGAATAAATAAATAGAATCTAGAAAAAAATAAATGAATTGCTAGGGCTAAAATAATCAATGAAAATTTGATTGCAGTCCCTCTTCTATATTTTTTTGAATTGAGGAAATTAAAATCTGAATAAACTTAATAAGCAATAATACTATTATTAACAACATTTTTTAGAGGTTACTACATGCCAGAATATTTGTATCTATTTTTAACTAGTTTCCATGAATTCAGAACAGAATAACTATGAATAATTATGAAAGTTTTAAGAAGGAAGAGTGGTAAGGGGGTATTGGCACCACAGAGTATTAAAAAATATGCTATAAACTACTTACTTAACAAGTGTGATACCTATTCAAGAAAGTAAATAAGTTGAAAATGTATTCATTTTGAACTTATGTTTGCATTTTTATATACACAAGTATGTCATATATTCTGCATGTGATAGTCAGCTACTAATTTTGATTTTGTTTTAAAAGATAAGCTTAGACCCTCACTTTATACTCCCAAATAAATTACATTTGGATGAACTAAATAAAAAAATCAGTGCCATAGAAAATTGATAATGACTATCAAAGCTTCCCCTCAAGTCGTTGTCTTCGTCTTCTTCTTCTTCTTCTTCTTCTTCTTCTTCTTCTTTTTTTTAAAGATTTTATAACTTATTTATTCATGAGAGACACAGAGAGAGGCAGAGACATAGAAGGAGAAGCAGGTTCCTCGCAGGGAGCCTGATGTGGGACTCAATCCCCAGACGGAGATCACGACCTGAGCTGAAGGCAGATGCTCAACTGCTGAGCTACCCAGGTATTCCCTCACTCCCATCAAGTTTTCTAGATACATGTTTTATTTCAGTTTCTTCAGCTGTTTTTCATTAGTTATAATTTCTAGACTCTCCACAATTCTGGCCACACCAAAAAGCCCTTTCACCCATGTTAATGACCTTAGACATTATCTCTTGAGCTGTTTTAAGTAGGTGAATATCTTTGAATTATTACCCTATTTGCAAAATGGAAAATGGTTGGAAGTGGAAAGGCAGAAGGACCAGCTAGGAAGCTGTTGTAGTCTAAGAAAGACAACAGTTGGGGTGACTGGGTGACGGGCACTGAGGGGGGCACTTGACGGGATGAGCACTGGGTGATATGCTGTATGTTGGCAAATTGAACTCCAATAAAAAATAAATAAATAGAAAGACAACAATGGCTGTGAGTAAGGCGGAGATTGTGAGGAAGCAGAAGTGTTTAAGGGTTTATGATTGATGGGACATGGGGTCTGGACATGGTGCTGTTCGCTAAGATGGAAAAATGGGAGGAACAGACTGCATGGGATTTGAGTTTATTCTTTGGCTGAGTTTGAAGTGCTGTAAAATGTGGAAGTGGAGATGGTGGTAGACTTTTAGACAAATGTACTGGCCTGGAACTCTTGAATGGAAATGCAGATTTTGGAGTTATTGTTGTATAGGTAGGAACTGATGCTAGGAGACTGAAGGGTGGTTGAGATGATTAGTCTTTAGCCTAGGTAGGTCAGAACTATCATGGGGAACATGGTGGCAGAGGAGGAGGGGACCCATGGCCTCCACAGCAGAGAGCACCACTTACTAAGTTAATTTAGCTACAGCTCCTCTGAATGTTCAACCAGCTGGCAACTAGAGTCATTGCTGAGCCCTCATATGGCACAAATCCTCAAGAAGACTCTCCAGCCACTAGTGGCAAATTGACTTTCCTGGGCTGCTTCTGTTCAGAAGGCCAACAGTTTGTCCTCATAGTAACCATCCTGCCCTTCCCCACTCTGGGCTCTGCAGGCAAGGAGGAGTTAGGCGCCCAAGAGTGAGAACAGCCAGGTCTTAATTAAATTATAGGCCCGACTGCTGCCAAGTGCTCAGGACTCCTTGTGTCCAAGGACTGCAGACGAGTCAGGGTCTTGGCAGGACCATGACCAGCAGAAGAAGCAGGGCTGCTGGTGCACAAAGGGCCAGGGGGGAGTATGTTTGCCTGGCAGGTGGTTCTCTTGGGACTGTCAGGTGTGCCCTTGTCTAATTGTGGCCTGAGAAGAGATGAGGATCTGGGGTGTACCACCAATAAGTCGCCAAGACCTGAGGAAGTGACAGTTGAGAGGTGGAGATTTAGAATAAATACTGAAGGTTACTTCCTGGGGCCAATGATGTGGGTGACAGGGCTCTAACGTTTACTTCTAGCTCCTGCAGGAAGCTAAGCCCAGGGAAGCCGCGGGAAGCTGCTTGTAAAAGCACGTAGAGGGTGAGTCATTGGCAGCCACAGACTGCAGCCCTCGATCTCTCTCAGGCCAGCTGAACCTTGCACCTCCAGACCTGTGCATCTGCATGGAGACATGCCCTCCCGGGCAGCTTCCAGCTGGTGTCGGTACCCAGGCCTGATCACTTCCATCCATTGTGAGGCTTCTCTAGGGCCATTGTGGCAGGGAACCCATGCTGGGCTGCAGAGATTCAGCCATGCAGTGGTGGAGGGGCCATCTTGCCTTACTTCCTCTTTTCTTCCCCTTTCCTTTGATGAGTGTCAGGCCTGTGACTTTGTGTGGGGACTGCCCCTGCCTTCTGCTCTCATTCCTCTCATCTCCTGTGGGCATGCCCCCCCATCATCTCCTGTACTTCTCACTCCCCTTTGGGATCTGCTTCATCGAGGACCTGAGCTGACCCAGGGGAGCTTTGGGTAGGCTGAAATCACAGAGACGATTTGGGATCTCTGACATGTCCTGAAGCGGAGGACTTGCTTTGAGTGATACAGAGGTATTAGGCTCACAGGCAACTTTGAAGTCAAATTTTTGGAAGATTTTGAATATTCCATTAAGAAAGGCAAATTTTACTTGAAAAGATACAGGGAACAGAGAACCTATGGAAAAAAAAAACAAACATAGTAGAGGAAATCTCACTGAAGCAGAAAACAGCTGAAAATAGGCAAGTCTCATAAAGGGACAGACATGGGCCCCATACCGGTGTTGGCTGAAACCACTGCCGGGGCTAGTTTAAGTTGTGAGGAATGGCCCTAAGTCCTGTAGGGAGACCAGACTGATTTTATAGCCACTGGGAGTTTTGGGCATCCTCTAACTGTAAGAATTCCCATCACAATGTTGCCTCTTGCTAGGGTTGAACATTTGTGTACACTCCCCCAATCCTTGTGTTTCAGTCCTATCCCCAAGGCAATTGCCTTGGGAGGTGGGGCCCTGGGGAGGTGATTAGGTCGTGGGGGTGGAGCTTTATGAATGGGATCAATGCTCTTCTGAAAGGACCCCCAGAGTTCTGCCTGACCCCACCACCAACGAAGGACCCTGCAAGAAGATGCCATTATGCACAAGTGACCCTCACCACCTGCCAGTGCCCCCACCTTGGGCCTAAGCCTCCGGAACTGTGAAAAATGTTTCTGTTGTTTATAAGCCACCGACAGGCTAGAACATCTTTACTTTTTGCTTCTACCCCAGTAAGTTACAAGTGTTTGCCCACCTTTTTGGCTCCGTCTAATTGTTGCCTTTTAACATCTGGGCAGGGCCAGAATAGTGTCTTCAGAGAGGACTTGCCCCCAGGGAGGCAGGACAAATGGCATCTACACTGGGGGCAGGGGGTAGGCCGAAGAATGTCCTGGAGGACTCAGAGGCCTGCCGGACTTCCTTCCAGAGCCCTCAGAATTCTAGCGCTAGAATATGAATAGAATATGGAGTTTCCCATAATTTTCTACTGAAGTGCAAGAAAACAGAACAAAACAGGCAGCCGGGGAGGAAGGGCCCTGATTAAGGGGACCGTGGTGGGCAGAGGGAAGGTGACACCAGCCCCTGGTTTCGAACCCCACGGTGCTGTTGCGCACCCTGTCCCTCCAGCTGAAGCTCAGAGGAAGCCTCAAGCTGCTTGACGTGGTGAGTACGTGGCACAGGAGAACTTTCCAGACTTGACCAACTCCACCTTGAACTCTCCTTTGCACAGTTAGGAGCCCCCGAAGTGACTGCACCAGCTCTGCACATGTAGGGAGTGGATGCGGTGACTCTGCTGCGTGAGGCTCCTCAGCTGGAGAAACCAAGAGGTGAGGAGACAAGGGACATCCTGAGTGTCCTGGCGTCTTTGCCCGCACTCTCTCCAGTAGGTGATGCTGTCTTGTCGCATGTTCCGCACCTCAAGCCTCAAAAGGAAACCCGGTTAAGAAACAACCTACAGAATGGGAGAAGATATTTGCAAATGACGTATCAGATAAAGAGCTAGTTTCCAAGATCTATAAAGAACTTATTCAACTCAACACCAAAGAAACAAACAATCCAATCATGAAATGGGCAAAAGACATGAAGAAAAATCTCACAGAGGAAGACATAGACATGGCCAACATGCACATGAGAAAATGCTCTGCATCACTTGCCACCAGGAAAATACACATCAAAACCACAATGAGATACCACCTCACACCAGTGAGAATGGGGAACATTAACAAGGCAGGAAACCACAAATGTTGGAGAGGATGCGGAGAAAAGGGAACCCTCTTGCCCTGTTGGTGGGAATGTGAACTGGTGCAGCCACTCTGGAAAACTGTGTGGAGGTTCCTCAAAGAGTTAAAAATAGACCTGCCCTACGGACCCAGCAATTGCACTGTTGGGGATTTACCCCAAAGATTCAGATGCAATGAAACGCCGGACACCTGCACCCCGATGTTTATAGCAGCAATGTCCACAATAGCCAAACTGTGGAAGGAGCCTCGGTGTCCATCGAAGGATGATGGATAAAGAAGATGTGGTCTATGTATACAATGGAATATTCCTCAGCCATTAGGAATGACAAATACCCGTCATTTGCGTCAACGTGATGGAACTGGAGGGTATTATGCTGAGTGAAGTAAGTCAATCGGAGAAGGACAAACATTATATGTTCTCATTCATTTGGGGAATATAAATAATAGTGAAAGGGAATATAAGGGAAGGGAGAAGAAATGGGTAGGAAATATCAGAAAGGGAGACAGGACATGAGAGACTCCTAACTCTGGGAAATGAACTAGGGGAAGGGGAGGAGGGCGGGGGTGGGGGGTGGGGATTAATGGGTGACGGGCACTGAGAGGGACACTTGACGGGATGAGCACTAGGTGTTATTCTGTATGTTGGTAAATTGAACACCAATAAAAAATTAACTTATTAAAAGAAAAAAAGAAAAAGAGGTGAGGCTCAGCGGCTAAGCGTGCTTGCCTTCGACTCAGGGCGTGATCCCAGGGTCCTGGGATCGAGTCCCGCATCCGGCTCCCTGCATGAGGCCTGCTTCTCCCTCTCCCTGTGTCTCTGCCTGTCTCTCATGCATAAAGTCTTAAAAAAAGAAAAAAAAAAAAGGAAGAAAGAAAGAGGCGAGCCTGCGGGCGAAGGGCAGCTATAGGCTCCAGGGTGCGGTGAGGCCACGGGGTGCAAGGGTCCGGTGAGCCTCCGGGTGAGGCAAGGCTGTGGGGTGTGGCAAGCCTCCGGGATGCAGCGAGGCCGCGGGGTGCAGGCGTGTGGCGAGACTCCAGGGTACAGGGGTGCAGCGTGGCTCCGGGGTGCAGCGAGACCGCGGAGTGCAGGGGTATGGCGAGGCTGCAGGGTGTGGCGAAGCTGGGGGCTCCGGGGTGCAGGGGTGCGACGAGCCTCCAAGGTGTGGCGATGCTGCGGGGCGCGGGGAGGCGGTGGGGTGCAGGGGTGCGGCGAGGCTGCGGGTGCCGGTGCGCTCTGCTCACCAGGAGTTCTTCGTGCAGGGGAGCAGCTTCCAAGCTGGGTCTGGTGGGGGCTGTTGTATTTCGCTGCGGAGGTTTTAGCGCCAGGCCAGTCCGGCCCTGAGCGCCTCAGTGGGTGAGGCAAGGAAGTCAGAAAACCCTCAGCACCAGGGGCGGCGTGGAGAGCGTGTCATCCCCGAAGTGGCTTCAGAGCATTTGCAGCATCGAGGTCGTGTCGGGTCCTCCGAGATTCGGAGAGAGTCCCCGGAAGGCCTGCAACGGAGACCTGTGGCTGAACACACGTCTCTTTTCTGACTGGACAACCTGCAGGAGATAGGTTTTGTTGTTTTGTGTTGTTTTAACCCCCGGGGGATTATTTCTAGCCTAGAAGCAGCGGCTTCTTTCCAGGCTTCTTTCCAGGTTTGATTTTCAAAAAAATACATTTTTTCCTGTTTTTATCAAATCACAACTGACTCCTGGTCTCTGAGCTGCTTGTAGAGAAAGGTGGTTGGATGGATGTTGGGTTTGGAGGGGTGGAGGAGCAGGCTTGTGGGGGCTTTACCTTCCGCGGGGCGGGCATAGGGCAGGCAGGCCTCATGAGCCAACACTCTACGACCCCTCTCTCTGCAGGAGGTGCCACTGCGAAGGGCATGTCACTCGAGGTGTTTGACATGGGCCAGGGAAGATGCTACGGTGCTGCGTGGACCTTTTTATTCCCTTCAAGTTGATAAGGCTTGTGGTGTTTTTTGCCAAAGTTTTATTTTTATTTTTTATTTTTTAAATTTCTTTTTATTGGAGTTCAATTTGCCAACATACAGAGTAACACCCAGTGCTCATCCCGTCAAGTGCCCCCCCAGTGCCCGTCACCCAGTCACCCCTACCCCCTGCCCTCCTCCCCTTCCATCACCCCTAGTTCGCCTCCCAGAGTTAGGAGTCTCTATGTTCTGTCTTCCTTTCTGATATTTCCCACACATTTCTTCTCCCTTCCCTTATATTCCCTTTCACTATTATTTATATTCCCCAAATGGATGAGAACATATACTGTTTGTCCTTCTTCGATTGACTTACTTCACTCAGCATAATCCCCTCCAGGTCCATCCACGTTGAAGCACATGGTGGGTATCTGTCGTTTCTAATGGCTGAGTAATATTCCATTGTATACATAGACCACATCTTCTTTATCCATTCATCTTTCGATGGACACCGAGGCTCCTTCCACAGTTTGGCTATTGTGGACATTGCTGCTAGAAACATCGGGGTGCAGGTGTCCTCTTTGCCAAAGTTTTAAATGTTGAAACTCTGTCTTATTAGGCTGTAACGAGAACATGGCCTGTTGGTTGGGACACACTGTTTGCTTAAATCTCTTCCTATTTCCCTTTATTGACGTGTTGCCAGTGAGGGTTTTGGCAGAAACATAGGCAGATGCAGAGCCTGCGAGGAGGGTCTCCTTACAGTGTGGGGCGAACTCAGGAGACAACCTGGGGCGTTGCTGCACCCAGAGAGCTGGCAGGCGTTGGTGAGCCAGGGCCGGGGCAGGAGTGGCTGTCTGCAGGGTCCCAGGAGCTGGAGGAGCACCCCCTGAGCCTAGGGGGTTTGGCCCTCCGCCACCTGTAGCCTGCCTGAGCCTCCCAGAGGACGCACCAGAGGCCAGAGGTTGCAGGGTCCACTTGCACTTCCTCTGGGGCGGCCCTGGGCACAGAGCAGTGCAGGGAGCATGGGGCGCGGTGAGAGGACAGGGGTGAGGGTGCAGGGCCAGGCCCGCCTGCATGTGTTTTTAACCTAGGAGCTGAACGTGACGAGCAATGAAGATTAAAGTTGTAGTTTACTTGGGAAGAACCGAGAGGTCCTTAGCTCTCTGGTGAACCTCAGTGGTTGAGGAGAAGGGTATCTCCTGTGACCTGCTTGTAGTGGGAGGTGGGGGAGTCATTTCCGTGCAACGGTAAAGCAGCAAGAGCATCTATGGAGAGGACCCTACGGGTGCCCATGGCAATGGGGTCACCCAGGCCCTGATGTCTGGGGTCCGTCGGCCCTTCTGTCCCAGCTGGACGTGTGTGGGGATGGCCACCCTCCTGCCAAATGTTCTGCTCCTCTTGCTTCCTGGTGTCTTAGCTTTCAGAACATGGATGGTGTCCAGTGTTGCCCACACTTGGGAGGGACTGGAGCTGAGGACAAGCTGTTTGGAGATCAGGAGGCTGGTGGAGAGGGCCGCACAGGGAGGGGGATGCAGGGGGCGACAGACTCCTGGCCGCTCCCCGTAGTGGCTGTCCATGCCTCCTGGAGGTGATCACCTGCCGCCTGTGCCCACTGCTTCCTGCACTTCTCTTCTCACCCGTGGCTGCTGTAGGGCCTGGCCCCTACCACTCCTGAATCCTCCCAGGCTCCTGTACACAGGTGTCCATGGCCACACCCGACCTGTCGCTCTGATGATGAGTGCCTGGTACCTGGGGCTGTAGTGCGGCCTTCATCTCTGGAACGCAAAGCTTCTCTGTGTCTCTGTTCACGTCTCAGAGTGAAGGTAAAGGCAACTTCCCCACGTTATTGAAGCCCTAACCCCCAGCCCTCAGAATGTACTACATGTGGAGATGGGGCCTTCAAAGAGAGGAGTGAGTTAAAGCAACATCCTGGGACGCACCCTTGGTGCCCTCTGACTGATGTCCTTGTAAAATGAACAGGAGATGATGGGTGGCTATGAGGAGGCAGCAGGTGGCCGCCCAGGAGCCGTGGACTGAGGCCTCAGAGGACACAGCCCAGCCGGAGCCTGAGAAACTCGGCTTCAGTGGTTTGGGCTGTCGTTGGCACTGGCCCCACGCTACCTGAGCACCGGCAGGGTGAGCCATCTACTGTTGGGCCTGGCACCCTGGCCCTCCCGGGACGGGTGTCCACCGTACATCATCCGTGATTACCATCCTAAATTACTACTCGAAGAATAAAAGTGTATTTAGGTTTATCCATGTGTCCTTCACTTGAATTCATGAAGCGGAAGGATGGCGGGGCTCTTTCTGTCCCTATGTCGCAAGTACGCAGAATACTTCTAACACTAACGTTTCAAGTTCCTTTCCCCAGATCAGCCCAGCTGAGTGCAGTGGTGGAGAACCTGCTCACAATGTGGCTGCTCACAACACCTGCCCCACAACGCACGCACAGGCTGGCACCTGGTGTGAGCCAGGAGGCAGACAGGAGGCCAGGAGGGAGGTGCGAGGCTAGGTGCTAGTGTGAGTTGGGAGGGATGCAAGGCCAGGAGGTGGTGTGAGCTGGGAGGGAGATGCAAGGCCAGGAGGGAGGCATGAGGCCAGGAGCTGGTGTGAGCTGGGAGGAGATACGAGACCAGTAATGAGGGGCTGGGGGGCCTGGCTTAAAACGCCCCAGATGAGCTCCTTAGCCAGGAGGAGGCAGTGTCATCGAGGGAGCCTGGCAGTGAAGGGCTTGCAAGTTGAGCGGAAACAAGTGGAGGCCGTGGGCAGGTCTAAGGTCAAAATTAAACATATGGAACAGGAAGAGGAGCCAGCGGCTATGGCCAGGGGCAAGGCTGGCCAGTGGCTCTTCTCATGGACGGCACTGTTTGCCTTGGCTTGCCTTCTGAGGGCTCTCCGAAATGTCACTGTCAAGGGCATGCCTTTGGTTTGAATTTGTCGCTTCCTCAAGGCAGAGGCTGACACAGTGGAGAGCTTGTCCACGCAAAGAGATTCTGTGTTTTTCTCTCTGGACTCAAGCAGAATTGATCCTGATTTCTTGGCAGTGTGTTAATAGTACAGGAATTTAGGCCACATGTTTTCCTTCTTGCTGTTCCAACAAACACTGTTAACTGCACTAGATCTTGAGATCTACTTCTGTAATTTATCCATAGATACCTGTAGGATACATGCCAGGCACTATGGATGACTTTATTTTTTTTCTCTTATTTATCACAAAGAATTTTAAACATGAAAAACAACAGGATAATGGACATGCGTACATAGGCATCACCTACTGCTTTCGGTAATCGTTGACACGTTGCCACTTTTGCTGAGTCCTTTTAAAGTAAATTATAGATGTTCTAGACATCAGGGTGCTTCATACTGCAAAGCTTTAGCACATACTCTTTCAGAACAAGGATATTTTCTTAAGTAAACACAAAGCTGTGATCACATCGAGCAAAATTAACAATTACCACGGAACGCTCAGGCTGTGTCCTCATGTCGCTGCTGTGCCCTCAGGTTGGTGGGTCACTTCATTTTCATCTCCAGCAGTGACAGGGTCATACTTCTCTTTTACTTGCAAAATGGTGGTTCTGGTGCCCACACTTACTATCTTATGGGAATATTGTGAGATGAGGCAAAATGGATGTGGAGTCCCTCTGAAAGCTGAAAGCGCAATATTAATTTCAGGGATCACTTTTATGGAGAAATGAGATTTCTCAGAGACAAAGTGAGTGGAACTTTCTACATTAGTTGTCATCCAGTGGATATGTGTTTAAGAGAAGCTTTTGTGTTTGGGGGGGCTTTCAAGATGGGAAGCCTGCATCACCTTAAGAAAATGGTCTCCAGGGTGCCTGGGTGGCTCAGGGCATGATCCTGGGATCGAGTCCCATATCAGGCTCCCCAGTGGGGAGCCTGCTTCTCCCTCTGCCTGTGTCTCTGCCTCTCTCTCTGTGTCTTTCATGAATAAATAAATAAAATCTAAAAAAAAAAAACATAACAAAAATGATCTCCAGCTTAAGAAGGGCATGAAAATGAAGGCAATGAAAAAATCCTGCATCGCAGATGAGAGCTCGTGGGATGGTGGCACAGCTATTACTCTCAGTGAGCCACTGGTTCTCGGGGAGCACAGGGCATCTCAGCGCTCCATCCAGGTGAAAGAATGGTCCCGGCTCATCCTTCCAGAGTCTCTCCGGTATTGCTTTTCATCCCTCCAGCCACAGGGTTCTCTCCAGCTTCACCCCACACTCAGAAATGTGAATTGGCCTTAAGAAATCTGGCACATCTTGAATAAGGTATTTTAAAAATGCCCTGGGTGTCTGATATCTGCATGTTAAAGTGTTAACCCCCCAGAGGCTCGGCCCAGTACCGTGGACACTTTATGTCCAGGGTAGCACAGAAAGCCACCATAATGCTCTGAATCTATGGTAGTCACAGATCATAATTATTGCTCAATAAATGAGAAAACCTTCTTCTTCATCTTTGAATAGTAAGTGAAGAATGAGGAGGAATGCCAATTTTATAATTTTGATTAATTTAGCACTTAAAAGAAAAACAGAGGGTTTTTAATGATAAAATTCATGGCATAAAGCCCCTGGCTTCCCTTGTCACCATTCTTCTGGGAAATATTTAGTGTCCTCTACCTCCTTGAAGAATTTGACCTTAGCTAAAAACCAGAGGCATTAAGGACAGGGGACTGCAGTCTTTGTGGAGTGATTTCAGAAGGAAAGAAGCCCGGCCAGGTAGAAATGCAAGACTCAGGACAAAACCAAGGTCTTTTAATGATTAGCTCAGCCCTGTAGTGCACCAACACTGGAGAGTGAACGCCCCAAACCTTGCCAATGCCTTCTCCTTGTTTGTAACACCTTTTTCTGATGTTCTCATCCCGTGTCTCTCATACCCGTCGTCATCAACATCTACTGAGTACTTAACCTGAGAGACACTCTCACTGGTGCGTGGTGATGAAGTGCTTGGGCTGGGCTTGGATCTGCTGATTTCTTACCGACCTTGCACCATCTGAAGGCCGTTTCCTCATTTGGAAGAGGGGGGCTAGTGGCAGCCCCTCTCTCACAGACGTGTTTAGTGTGGCACCTGACACGTGCTCGGGGCTCAGTGAATGTCAGTTGTTTTTGTTCCTTGGCTGTGTGTGACAGTCCACGTGTTGGCCTGGGAAAGAGACACGAGGACCAGGAGGTGGTGTGAGCGCAAAGACACCACGCACAGAGCCTCCTTAGACGAGGACAGCTCTTTGCGCAAGATGCACGGTGAGGTACAGATGGCTACACGGAGGGGCACGCGGGCTGCTCCCCGAGGACTAGACGGGGAAGCGGGAGGGTTCTAGTCCAGGGACCCATGCTGTCCCTGCTCCCCGTGTCTTCACCTCAGTAGAGAGGGATTCGATTGGACGAACAGCTCCTAACCTTTTTTTGAGTGCCTTGAGCCTGTAAAATGCTCTGTGAAAAAGGAGTCTCATTGTCAAATAAATTTGGGAAACAATGAACATTTTCTCTCCCTCTTGGAGAATCACAGTGAATTGCTCTGAATTGAAGAATACTGTGACTACTCTGCATTAAAGAAACCTGCTTAATGTGGTTAAACTCAGAGTATCCTGAAATTATTTGTTTGTTGATCCTCTCCCCCCTCTTTTTTATTATTCAATAAGATATATTTTATAGACATCAAAATTTTGAACTCTGGGAATTAAAGGTGCTAAGCTACTTCCATGGAAGGAAAGAGTGTTCTTGAATGTTACATAGTCAGTGTTCCAAATAGTAGTGATAGAAGTTGAGAAATGTTTATTATCCAAATGGGAAAAATTAAAAC
This sequence comes from Canis lupus dingo, assembly GCF_003254725.2. Taxonomy (NCBI): domain Eukaryota; kingdom Metazoa; phylum Chordata; class Mammalia; order Carnivora; family Canidae; genus Canis; species Canis lupus. The sequence continues at coordinate 20,140,599 of NC_064258.1, read as the reverse complement.
TCAACCAATGGGTCTAAATATCCAATTTCGAAATTTACTCAACTTTTCTCTTTCATGCTTTTCAATCTGTTTTTCCTTGTCTCTCTCCAGGGTCTCATTTTTTCCTAATCTTTCCTGCTATATTTCGATCCTCTTCCCCTTTTGAGTTTGTAGGATATACTTTAACTTTCTGTAAACCTAATGTCTCACAAAACTTTAGAAAATATTGGACTATATAATCCCTCAAGTCCCTCACTTTAGAAAATATTGGACTATATAATCCCTCAAGTCCCTTTGAAAAGTCTATTTTTAGGTATAATACAAGGCTAACATTTGTCCTAAGTCTCTGTGCTGAGGCCGTTCTGATTCCCTCACACCTGAACATCCTCAGTACTACTGTTCACTATGACCTCGAGGTAAGCTGTATTTCTAGAAAGTGGAGTCATACCATCCTTCGATTTATTGTTTAGATTTTGCAAAAGTATATGTACTATCAGGCCCTCTAAATCAAACCTCATAAAATAAAATAGAATTTTGAAGCTAGTATGATAGAGAAATGGGATTATTAATATTCATTCCATGAAGGAGGTGACCTTGGGACCACAAAATTAGCTCCAGTAAACTTTGCCTGTGAATTGAAAATCCACTTGTAAATACAACATGATCTCACTCATATGTGGAATTTAAGAAACAAAACAGATTAACGTAGGGAGGTAAAACAGGACCAAACCCTAAAACAGACTCTTAATTCTAGAGAACAAATTGAGGACTAGTGGAGGAGATGGGGGCGGGTTGGGGGTGAGGGGATGAGGGAAACAGGTGACAGGGATGAAGGAGGGCGCTGGTCTTGCTGAGCACCAGGTGTTGTGTATAAATGATGAATCATTACATCGTCTCCCTGAAACTAATATTGCACTGTGTGTTAACTAACTGGAATTTAAATAAAAACTTGAAAAAAGGAAAAAAAGAAAATCCACTTGTAAAGCCTGATACATGGCCATTTAGGGTAACAATGGGTAATAACTACAATAATACCTATTTTGTTCTTAGGAGTCAGAATTTCAAGGGGGAGAGAAAGCAACGAATTCAGTTATGAATAACTTCCTTTAATTGGAGGCATAGGGTTTAATGTTAAGATTTAACTAGGAACCTTAATCATCTTTAAAAGTTTATGGGCCACCAGAGCCTAATGGAGATGAAAATTATACAAATTTGCACAAATGTAAAGAGGGGGAACCTGGCATAGGTTATAAGGAAGCCTAGTCTTGGAGTCTGTGACTGGGAAGTGGTTTGCTATAAAACCTTGTTTATCTTGAACACGGAGAATGTTCCCCTTTCAACCATCTGCTGGTAATCTTTGAAAGTCCTTGTTAAAGGTATGAACTCTGCTGTTATTTGTGTTACAGGAAAGCAATACCCAGTGAACGAGCTTCAGTCTTTTTGTGTGACTGAGAATCTTGCAGTTTGTCTGGGTCATGATTCTGAAAGCAAATTTTGTTTTGTCCGTGAGGTTGCCATAGAGGCTGGACAGTCTGGCCCATGGGGACAGAGTCCTCACTCAGCCACTAAGTGGGTGAGTGAGCCAAACTTCCTTTTGCCTGAATGAAAAAGGGAGAGTATGAAAGGACCTCTCTAATAATGTTGCTAAGAGGCCCCATAAGAAGGGCATGTGAAGCTTTTAATGTTTGGCATGTGGTCCTTGGTAAATGTTAGTTCTTGTTACAAACTTAGATATTAAAATGTCCACACCACCCAAACAATCTGTAGATTCAGTGCAATCCCTATAAATATTCCAAAGGCATTCTTCGCAGGAATAGAACAGACAGTCCTAAAATTTGTGTGGAACCACAAAAGACCCTGAAAAGCCAAAGCCATCTTGAGAAAGAACAAAGCTGTAGGTGTCATGCTTCCTGATTTCAAACTGTATTACAAAGCTCTAGTAATTAAAATAGTATGGTATTGGCATAAAAAGGGACACAGACCAATGAGCCCAGGAATAAAACTGTGTGTGTGTGTGTGTGTGTGTGTGTGTGTGTATAGCCAATTAATTACAGCAAAGGAGTCAGGAATGTATAATGAGGAAAGGACAATCTCTTCGAAAAATGCTGGCAAAAGTGGACAGCCACATGCAGAACAGTGACACTGGACCACTATCTTATACGGTACACAAAAATAACTCAAAATGGATTAAAGACTTGAATGTAAGACCCCAAACCATAATACTCGTAGAAGAATATATAGGTGGTAAGCTCCTCGACGTTGGTCTTGGTGGTGATTTTTAAAATCTGTAACAAAAAGCAAGGGCAACAAAAGGAAAGATAAATGAGTGGAACTACATCAAATAACAAAGCTTCTGCACAGCAAAGGGTACCATCCATGGAATTAAAAGGCAGCCTACTGAATGGGAGAAGATATTTACAATCCTATACCTGATAAATGGTTAATATCCAAAATCTAGAACAAACCCATACTCTCAATAGCAAAAACCAAACAGCCCAATTAAAAAGTGGGCATAGGATCTGAATAGACATTTTTTTCAAAGAAGCCACACAGATGGCCAATGGACACATGAAAAGATGCTCAACATCATTAATTATCAAGGAAATACAAGTCAAAGCTGCGATGAAATATCCCCTCATACCTGTTAGGATCAGAAATTGTTAACAGGCATTGGCAAGGAAGCAGAGAAGAGGGACCCGTCGTGCTCTGTTGGTGGGAATGCAAACTGGTGCAGCCACTGTGGAGAACAGGATGGAGGGTCCTCAAAATTTTAAGACTAGACCTAGCATTTGACTCAGCACTCCCACTTTTGGCTATGTATTCAAAGAAAACAAAAACACTAAACTTGAAAAGATGTCTGCACCTACACGTTTATAACAAAATTATTCATAATAAACTATGGAAACAACTAAAGTGTTTACTGGTGCCTGGTAGATAAAGACATTGCTGACCACTCACACAGGCACAGCAGAAAAATACTCAGCTGTAAAAGGGAATGGAATCTTGCCATTTGTGACAACATAGATGGGCCTCAGGGACATTAAGCTCAGTGACATAAGTCAGAGAAAGACAAATACTACCTCATCTGATCTCTCTTATATGCGGAATCTAAAAACAAACCAGCAAACAAACAACCAAGCTCGCAGACGGAACACGCTGGTGGTTGCCAGAGGTGGGGGGGTGGGGGTGGGAGAAACAGATGGAGGGGGTCAAAACAAAAAGAAGAATAAAGCAGTAATGCATTTTCACCTTAGAAACCTTATCTATTACAGAAACACAAAAGGAAGCAAATGCAATATATACCATAACCTTGCTGAGCAGAGGATTGCCTCTTTTTAATAAAAATGGAGACCACCAAAATAAAATATATATATATATATATATACTTTAATTTTTTATTTAATTTCAATTTAGTTAATACACAGTGTATTATTAGTTTCAGGGGTAGAATTTAGTGGTTCAGCAGTTGCATATAACACCCATTGCTCATCACATCACCTGCCCTCCTCCATGCCTGCCACCTAGTGTACTCCATCCCTTCCTCCCCTTCCTCCATATTTAACTGAGATGTTCACCTAATGAAGTTCTGCTGTTTTCCATAGGGAGAGATCAGTGACATCCCAGCCTTAATAAAGGTGAATAAAAAGTAACTTCATATTTTAGCCAAGAAAAATGAACCAAGAAGCATTTGATGAAGAACGCTGTGTGGACCCCTCAAAATACTACAAGGTTCTGTCTTTCCCTGTGCACAGGTCTCATTCCAGATGTAGGATCTGTGGAAGTTAGGGTACAGCTTTACTATCATGGGTTGAATTGTGACCCCTGCCACCCCAGATTCATGTGTTCAAGTCCTCATCCTCACAACCTTGTTTGGAAGTGGTCATTGCGGCTGTCATCAGGTTAAGGTGAGGATCTGGGTGGCCCTAATCCAGTATGCCTGGTGTCCTTACAGAAAGGGGAACCCTGACATCGAGTCAGACATGCAGGAGGACAGCAGGGGACAGCAGGTGGCAGTGAGGGGGGTCATCGCAGGCCAGGGGGAGTGCCCTGGAGTGGGTCCCCACTTATAGCTTCAGAAGGAGCCAACCTGGTGGACCCTGATCTCACTCATGGCCTCCACGCTGAGAGATGTTACGTAGTTTGTAGTGTTTTGTTATGGCAAGCGCAGCTAGCTAATACACTTACCTGAATCCTTGGATTTCTGCCTCGAACCTTGGTTTCAGTGCTCAGAGCTCCTGCTGCGAGTCACTTTCCCTGCCTTCCCTGGTCCTAGCCGAAATTGCCCTTGCCCCATGATCTTTCCCCTGGCATCCTTGCCTGCGGGATCGCACACCCGGTGCTCCTTCACAGATCCAGGCTCTATTTAGGCTTTCTCATTTCAAGCGCCCATTTCTTGGTGCAACTTTCCTCGGCCGTGCCACCTCATTCATTCATCCTCCCACCCACTCATTCATTCATTCATTCATTCATTCATTCACTGGCTCACCACGGCAACGTGGGACTGTCATGTGGCTCGGCATCCTCCCTGATGCTTGTGGTTGGTAGTTTGCGATGCGGGGACACTGTATGCTGCTAACACTTGCTCTCTGCTGCTGTCACACAGCTGGTGACATGCGCAGCAAGTGCTCGGTGGCATGGAGGAGCTCAGTAATGAAAAGAAGCGAAAGGTGTTGCTTTTAGAAGAAAATAACTTGTTCCTTAATTGACGGGCCGTGCAAGTCAGGATGTTTTCTATCACAGGTATTGGGTTGCCTTCAAGCCAATGGTGTCATTAGGGCAGTCAGTGTGTCCAGGGAACTGTTTCCTACACGTCCTCCCTCTTTCTGTAGCTTCTGGTTCTGCCTCAGTTCTGTCTTCACCTGCTGAAAATGCAGAGTCACAGGTGGTGGGGCGGTGTTCCTAGAATTTCCGTGCAGATTTACCTGGAGAATCAACAGAGAATCCCTGGGTCTTGTCTTTGGAAGCAGCATAGTTCAGCCATCACTTTGGCCTCTGATGTCACTCCCACAGACGATCATGGGTTTGGTCTGTTTTCCTCCCCAAGCCCTGTGGTGGCGGCAACATGCTGCATCTCGGGGCCTCCTGCCTCCCCAGCGGCCCCATGAGCCACCCTCCCTTGCTTTGCTTCTGCTTTTGTTTAATTTCAGAAAATAGGTCACTGGCTCTTTGTACTTGAAGGAATCCTGCTGGTAATGCTGCAGGGAGCCTGATGGTGGGTGACCCGGCGGAGCGGTGCTGAGAGCGGGGGCTTGGGGTCTGGCCTGCACTGGGCGGTGTGGCAAGCACTCATCTTGGGTGCAGGGTCTCTCGGGGGCAGGGGCAGGCTTTCTTTGTTTCTCCGTTTTTGAGGAGGAAGCATGTTTCCCGTCTTCTCTTCCATCATATTTGTGTCTTTCTCATTTCTCTCTGCTCTTCCATCAGATTTGCTCGAGCTAATTAGGCCCGAGTAACTGCGGAGCCTGTGCCAGGTGCTACCTGAGGATTTTATAAGATGCCGGTGATGGTGCATGATTAAATCAAAGCAGGACAAATATAAATGATCTAGCTAATGAAGAGTGCACGAAACTATATAATCAAGTCCTAAAATTACCTAGTATTAGCTCCACAGAAAGCAGGAAAGTACAAGTGGCCAGAGTTTTCTGGGAATAGAAGAAATAAAAGTGCTCAAATTGGGTTCCACTCATTTTGGCACTGGGGTTTGGATTTGTGGGGGAGGATGGCTTGAGCTGTGATTGGACATTCTAGCTCCCGGAACAGGGTTGGGGGTGCGCCCAGGAGAGGTCTGCCCAGGTGCACTGGGCTGTTTCTCGGTGTGGTCAAGTGTGTCGTCTGCAGAACTCTGGGCTGCCGGACTCCAGGAGCACGTCCTGGCGACAGCCACTGTGGGGCTGCACCTGCTTCTGCCTGCCGAGCCTGGCAGCCACGCAGCCCCGGGAGGGCCCTGGCTTGTGCACATCACCATGCAAGGCAGAATTTAAAACTACTCGTGGCAAGTGTACCTCGTGTGTTGGCCATCACTTGCCCCTGTGTTTAAAGATGAGTGCTGGAGGGTATTATGCTGAGTAAAGTAAGTCAGTCGGAGAAGGACAAACATTATATGTTCTCATTCATGTGGGGAATATAAATAATAGTGAAAGAGAATATAAGGGAAGGGAGAAGAAATGTGTGGGAAATATCAGAAAGGGAGACATAAGGTAAAGACTGCTAACTCTGGGAAACGAACTAGGGGTGGTAGAAGGGGAGGAGGGCGGGGGGGTGGGAGTGATTGGGTGAAGGGCACTGGGGGTTATTCTGTATGTTGGTAAATTGATCACCAATAAAAAAAAATTAAAAAAAAAATAAAGATGAGTGCTATCCTTGAAAAGAATCCTCAAAAGCCACCCTGTCACTGAGGGCCTCTTTTCCTCACCTGGGAAAAGCCTTTTTTTTGCATCTTCCGTGTTATTCTGGTCATGATTTGTTCACACCTCCATCTTTCCCCCTGGGGCGTGAACTCCTTGGAGGCCGAGGAAACGAGTGTGCACCTGTGTGTAGCCCGGGCCACCGAAGGGACGCTGAGACACTGCTGTTGAGGGGATACCTCGAGGTGTTTATGAACCTTGCTGGTGTCATCTGAAGGTCAGATGAGATCACGCCTTTGAAATTGTAAAGAAGAAGCAAATCACTAACAAGACTGTTTGCCACCTGCCCTATAGTGTTCGAAACACTGTTATTCATTCGCTTCAATTTTATTAATATGTCAACCGCCTATTGCAGACGAGGAAACGAGGAAACGCTGCTTCTCCCTCTGCCTATGTCTCTGCCTCTCTCTCTCTCTCTCTCTGTGTGACTATCATAAAAAAAAAAAAAAAAAGAAAAGAAAAAGCAAACCGATACACAGACTGGCTCTTGTTTCTTGGAAATTCTACCTTTCTACAAATAAAATTGCAAGAAGTAAGCCATCCTCTTTGTTTGAACTCTCTCAAAGTTTAATAAATTCTGGAGAGGTTTGGTGCAGTTTTCTTTCTTAAAACATATTTTGCATATTTATTAATTTCTCTCAGTTTGTAGTTTTTTTGCCCCTTGCAGCATTTATTCCTCCTAGGAAAGATTTTTTAGGTTTTTTTTTTAAATCTTTTTTTTTTAATTTTTATTTATTTATGATAGTCACAGAGAGAGAAAGAGAGAGAGGCAGAGACATAGGCAGAGGGAGAAGCAGGCTCCATGCACCGGAAGCCCGATGTGGGATTCGATCCCGGGTCTCCAGGATCGCGCCCTGGGCCAAAGGCAGGCGCCAAATCACTGCACCACCCAGGGATCCCCGATTTTTTAGGTTTTTATTTGAAAGTCTTTCTGGAAGTATCGGGTTTAGGGTGGACTTCCTTCCACCTTTATTTCTAGAGTTCGAGAGAACATAAAATTTCTTCATGGTGGTTGACGTCTTTGCAGGTTAGTGCTGTGTAAAGGGTAAGGTATGTTGTTGGACATTGATGCGGTAGGCACAAATTTAGGAGACCTAGGCCCAGGGAGAGAGAGAGTCCACGAAGGGAGAGGACACTTAACCACACAGGGAATGAGATTCTGCTTCTCAGAATAATGATTTACTGGTGTCAACGTACTTTACAAGGGCACAGAAGTGCTTTTATTTATAACCCTATCGTTTGGCAGATAATAAACACTGCTGATATATTTCTGCTATTAGATTGACATTTTTATTTTTGACTAGGATGGAAAAGAATAAGTTTATTTAAAGACAGAATTGTAGTAGCTGTCATAGCTTTGCATTTTCCTCCATGTGTATTATGATCTATTTGATACTTAGTTGCTTCATATCTGACATCTGTTTTTTCTTCAGTGACACCATTTGACTAATAATCAAAGAAAATTCTGGTACAATTTTTTTTAGAGCAAACATAATGAAGACTTTAGTTTTGAACATAAGATAAAAAAATGTCAAGTACAGAGCATCAAATTAAAAGTAATTAAATCAATAGCATTAGGAGGCTAAAAATACTTCTGCCCCACACTGGAAAACTAATGGGTCTATGAAGGCATCAGAGGAAAAATGTGTTAACACAATGGCACAAATTTCAAATAATTCAAAGCACAAATGAGAAAGGGAGGGAGAAAAAAACAGGCAAATCTTGCATTTAAGGTGGAAGCTACACAGGAGAAATGTATAGAAACCCCATCTTCCCTTTGTGATGGCGCCTATGGAAGTTATCACCATAAATAGGAAACACAGAAGATTGTCCCGTGTCATTAACATCCAGGTCCTAACCAATCTCTATCCCCAAACCAAGTGACTTCCAGGCCGACCTCCTGTGGCCTCTAGGCCTGCTGCCCGGCCTGTGTTTTCTAGACTCAGATGGGATTGCCACCTGCACAGTTTGCGGGGGTACAGTGAGCTCCTCCAGGCCCACTACCTACCCCACTGCCAACCGGAGGCTTGGGATGCTCTAAGCAGAGGTTAGGAGAGGCGTCTGGACTCAAACCTGAATTTGGCCCTAGAAAGAAAGCTCACTTTTTCTTTGGTCCTCTGTATAACGGGAATGTTACTTCCCCATATTGAGGTGAAACTCACCTTGCACGGAAGTACCCATTTTAAAGCACATACTTCAGTGGCACTTAGTGTATTCACAGTATTGTGCAACCACTGCCTCTTTTGGTTCTAAAACGTTTTCAACACCAATCTTCTTTCTGTCTCTGGGTCTACTCATTCCAGATAAGTCATATAAGTGGGATCCTACGTTCAATATGTGACCTTTGTGTCTGGCTTCCTTCACTCAGCATTCTGTTCTCAAGACTGGTCTGTGTTATAGCAGGTGTCTGTACTTTTGTTCCTTGTCATGGCTGAGTAAACTTTCATTGTGTGGATGAACCATGTTTCGTGTAGACGTTCATCGACTGGTAGACATTTGGGTCATTTCCACCCTTTGGCTGTTGTGAGTAGTGCTGCTGTGATCATGGGCATGTGGGGACTTTGTTTGAGCTCCTGTCTCAGTTCTTCTGAGAACATACCCAGGAGTGGGGTTGCTGGGTCTTCGGATGGTTCTATGTTTAGCTCTTTGAGAAATGGCTAAATTTCTCCCCACAGCAGCTGAACCACTTGTATCTCCTCCAGAAATGTCTGAGGGTGTGAGCACAGAGTTTTGAGCATGGATCTGAGCTCATTACATCTGTTTTGGGGGCAGAGTCAAAGGGAAAAAGGCTGGACACAGGGAACTCGAGGGTGGTTTCTAGCTGGGCTTGTTCTGCTTGGACTTGGTTTCTTCTTGAGGCCTCCACTGCAGACTATGGAATGGGAACAGAGGACACGTCAGAAGGATCTGAACTGTTACCCAGTTAGTTCCTAAGTTGGCCTTGCCCAGTGCTTTGTCCTGACCACAACTCGCAGGTCATCTCCTCTCCTGAGGCTCTCGCCCGGGGTTTTCTGTGTAGCTGCTGCAGCTGGCACACCACTGGCCTGCTTGCTGCAATCCCCTCGGGACTTATTTGGCATTTCTGCTTCTCTATCCTGGGGGTCCTGAGGATTAGTAACTCAGCCACGATCACCGTACTGCTCTGGGTTCTCCTTTGCAAGCACTCTGCTCTCCAGGGCAGGGCCAGTGGGGATGGACTGCAGTGGGCTCAATGTGGACCAGGAACTAGAGGGCTGAGTGTCCTTGACTGAGGTGATGGTGGTAGGGGAGGGGAAGAAGAGTGGGAGGGTAGGAGAGCCATAGAAAATGTCTGCTTTTGCTTCTCAGTATCTCTAGGACACAAAATGGATGTAATCCTGGGCTAAGAGCCCCAGCCACATGGGTTATCTCCCTAGCCCGTCATCTTCCGAGACCGGAGACGGTGACTCCCCCCAGCAGAGAGGGGGAATGGGGAAGGGGATCTTGTCAGGCTCATGGCGTGTACCCTCCGTGGCAAACTGCTCTGATGGGGAGGAGGAGTGGGGCCTGGTGTGGGAGCAGATGTTGGATGGTTCATAACAACAAATACTCGGCCTCCAGCCATTGTATCTGTCAAAGTTGTTAGTTGACGACAGCAGATATTATAACTGTTTAAGATAAAAAAGAAGGGGATTTATTGGAGAGATATGGGGAGGCCCCAAGTTTGAATGTTGAAAACCAGACTTGGAAAGGAGGCAGAGACCTGGGGAGCCTGGGGTTCTGAGATGTAGCTACAAAGTGGCCACCATGCAGGGCCCGACTCAGCAGCTACATGCAGGACCATGGGGCTGGACACGGCCCCCATCTTCACCATACACAGATCTATCAGAATGCTCTCAGCTGCTTGGCACAGCTCGCACACCCAGTCTCTGCTCGGATTGGGGTCGGGAAGGGTGTCTAGCCCTCTTGCCTAAGTGCTCGTCTAGATGCCAGAGGAGGCAGGTGTGAATAGAGTGGGGGCGGGCAAGATGCTAGACGGGGAAATGTTCACCATAAATATGTTTACAATTTTCTTACAACGTGCTATACTTCAAAGGAGATGAGGCTTTCAGAGCATCTGGGGTCTTCCCTTTGAGAGAGAGAACAGGCTTGGTTTATGGAGCACTATGGATTATACCCCTTCCACTTAAATGGTCACTTTCCTTTCACTCAGATTCATCCCTCGTGAAGATGGAGAAGACAAGTTCACGTCCTGGTTCTCAAGGCTTGTGAGTGGGCATAGATTTGCAAGAAAAAGCAAGTTAGTAAGTAGGAACATTTTATTTTATTTTATTTTTTTAAAAGATTTATTTATTTATTTATGATAGACATAGTGAGAGAGAGAGAGAGAGAGAGGCAGAGACACAGGAGGAGGGAGAAGCAGGCTCCATGCTGGGAGCCAGACGTGGGACTCGATCCCGGGACTCCAGGATCGCGCCCTGGGCCAAAGGCAGGCGCAAAACCGCTGAGCCGCCCAGGGATCCCCTAAGTAGGAACATTTTAAAAGGAGGATTGTGTAGTTTAGACTGTGTAGTGATGTTGATGGTGGTATTGAGAGTCTACCCTAAGGTAATGCTGAATGGAATTATAAACCAAATGTGTTAATTTAAAAAAGAAAATCAATCATACAGACAAAGGCAAGGATTCAGAGTTTGGTTGTTGTGACTCCATGTGGCTTACTGTTAGGTGTAGCAAACCAATGCTAAGAAACAAGACTTGTTCAAACAATGTTCTCTGTGGGGTTGTGCTCATCTAGCTTTTTCTGGTCTGGGCACCAGAATCTGAGTGGAAAAAGTAAGGTTGGACCTGTCCAGTTGAGACAGGTGCCTGGCACTTCATGAGGCTGGGTGAGAGTGAGCACACCTGTGGAATGGAGTGAGAGAAGCATGTGGTAATGTCTGCATAAACAACAGTGAGCACATCATTAGTAGGCGGTATTTATCAAGTACAGCGATGTGTGTATCATAACATATAAGTATTATTAGTATGTCCATTCCTTAGAAGGAAATGAAGGCCCAGACTGAGTGAGGAGCTCCCTGAGGTTGCACAGCTAGGAGATGCAGAAGCTAGGGTGCAAGCCAGCCTACAAAATCCCATCCCCTGGGTTTGTGACTGTAGCCACGAGACTGTACATTCACCAGGCCGTGAGGAGTAAATATCTCCTCTGGAGTGATCTGCTGGACATGAATCTCAGATGTAAGAGAATACATTTGGGTTACCCCTGCTTGATTCTTTTGTATTTTTGAGTCTCCCTTGATCACTTTGTTATCTGATGTGGCTGATGACCCTGCTGCTCTGGTAGATGAAGGGCTCCTCTGGGGCGACTCAAAGACCCTAAACTGATGCCCGCTGCTCATGGCCATTTTTCACATTGTGCTTGGTGGTCTTTGAGGGGAGCATGGGATTTAATTATTATAAGGCTCTTTATAGCACAGAGGTGGTTTGAAGGGATCAAACAAACTCATCTTTCAGTTTTTTGAAACTGTCTCAAGCATTTATGTAAGTTTCCCCCCCTCTAAATTATTAAATAAACAAAACTTATACCCTGAGAACTTTCTTGGGAAAGCCAATATGACAGAAACAAAAAATGTTAATTCTGGGAAAATATCTGGCATCCCAAGTAAAACTTATATGAAAGGGACAAAGTGGAGAGATTTGGGAAGTGCACTCTGTTCTCCAATGTGTTCATCAACATTCTTGTCTTGTGAGGCCACATGATCACTTAATTGGATGTGGTAGGTCTTACCTATTTTGTCTTGACACTCTGCTGGGAGTTGTAAGGGTTGCAAATAAAGTACTGCTCTCCACGTCAAAGAATTTATAATCTTGTTAGAGGAAGAAAATCCTTGCATCTGAAATATTAAAATATGTGAGAACAGTAGAGACAATAAATGCTCTGGACCTGGAGTGGTTGGCTCCTTCCCAATGGAGGGAGGTATTGGTCCGGATTGTGAAGGATGAGAATGATTCAGAGAATAAGGGAGCAGGTTGCTGGATATTACAGGAGCAGGTTGCTGGATATTACAGGTTGCTGGATATTACAACAAGGAGGGGGTGCTGGAGAGACCTGGAAAAGCCCCTGGTCCACGTCGGACAAGTGGGCCACATCTTCGGTTAAAGGAGAGGCTTTTCAGGCTCAGAAGATTGATGCAAAGTTCGGCTCTTGAATTAATGGTTTAAATGAGAGGGGGGTTTCTAAAGGACACCAGCATGTGTACGATAACCCGTGGCTGTAATTCAGGTGTGAGACACACCAGAGGGATGGCTCTCCAAGGGGCACATCACAGAGTCACTGGCTGGAGGGATGAACATAAGGTATTTTATTTCAAAAATATTGTTGAGTGCTTACGGTGTGTAAAGTACTGTGTGAAGTACCATCTTAATCATATTGAGATATGAATAAAGTGACTAAGATGAGCCTGACCTATCTTTGCAGCTATAATCGGGGTCAGAGAATACACTGTAAGAATATGTTTTTGAAATTCAGTGAGTAAAGGGCCGGTGGAGCTGGCTTGGGGGGATGATGACATGCACAGCTCTGGTCATTCCAGGTAAATGGTGGTAGAAGCCAAGTAGGAAGAGGGTGGAGATTGCTGGCTGCAGGATGGATGGGTTTAAGCACAGATCTGAAATCCATCCTCGGGGAGGTGTTTGTGAGCTGTGAGTGAGTGAGTTTACAGGGAGACGGGGAGCAGGCTGAGCATTGGGAAAGTCCACAGTGCTGGGCCGCATTGGGGAGAGGGCCAGAGACAGACCAATGGCCAGAGGTGTCTCAGGAATGGAAGCGGCCATTAGGGGTCTAATGGCTAGGAGGAAGCTTGCTGAGGGAAGGCTGGGAACTGATAGAAGAAATGAGATCAGTCAATAGCTGACAAGAGATTTGGGAGGGAACATAGGTGACAAAATCAAGATTCACTCAACAACTGGCTATATCGAGTGCAACCTGTGTTAATGTTTTGGAATGTGGCAGTAATAAGTACAGCAGCCCCTCCATGTGGGAAATCCGAGAGATTACACCAATGACCGAGAAAGAAGGCATGAGAGGTGGCTAGAGCTCTGAGGAGGGAAGCATTGCTTCCAGCGTGGGAAGGAAGGCTGGAGAGTCGAGGTGGGAAGGAGGGTGAACAGCATCAGAAGGGAACATGCAAAAAGAAGAATGAGTTGGGTTTCCACACGTTACTGGGATTTGAATGTCTAGAGATAGTGGAATAGGGTTTTAAGACCCTGGGTCAAGAGGGGCAAATGGTTTGGGGCTGAAAACAATAAGGGGTGTATGATTACAAGGAGTAGGCATGGGAAAGGCAGCAACAGCCAACAGGCTGCAAAGATCAGGTGGCGCCGGGGGGAGTGCCTCTGTTAGCATAGGTGTGCTGGGCCGAGTAACCAGGGCTCGTGCTTGCGTGTGCACACACATGCGCGCGTTCTCTATGTTATATACACACAAACACACTACAGTTTTATCTACTGGTGTGTAATCTACATAAATGACAACTCCCTCAAAGCATACCGTTTGCCGATTTTTGAGAAGCGTAAAGTCATGCAACTACCACCACAACAAAATTTTAGAATACTTTTATCACCGCCCCCCAATCCCTTCTTGCCCCTTTGGAGTCAATTCCTCCCCTGACCCCAGTACCCACCACCCACTGAGCTGTACAGAGTCCTGCCTTTCCTGCAATTTCAAGTAAACAGAATCATATGATGTGTTGCCTTTTGTGCCTGGCTTCTTGCAGGAAGAAGATGGTTTTGAGCTTCTCTCTTTTTACTGCTTATATGAGTGGTTTATTCATTTTAACTGCTGAGCAATGTTTCCTTGTGTGGAAACACTACATTTTGTTTGTTCACCAGTAGATGCACATTTTTTTTTCTAATTTACAGATGTTTTGAATACTGCTGTTATGAGCCTCACATCAAAGTTCTCACGTGGGCACATTTAGTTTTCTTGGGTAGATTCCTAGAAGTGGTGTTGTGTTGATGGGCCTGTGGGAAGCATATGTTTATTTTGATGAGGAATTGCCACAATTTCTCTGGTATCTACATCCAGTAGTGAGGTATGTGTATTATTTGATCCCGGTAGCTAAAGGTGTATACATGTTATTGATCTTTTCAAAGAACTATTTCATGGTTTCTCTCATCTGTATCTGTTGCTTCACTGTTGCCCACTGGGATTTTATGTCACTGGGTATAGACTTCCTTCTCCTCTAAGATGAGTTGCTGGTGGCAAATTTCCCTCTGAGCACAGCTTTAGCTGCATTTCACAGATTCTGATGTGTGATACTTCCATTTTCATTCTCTTCAAGCTACATTTCTGTTATGATTTGTCCTTTGATCTGTTGGTTATTTATAAGTATCTAGTATACTTTCCCTGTATTTTAGGACTTACCAGAATATTTTTTTTTCTGTTACTAATTTAAAGTCTAATTCCACTGTGGTCAGAGAACCTGCTCCTTATGATTTTTAAAGTTATTGAGACTGCTCTGTGGTCAGTCCTGGTAAATGTACCATGTGTGTTTGAAAAGAATACGTATTTACGTAGAGCTATTTATGTAGAGCACTTTACCTTGTCCGTTGATTTCTTACCTATATTTCTTTGTCTGATTTTCTTTTTGTTTTAAGATTTTATTTATTTATTCATTAGAGACACACACACAGAGGGTAGATACACAGGCAGAGGGAGAAGCAGGCTCCATGCAGGGACCCCGACATGGGACTCGATCCCGGCACCCGATCCTGGGACTCCAGGATCACGCCCTGGGCTGAAGGCAGGGGCTAAACCGCTAAGCCATCCAGGGATCCCCTGTCTGATTTTCTTTTAGGGGATCCCTGGGTGGCTCAGTGGTTTGGCGCCTGCCTTTGGCCCAAAGCGTGATCCTGGAGTCCCAGGATTGAGTCCTGTGTCGGGCTCCCGGCATGGAGCCTGTTTCTCCCTCTGCCTGTGTCTCTGCCTCTCTCTCTCTCTATGTCTATCATGAATAAATAAATAAAATCTTTAAAAAAAATAAAAAAATAAAATTATTCTGTGATTGCTCCAGAGGTTACATAGGCATTATAAACTTATTACAATCTGTTTCATTTTAACAATGACTTTCCTTTGGTAAAACAGAGGTGATTCTGCTCTGGCGCAGTATGTAGGATAAGCTACCTATGCACACACATATATTCTATATGTTAGAATCTCTCAACACAAGTAGCATTTGCTTTAAATCTTCCTTTAAATAAATTAATAGATAAAAGAGAAAAACATGTATTTATACACATATTTACCATTTATGGCGTGCTCCGTTCTCTCCCATGGGTCTGGGTTACTCTCTAGGATTGGTTTCTTTCCTCCCAGAGGATTTCCTTTATCAGCAGTGATGGGGAGATTTCAATAACAGCAAGTTGTGTCAGTTTTTGTGCATCTAGAAGTATTTTTATTTCACTACCAGTTTCAAAAGATCATTTTGCTGGTTATAGGACTGTTGGTTGAGAGTTTTTTCTGTACACACATTGGCCATGTCGCTCTAGTGCCTCCATTGTCTGTGGTAAGCAATCAGTTTTCAGTTACATCTTTGCGCCTCTCTGTGTGATGGGTCGTGTTTCGCTGGTTGCTTTCAAGAGTTTATGTCTATCTTTGGCTTTCAGTGGTCTGACTATGCTGTCGTCTTGGTGTGGCTTTCTTACTGTTTATCCCACCTGGATTTGGTGACCTTCTTGGGTCTCTATAGTGTTTTTTTTTTTTTAAACCAAATTTTGGATGTTTTTGTGCAATATTTCAAGTAAATTTTCTTCCCTCGACGTGCCTCCCTGAGGGGCTCCTGTTGCATGCATATTAGGACACACATGTTGCTACGCCAGCTCCGGGGCTCTGCTCATCTTCCATCAGTCCTCTTCCCTCTGTTCTTTGGCCTGAAGGTCTCTATGTCCCCCTCCACTCACTGAGTATTTTCTTCTGTTGCCCCTACCTGTGGTTGAGTCCATCAGCTGACATTTCCATCTCTGCCTTGTACCCTTCATCTCTTGGTTGGGCTCCCATTTGCAATTTCCACATTTTCCCTCCCTTTTCTGCTCATTCATGCCTAACACATATCCCTTCAGTTCTTTGAACCTATTTTCCTTTGAAGCTTTGAGCATATTTACAAGAGCTAACTTTTAAAAGAATCTTTGTCAAATGCAACTTTTGGTCCACTTGGAGTCACTTTCTATGGATTGCACCCCCACCCCCAATCCCTGAGGATGGATTATACTTTTCTATTTGTTTGCATATCTTGTAACTTGTATTTGGAAACTGGCCATTTTAGGTGATACCTTCAGGTAACTGTGACTCTGGTCTGTTCCTCTGGGAGTGTTGACAGGTCCGATGACAGTGTCTCCTCTGCCCTGCTGTCATTGGCCTGCTCCCTGGAGATTTCCTTGCCTGGGTAGTTGGACCACGATTTGACTAGAGGTCATACTCTGACATTCAAGACAGGAGGGACTCCAGCCTCTGCCAGCTGGGCTGTGTGTGGCTTAAGGTGTGCATGCAAAGGGGTAGCAATCTCACAAATGTCTTGTGCCTGTAATTTCACAGCCTTCCAGGGACCCCTCACTTGTATGTGTTGCATCGCTGTCCGCCAGTATTTGCAAGCATATCTTGGCTGCCCTGTGGCTCTTTATTCCCACAGTGCCTCCTTGTTTTTCTAGCTGTGTTGCCCCCAACCCTGAACCAAGCCCACCACCTATAACCCTAAGCTGATCTGGGGAGGAGGATCCTCCAGGAGGAATCCTGTCCCACTTGATCTGGGGAGGAGGAGGGCTGGGAATGTCTCCAGCAGGAAGGTCACAGGCTCAGCATTCTTACCTGCTGCAGGTGACTTTTCTTTTTCTTTTTCTTTTTCTTTCTTTCTTTTTTTTTTTTTTAAGTTTTCTGTTTTTTTTTTTTAATTTTTATTGGAGTTCAATTTGCCAACATATAGCATAACACCCAGTGCTCATCCCACCAAGTGCCCCTCTCAGTACCCATCGTCCAGTCACCCCAACCCCCCGCCCACTTTCCTTACCACTACCACTTGTTCGTTTCCCAGAGTTAGGTGTCTCTCATGTTTTGTCACCCTCACTGATATTTTAACTCATTTTCTCTCCTTTCTCTTTACTCCCTTTCACTATTTTTTATATTCCCCAAATGAATGAGACCATATAATGTTTGTCCTTCTCCGATTGACTTACTTCACTCAGCATAATACCCTCCAGGTCCATCCACGTTGAAGCAAATGGTGGGTATTTGTCGTTTCTAATGGCTGAGTAATATTCGATTGTATACATAAACCACATCTTCTTTCTCCATTCATCTTTCGATGGACACCGAGGCTCCTTCCACAGTTTGGCTATTGTGGACATTGCTGCTAGGAACATCGGGGTGCAGGTGTCTTGGCTTTTCACTGCATCTGTGTCTTTGGCATAAATCCCCAGCAGTGCAATTGCTGGGTCGTAGGGCAGATCTATTTTTAACTCTTTGAGGAACCTCCACACAGTTTTCCAGAGTGGCTGCACCAGTTCACATTCCCACCAACAGTGCAAGAGGGCTCCCCTTTCTCCACATCCTCTCCAACATTTGTTGTTTCCTGCCTTGTTCATTTTCCCCATTCTCACTGGGGTGAGGTGGTATCTCATTGTGGTTTTGATCTGTATTTCCCTGATGGCAAGTGATGCAGAGCATTTTCTCATGTGCGTGTTGGCCATGTCTATGTCTTCCTCTGTGAGATTTCTGTTCATGTCTTTTGCCCATTTCATGATTGGATTGTTTGTTTCTTTGCTGTTGAGTTTAGTAAGTTCTTTGTAGATCTTGGATCCTAGCCCTTTATCTGATAGGTTATTTGCAAATATCTTCTCCCATTCTGTAGGTTGTCTTTTAGTTTTGCTGACTGTTTTTTTTTTTTTGTTTGTTTGTTTTTGCTGTGCAGAAGCTTTTTATCTTGATGAGGTCCCAATAATTCATTTTTGCTTTTGTTTCTCTTGCCTTCATGGATGTATCTTGCCAGAAGTTACTGTGGCCAAGTTCAAAAAGGGTGTTGCCTGTGTTCTCCTCTAGGATTTTGATGGAATCTTGTCTCACAATTAGATCTTTCATCCATTTTCAGTTTATATTTGTGTGTGGTGTAAGAGAATGGTCTAGTTTCATTCTTCTGCATGAGAATGAAAATTCTGTCCAATTTTCCCAACACCATTTATTGAAGAGACTGTCTTTTTTTCCAGTGGATAGTCTTTCCTGCTATGTCGAATATTAGTTGACCATAAAGTTGAGGGTCCACTTCTGGATTCTCTATTCTGTATTTTTAATTAATTAATTAATTAATTAATGATAGTCACAGAGAGAGAGAGAGAGAGAGAGAGAGAGAGAGGCAGAGACATAGGCAGAGGGAGAAGTAGGCTCCATGCACCGGGAGCCCGACGTGGGATTCGATCCCAGGTCTCCAGGATCGCGCCCTGGGCCAAAGGCAGGCGCTAAACCGCTGTGCCACCCAGGGATCCCCTCTATTCTGTATTGATCTATGTGTCTGTTTTTGTGCCAGTACCACACTGTCTTGATGACCACAGCTTTGTAGTACAATGCAGGTGATTTTTCTCCAAGTGAACGGCCCATGTGCCGTGGCCTGTGCTGGGTTGTTTTTCAGAATCCCAGTACTGGATATGGGGAGCGAGGCCTGGTGGAAAGATAGAGCAGGGAAGAACAGGGGGCGTGGGGCACCAGTGCTCTAGTCTGCAAAAACTCACCAAAATCCAGACTACGTTGTTAGAAGTTGAAAAGTAAACCCAAGACAGCAGTAATGTTGCTATAAAGGGAAATGGGGAGATGAGTGTGTCAAGATGGTCCTGGCAATGTTGTTGGCAGAGAAGACAGCCCAGTGCAGAGGGTCAAGGTAAAGGCGAAGGAACACCTGTGAGCAGCACAGTCCCGTTCTTGTTGCCTGGAAGTTAAACCTGAAGCACAGCAGCCTCTGCTCAGTTTCAGTCGTGTACACAGGGGAGCATCTTCCCAAGCCTCCAGGGGCTCACCTTGCTTCCTGGGCTCAGCCTGTGTGAACACTCCCACTTCCTGTGAAAGCTTGCTTCTCCCTCTGAGAAGGAAGAGGGGAGAAGATGCATTAATGTTTCTGAACCTATAGATGTAACTGTGGGAAGAGTGTGCATGGCTAACTGGGAATGCTCCCTGGGATGAGTAAACATGCAGTCCTCTTGCAGATGCAGAAATGGGCACTCTCATGAGGCTGGTGTTCAGACAGGTGCGCTTGGGAGCTGGCATGGGTGGTGAATGGGTGGGCTTCCTGTCACTGGGCATGTGACGAGGGCTGAGTCATTTCTGGGCTCACTCCCACGGTCTCTTCACTGCCCCCCAGGAACTGATATGGAGGCCTCTAAAGACCCACGCAGGTTCATCTTTCATAATGATTCTACTGGTCTGCTTGGGGAATATTTATTTTAACACATTTCTCGATTCTTGTACCAATAGTTCCTTTGATATATGTACAAAGGAAATATTACCTTAAAATAAATTGGCAAGATCGTTTGATAGTGAGATATTTTTGTTACATTTGTGATCAAAGCCTGAGATTTAGTTAAACCCTTTTGGCAATGTTCAAGATGCCTTGTTTTTGCACTGACTTCCTGCCTACAGCAAGGGGCATTATGATAATATTGCGGTGCAGTCACAGCCACGCTTACCTGTATGTAGTCACAGAGTCACCTGGTGGGAGGACTGCAGTGAAAGCACTTGAAAGGCTCACCTGCTCAAAATTATCTTCCATACCCATGTGCTTAGGGGCCTGGAATGCGACCCATCGGAACTGCTTCCATAGCTTTAAGGTGTCACATCTCCAGGATTCATTGTTAAAAACTTGAATGCTTCTGGAAGTGATGGCAAGTTGCACCCTTGGCACTGAGTGGGCCCTGGCTTATTTCACACCATGGGGCAGTATTGCATCAGAGGCACGGATGGACGGTCTACCTGCATCATCATCCCTCCCCTCTACTCTACCCCAAGTCTGCCAACTTAATCTTCTCATTGTTGTCAGGGTTCTTGCAGTTGCAAAACCCAGAAACCCATTCGAGCTAGCTTAAATGACAGCAGGGCAGGCCATTCACTCTAAGGAAGTGAAGTCAAGGATAGGAAACGGGCAGCTGGGTCTCACGTGAGCTGCAAGTGGGAGTCATATAATCAGGGTTGGAAACAACCATTGGGTGCATTTCTCGTGTTGGCAGACTACCTTCCTCTGCTCAAAGGCGAGTCTAGAATGGCCAGTTCAGTCCAGACTCCAAGGCCTCCCTGCCCCAGGGTGCCCCACTCACTGCCTGATTCCCTCTGAACTCTTCGCTTGAGTTTCTAGGAGAAAAGACAGACTTAGCTGCACTTGATTTAGGAAGAACCTTAGTAGCATCGTTTGCCATCACAGGGAGAGTGGAGGTCACAGCGTCTCCTGCCTCTAGACTGGGAGGGGATTTGTGCAGACTCACGGCAGCTGAGGAAGTGTGTGCCAGTCTCTCAGGCATGTTGAAAACCGTTCTGTGTCGTTCATTTACACAAAAAACTTTAAAAAATATCCTCATTTCTTACAAGATTGCCCCTAATCTGGCCGCTGTGTATGTCCAGTCTCTTTTGGTGCTGCTCCCTTGGGCGCTGTGTCCAGTCACCCTGGCCTCCCTGTTCTTTCTGAGATGTCTGGTTCATGCCTGCCTCAGGACACTAGCACCTGCTGTTCCCAGGCTTAGAACTCTTCCCTTCCAGTTTACCTGCATGACTCACTCCCTCGTCTCCTTCAGATCTTTGCTTCAGAGTCTGTCTTCTCATTTGGTGAGCCCCCACCTCCCACCCAAGCATCCTATCCCCTGATATGATGTGACATGAAGGGCCTGTCACCTCTGGGGCAATCATTTCCAAAATGCAGAACCCCAGCCTGGGAACATCAGACAGCTTCCGTGGAGGAGCATTAGGTTCTTCTCAACCCAATGTCCTCAAAGCCAGGAGGGCTGGGAAGCTGTGCAGACCAGGGGAGGCTAAGGGGAGTGATGATACAGGGCCCTGGGTGTCCTGGGGGTGGGGGTCCCTGCAGCAGAAGGACGTCCGTGGGCCAGTGAGGTCTGGGTGGAGCTGGGGTTCTGCTGGTAATACAACAACATGAGTTTCTTGGTGGTAGAGGCACCATAGGGGAGCCCGAGGGGGCTCTCTGCACCATCTCTGTGTCATTTCTGCAAATCTAAAACTGCTCTGAAGTAAGTCTTCTATTAAAAATGCCAAGTTTCTGGGGCACCTGGTGGCTCAGTCGGTTAAGTGTCTGACTCTTGACTTCAGTTCAGGTCGTGATCCTGAGTTGTGGGTCCAGCCCCATGTTGGGCTCTGTGCTCAGTGCAGAATCTGCTTCAGATTCTCTCTCTCCCTCAAATAAATGAATATTTAAAAAGTCCCAGTTTCCATTACCTGGACATTCTTTGTGCCTCTTCCCTCCTTATTTTTCCCTGTAGCATTGATCCCACTCTGAGTCCGGCACGTTTTGCCGATTTCATCACCTTGGGCCCAGTTAGAACGAGAGGTCGGGAATGCAGGGGTGTCGTCCTGCTGGATTCCCAGGATGAGGACAGTGCCTGGTCAGGAAGTAGGAGTTGAGTAGGCGAGGGAAGCCTCCATTTCTCAGGCTGGTGTCCAGGCCCCCAGCTCTCTCACCTCTGCGGCCCTTTCCAGCCCTGTTTGCACGCTGCTGAGTGACGGATGGCAGATGGCTTGCAGGTACTCATACTGCCTGCCTTGTCTGGTGAGGTGCTTCTCCCTCTTGCAAAGGCCTCCTTCCTCCTGTCTGCACATTTAGCTCTCTCTCAACCTGTGGGTCTCATGTCACCTCTTGGAAGAAGCTGCCTCTGATCCCTGAACACAGAAGCAGCTTTCTGCTCCGAGGGACCCTCCAGCACCTGCTTCTATGCCCCTCACTGCTCACCAGCATTGCCCCCCACACCCCGGTGAGGCCTCCTGCTCTGTGACATCCCCCGCTAGCCTGTGAGCCACTCCAGGCCAGCCAGGACTGTCGCTCATGCCCATGGTACTCACACGTGGCCGTTCTCAGTGAATGTCTGTCGAACGGATAAAGCTGAAGATTGACTGGCGGGTGATGGAAAGGCTGGGCAGGTAGATGACAAGACACCTACATGTGTCAGTTACCACGCGGCTTGTGGGGAGATACGGCCAAGATCCAGTTGGCCAGTGGTCTCTATGTTGAATGTTAACCTTCAATAGCTGGTGGATACACCCTGGAACCCAAGAATCTGGATGAACCTTTAAGAAAGATAGTGTGCAGCAGGTTCCTGGAGGCTCAGTGAGGGGAGCCCCAGCATCTGAGGGGCCCCTGGGGGAGCTGGCTTTCTTTGAAAGGCTACAGAACATGTGCAAAGCAGCCCCAGCACAGGCCAGGCACCTAGGCCCAGTCTGCAGGAGTGCAGCTCCGAGGGCGCATTAATGTGTAACCGCGCGCACAAGGCTCTGCCGCGCACCCAGGTCTGCGTTTTGCTCACTCATCGGGAGTGCGGCGCCAGGGCTAGGAGGCCTGCCGGGGAGCATGTGAGCAGACCAGAACATTCCGCTGGCTCAGCCGTGTGGAAAGGGCCAGTTTTCCACAGCCTGATGGACGTAAAGCAGACGCAGCCTGAGTGAGCGTACCCGAGACTGTATAAGGGACAAGCGGATGGACAGCTATTCGGGTCTTATAATGAGTGTGTAAACTCGGACGTGTAAATACCCACCCAGGCCGCTCCTAGAAGCCTGGCCCTGGCACACTGGCTTTTTGCATGAATGGAAAGGGGAGTGAGATCCATGCTGTACAAGGACCTGGTGACGTGGCTCCAGAATGACTTCGTTCCTGGGATGCGTGTATGAGTGCTAGTCGCTGGCCTCGATGGGGCTATGCGCATCCATCCCTGTCCCTCCCCTGCTGGGCTCTGGAGGAGGCGGGAGGAGACTGGGTCTGACGAGGCCAGGTGCCGGCGCAGCCGGAATTGGGGCCGCCACTCGATGCCTAAGATGCCTGGTGAAACGAGAATTTCAGATGACAGCAAACGGCTGTTTGGTATAAGTGTATTTATGAAATATTTGAGATACGCTGATATGAACAGGTCCGCTTTGCCAGGTCCACTTTGTCATTACTTCCTGGTTGGTGTGCTCCAGCTTGGAAACCTGGCCAGGAGGCAGGAGGCGGCTCCCATGAACTTGCCCTGTGGCCAGTTCCATGAGACAAAGCCCTTCTCCCCAGTTACGGACCGGGTACCCCAGCCCAGATTGCTGGGAATGGTGATGGGACCCTGAGAACCTGCTGCCCCGTGAGCGCAGCAGCATCTCTGCAGGAGGGAAGCCGGGCGGGGATGCTGTGGTGGTGACAGAGGACAGGACAGTGTGAGGGACAGGGGCTCGTGGGCCTCAGCTGCCCCCACTTTCACGCCATCCTCAGCTCCAGGCTATGGGGGCTTAGGAGGTGCAGCCTTCGGCTCTGACAGGACCGTGTGCAGAAGTCCTGAGCGCTGAGTGGGAATGCAGAGGCTGGGCCGAGGCCCTTCTCTATGCTTGGGCAGCTGGGGCAGACAGGGTGGAGGCGGCACTGGCTGTTGAGGCTCCCCTTCCTCCATCGCCCTTCTGGCTCCCCGCGGCCCGCGGCAAGCCAGCACTAAGGGTCTCCTGGGCAGGAGGCCGTGTGGAGCAGGAGCTGCGGCAAGGACGCATCTGCTGCAGAAAGACACAGGGTGCTGTGAGGACCCACACACCCAGGGGAGGGCATAGGGGAGTCACCTGGTACCGTCTTTGGTCACATTTCATTTGAGCTGACAAATTTTACATGTTCCTTTCTGTTGGGGGTAAAACATGTGTTTCTTCTGCATACAGAGGACTGTGCAGCCGTGATGCCCTCCTCGACACTTTGCCTGGAAAGCCCACCGAGCTGCACCTTTCTTCCAGGACAGCTCTTTTGCGTGTTTTCACGCTGTCGTCAAGGGTGCGGGAGTGACGTGGCATCTTTGCCGTGCCCATGCCTGGGCGGATGGCATTAGGCTGAAGATGGCAAACAGACTGAGAACCAGGATATGTGGGTTTTACTTGTTCTAGGAAAACAAGCATGTTTTATCAGGCATGTTGCTGTTCCCATGTCCCCTTCCCTGATAGAATAGCAAGGTTCTTGAAAACACGGTCTCCTTGGGTTTCTTGATCGTTCTCTTAGAAAGGTTGGACATCCACAGGATCTGAACCACCGATGCAGATCCAGCCAGAAGGTCTGATTTTGTTCCACTCAACACATAGATCTGATGTGGAAAGGGTTGCTGTTCTGGGGCACATGGAAAGTGGGGGATGAGACTGCAGCGGCTTTGAGGACCTGAGAGTCAGGAACCAGGTAGGAAGCATGAAACAGGGGCCCGAGACAGCGGTGATATGAAAGGTCTGGCCGATGCCATGCGAGAGGCAGGGAGGACGAGGGGTGCAGACCTCTGAGGAACTTTGGGAGCAGGGCTTCAGGGACCCATGAGAGGCTGAGCTCTACCCAATGGCACACGAGCTGCTCTCTGCTCTCTTCATTGATTGAGGTTAAAAAGAAAAAAAAAAAAAAAAGCATTGGAGGAGATACTTTCCAGAAGCCAAAAACAGCTATTCTCTTTGTTGGCCTAGTGCAGCATTATCACCATTAGCTTCCAAGTAACAGAAAGCAAGCTCCAATCAATTCTTGTCATCGATTTACAAAAAGGGACACAGTCAGAGTGCACCTGGAAGTTTAGAGGCTCCCCGACCATTGCGACAGAGGTGGGAACGCGCTCCTCCCATCCTCTTCCCGGATGGTCTTTAGAAGCAAACTGTGATGTTTGCAACTTCTTCGCATCATCCTCCGTCATTTGGACGCAACTGGGGTTTCTTTTTGAAGTCCTGGTTTGAGCTCCCAGGGACGTCTGCTTGGCAGCATGCAAGCACGCAGCCCGCATTATTGACCGCCTGTTTCCTTTTTACTGTAAAGGTTGTGAGAGCCAGTGCATCTGTGGGTACTTTGAAACGCCACTGTCCTTCCTGCGTGGCATGTGGCTGGACTGGGTGTGCTGCTTGCTGGGGGTGCCCCCGGGGCGGGGTGGGGTGGGCAGCAGGGGGCGGGGGCAGCGGCCCTGCAGGCTCACAGTGGACAAGGGCACCTTCAAACAGCGCAGCTTTTCTAAAATGAGTTGGAGATACAACAGAGTGCTAGGACATAGTGCTAAAACTTAAAACAATTTTAAAAAAAATTATTTATTAATTTATTGTTTTAACCAAACTCACCATGTTCTTCCAGGATGAGGAGAACTTAGTTGTGACAATCCCATTACTGGAGAATGGGTCAGGTCTAGAGATTTTTTGGGGGATGGGCAAATACTCTTCTGCTGTTTGGAAAGATGCTAATAATCACAGAAAGTGGAAGGTTGGTGGAGGATGATATGAAATGAAAATGCTTTTATTTATTTATTTACTTAGTGGGTTTTTTGGGGGGGATTTGACCCATATCAGACATTCACCAACCACAATAAGTCTACTTGACAGTCATCCCATTGCACAGTCATGTGATTTTTTTTTTTTCCTCTCATAACAAGGACATCTGAGATTTACGGTGTCTTAGCAACTTTCACACACACTGAATGGCATTGTGGGCCGGAGTCTCGGGAGACCTCATGGGTAGACTTACACTCAGGTCTCGTGTGAACATGTCTTGTTAGGGACCGCGTTTCCAACAGAAGGGCAGCCAGTGAGAACAGACATTTTGAGGACGGTAGGTGCTCGTGTTGGGCGTGGTGCCCCCTGCCGTGCCCCACCGGTGGCCTGTGGTCTGCACACGGGCGAGCCCAGCCAACAGGGTGGAGGAGTGAGTGTGTCAGCAGACACCACAGCGATGCGCAGCAAGTGTCCACCTGCTCCGGGATGTCTTTATAAAGCGAGTTCAGCTTAGTGCTTCCCCTCTTCGTTTTCCTTTGCTTAATCGCAGGTGATGATTCAAGAAAAGCCCTCACCTGTGCTCGCCTGGCTTTCATCTTCGCAGACAGAGCAGGCTGGGGCTTGGGCCTCGATCTGTGGCGCGCTTCAGGCCTGCGTATTAAAGGGGCCGGATCACCCTCAGGCTTTTAAGGGTTTTTTGGGGTTAAATTGATGAGCATGTATAATAAATTGAAGCTTTGTTGTTTAGCGGATTCTTTCCCCCTTGTATTTGTTATTCTTTTATCAGTTAAGAGACTGGGAGGGGGACATTTGTCTTCCCTCTCACGTCTCAGAGTTGCCTTGAGATTTGTCATCGACTGGGATGGGCTTGGATATTACAAGAGTTTTTGTATGTTTCTGTTTCTCAAATAATTACTCCGAGTCCAGGCATCCGGGTGTCTAGATGGCCAGCGTGTAAGGTGTCGGCAGACTGGGCGTGGGGCCCCGGGGACTGTCATCTTCCTCTATGTCCCTTGTGGTGAGGTCTGGCCTGCTCAGTGGCCTCCTGGTGCATGGGACACACCCAGCAGGTTCTCTAGTCTCCTGTGTTCATCTGTTTGTTTGTGGCCTTGGAATTTCATTTTGCTCAAAGCAGAGCTGTAGGACTTTACCAAGCGACTGCTCTTGGTTTAAGAAGCACCCGGCTCAGAAGGGTGAAGCCTACGCAATCCCTAAACTCTCAAATCTGTAGACAGCCAGTTTCAGACAAGCTTTTCTGGGCTGTAAACGTGCTGCATAAACACGCCGTGCAATGGATTGTGGACTCCGTGGAAAGAGCCCTCTTCCAGCAGGCTGGGAACACGTCACCGATGGGTCCATGACCTGCCGGGATGTGAAGTAATGCGTGTGTGTGAGCCTATCAATATATTCGCTTTGGGGTGGGAGGAGGGAGCATTTATCAGACTTTCTTTTTCCTTTTATTTCCGGCAGGGTGCTGTTTTAGGGGTGTGTGTGGAGAAGCCAGAGAATACGCAGGAAGCTTGTGTCGACTTCGTGTTCAGCCTTCACTCTTCTCCTTGGGCCAAGGTGACTGAGCTCTGCCCAGACTTGCTGCAATGCCCCACTCCCTCTGCTTAATTCCTTGTAAATAAAACAGAGCTCCCTCTTCCCTGCACCACAGCTCAGTCCTTGTTTCCTTCACTGCTACGGTTCAGCCTAATCGTATCTCTTGGAAATAATATGGGAAAGTTATGCTGTTTTACTCCATCAGATTTAATAAGTTTGGATGCTTTCCAAGTACTAGGCATTAATCACACTTAAACCCAGGGCTTGATAGTTCATCCACCCGGAGTATTCATGTCAGAGACATAAAACAATCTGCTTTAATGCCCATGGTTCTCTTTATATTGAGCACTTGCCTTGTGTTAATAAAACTTGCTTTGTATGGAGGGGCTGGGGGTGAGGACTGGGGGCGGGGATTTGTACATCACGTAAAGCATCTCATGGCCAAATGTTCCTTTCCTGTTTTAAAGCTTTGCAGAATTATATGACGGGGGTGGGAGGGGGGAAGGGAATAAGGTAAGCTCAGAATAAGGAGGCATTAGTAACACCTTGGCAGTGTCCAGAGCTCGGTTTCCATCAGGGAGATGAAGAGGAGCATGGCGCTTCCAATTGGACAGCTCTCCTGATGTCATTCTTGTGTTCCGTCCTGGGAGGCCTTGAAATCAGACACTGCTGTTTGCCTATTCCAGGGGAGGGTAGGATGCTCACTGGCCTTACCACCTGCCACGATGGGCGGGGCTGCAGGGAAGCACACAGGCCGAATGAAAGCGTAGAAGAACTGTTTCGTCACCAGGATGTGTTGGCTGTGCTCCTTAGATTATTATTATTGTTATTTTTAAAGATTTTATTTATTTATTTGTGAGAGACACATATACAGAGAAGAGAGAGAGAGAGAGACAGAGACACAGGCAGAGGGAGAAGCAGGCTCCCCATGGGAAGCCTAATGTGGGACTCGATCCCAGGACCCTGGGATCACGACCTGAGCTGAAGGCAGATGCTCACCTGCTGAGCCCCCTAGGCACCCCCTGACCGACCGTTAATTTGAGAAATATTTGTCATGTGCCTATTGTGATTGGGGCCATCCTGTAGATGTTAGGGACAGAGAAGTGAGCAGATGCAGACTATGTTCCTGCTCCCACAGGCCTTGCACTCACCTGGAGGGTATCAGACCCTAGGAATACGGAAGGAATCTGCGCAGGTTAGGGATGGCAGGTGCATGCAGGGTGAGGGGATGGCAAACAAGGGATGCAAGGACGTGCTCTGAGAAGCCCCCGCAGACAGGGCCTTTGGGCAGAGACCTGAATGCAGTGAGTGAGCCAAACTTGGAGGTCCCTGAGGGGAAAGAACTTTGTAGATGGGACCATAGGTACAAAGGCCGTGAAGTAAAAGTATGTTTGATGTCTTCAAGGAACTTCTGTTGTCCTTCTACAGCCTACATTGTCTGTTTAAGGATATGATTTTTACCTTAAACCACAATTTTCGAGTATAAATGAATTGCTTTCCTGACGATATTCATAACTGTTTGAGGACCAAAACCATATCTCAAGTGTGTCTTGTGCTTTCATAATGGCCAGCCCATAACACGTGCTCAATGATGCATTAAAATTAATGGACTCAGTGACAGAAATAGTCACATTAACCATTAGGCAGTGGATGTGTGGTTGATATGGAATCTTTCTCAAGGAAAAGACAAAACTCCACTGTTTCTACCATTGTCGGCCAGTTTCCTGTCTGTTCAGGTGTTAGGTAGGCTCCTTGGGCACAGGTGATAATTGAGCACTGTCCCGGGAAATGGCCCAGTACTGGGTAGTTGACGAGACCTCTTCTTCCTCTAGAATGTCCATAAGATCAAGGTGCATCCTCGGGCCCTGCGGGTGAGTGGGGTCGAGGGGGTGAGGACAGGGTCCCTGGCCACACCGTGACACACAGGAAGGGTTTAGAAATTCTCTCTGAGTCATCTGTAGTGAAGGCACTGTGCAGTTTCTACTCGAGTTTAGTTTCTACTGTGCTCTAAAATTAATTCACATGAATTAAAGACACTTCACATGTATTCGAGGGGTTTGGGTTTAGAGGGAGCATGTGCGAAATCCCTGGAAAGGCCAGGAATCCTTATGGGAGTATCCCAGCCCTCCTCTATGTAGAAGCAGGCTGAGCACATGTGTGTGTTTCTGCGGTTGACACAGTTAGAATGGGGTAGAGGGCAGTTAGTGTGAAGGTCCCGAGGTGCAAGGCTTCTTGGACTGGTCAGTGGGTGTCAAGAAGGTTGCTATGTTGTGTTCCCATGGCACATGTGTGTACAAATCTCTTCGCTGTGGCTAGACTTTGATTGATGGGCGGGCCAAAACTGGGGTCCAGGCCTCACACCTGGTGATGTGATAACCCAAGTCTGAAGGACACATGGAAGAAGCAGCAGAGGTGGGGGGAGGAGTACAGGGAAAGGCAAGGAGTGTTTTCTGCTGACTCCGCTTGGGTTCCCCTGAGTGTGGCCCTGAGACGAGGGCCTGGGTGCAGGTGGTTTCTCCGGGAGGGCCCTGCTTGGCCTCGTGATGGGGAGCGCCAGCACGTCAGAGAGGCTCTGTTGTTTGCAGGGCCCAGTGCAGGATAAAAATGCAGAATCCCTTGTTCAAAAGCAATGAAAAAATTCAAGATGGTCACAGTAGGGCTTTAAGGCACATGTAACAGGGACCTGGTGAGTGAAGGGGGAGAGGCTGGGCCTTGTGCTCTGGGCGTGTGTGGGGGGTGTGCTTGCCAGTGGGTATCTACCTGGCTTTGTCCGCAGGGCCTGGTGGAGCCCTTGAGGCTGGTCCTCTGGAAGCAGGGCAGCTCCTTCACAGCCCCACCTCCTCATCAACGGGGGCTTAGGGGGTGCCTTCGCCTCCTGGCATTTCTGGCCTGCTCCGTGTATGGAGGCTAGGTGCTCCCT
Source organism: Canis lupus dingo (assembly GCF_003254725.2). Taxonomy (NCBI): domain Eukaryota; kingdom Metazoa; phylum Chordata; class Mammalia; order Carnivora; family Canidae; genus Canis; species Canis lupus. The sequence goes on along the minus strand of NC_064258.1, from coordinate 20,110,337 downwards.
GGGAGGAGTGTCATCAGACAGACAGGCAGATGTGGAAGTATGTCCTATTCGTGATGGGCAGAGCAGCCCGTGGGCAGGAGCTGAGGGCACCTGCTGTGCATGTCTGGCTTCGCCCTTGGCGATGGAGCCAGAGGAGGACGGGTCCTCACAGTCCTGCTGCCACAGGGACAGAACCCATGGTGGCTGATGGAAGCCAGAGAACCTTTGCAGAGAAGCTGTGTGTGGTTCAGAGACTGCTGCTCTCAGAGCCCACGGTGTACACTCTGGGGAGCACTACAAATGCCCCCCAATTCCACTAACACAGAACTACCTTTGGAGAGCATGTTAATAGTCCATGTGAAACCCGACTCCACGTGCTCAGGCCTCTGGTCGCTGGCTCCTGAGGCTGTCTTTGCCTCAGTACAGGGGAGCATCTTCTCCAGCCTCCCTGGGGCCCAGCAGCTGCCCCAGGGTTGCCACCATTCCCTCTTTGGGGCTCCTAGCCTCCTTCACAACTGGGTTGGAGCCCCAAGAGCTCTAGCAGCTGGGAACCTGAACCACAGTGATGCCTCCCTGTACCGAGGGTGCACAGGCTGCAGTGGCCCCTTGTTTTTCGCTGCTCCCCACATCTGGGGGGCTTCTACAGAGTTCTGTCTCAGGTGGGAATCCTGTCTCTAGGCCACTGGGTCCTCAGTGTCCAACCCGCGCTGTGCATGTTTATCAGAATCAAAACTACTCGCCTCTGCTTGCTGCACCTATGGCCCTGGCAGGTGCTGACTCTTGGCAGCGGACAGACCACCCCAGCTGTCACAGGGCACATGTGGCTGTGGGGAGAGCCACACCGAGCAAATGAACACCAAATGGATGCCGAGAGGCGGTGCACAGCGCTTGGAAGGAAACAAGAGATGTGCTGCAGAGGCCGAGTTAGTGCTGATTTAGAAGAAGACCTCAACGGCGAGACAGTGGTTGAATTTAGATCTTATTGGGCAGCAGGTGCTCAGAGATGGGACAAGCATTTGCGTAACTGAAGGACAGGGTGAGGCCAGTGTCTCTTGCTGTGGGTGGTGTGTGTGTGTGTGTGTGTGTGTGTGTGTGTGTGTGTGTGTGGTAGGGGAGGTGGAGGGGGGAAAGAAGGCAATTGGGATGACCTGGATCTCTTGAATTTGAGCCCCTGGGTGGGTTGTGGTGGTGACTATGAAGGAGGAGAATGTTGGGCACCATACTGAAAGCCAAAGGGCTTGGGGGACGGCTCACCTGGGAAGAAGGTGGGAATAGCTTGATGACATTGTTGGTGGAATTCCCAGTAGGACTAATTAGTTTTGTTGGTTTAATACGTATTTTTAGGTCTGTCATTGATTATCCAAATATGCGATTGAAATATAATTATGGAAAAGTGGAAACTCTGCTTGGGGGAGAAACCATTCTGTGCCATCTCAGGCCAAAATTCTACAGTAGAGTGACACCCAGGGTTTTCTGATTTCTAAAGATTTCGGAAGAAGCCTGTTTTTCTTGGAGGCAACGGTGTGATTGGTGTAGGATATATAAACTGTGTGTTTATATGATTGATGGAAAAGTTACACATTGGAAGTTGCTCTTTTAAAATACAGCCCACAGGCACTACCCAGAAGGGCATACTGCTTTGCTTCTGGGGTAAATTTATAACTGTTTAATGTATCCAATGAGACAGAAAATTTTTTTTGAAGTAATTTACATGTAAAGATACATGACAGCCTTAAAAAAGATACTCTACTTTTTTTTTTTTGAAAAGAGATATTCTTATTAATCTTGGCCAGAGTCAGATTTTCCTAGCTAGCAGCTTAAATTCAGCAAGGTTGTGAAAACAGGTGACAGCCAACCCCATGACCTAGAGCAAGGTCACCCCGACTGGATGCATGAGGAAACTGTGGAAGTGGTCTAAGACTTACTCTTTTGTCACGTACTTTCAGCCTCTCCAGGTGCTTCTTTTGGAGGCTGGTCAGGCTTGGGAGGGCGGGTGCCTCCTGCAATGCACACCCAGGTGTGGAGGGCCTCTCAGACACCTGGAGACATGTCCTGTGCAAGTGGCACCATCATGGCCCAGGGCCCCAAATCCTGTTGGCTGCCTAGGCTTGTCTGTCCTTTAAAACCTCTCATTCTCTGTCTCTCTCTTTCAGCAAACTGCTCCGGTTCTAATTCCTAGTGCTAATTATAAAACACCCATCGCTCCAACTAATAGGAAAAAAAAAAAAAAGTCAAGAATCTTTCAAGACATTTCATAGAATTTATGTATCCACCATCAACCTTTGACTCGGTAGACAGAAATTGTTAACTGGGCAATTTGAATGATCTTAATATTGATTTAAGCTTTTAAATGGTTTTTTAGACGTTTTATCCTAATGCCATCATGAGAACCAAGAGGGCAAAAATGATATTCTAATTTATCAAATCTCCATGTGAAATGGGGTAAACTAATGTTGAGACCTAGCCCCTTTTCTATTTAATGTATACTCTAATGTTTGTACACTCTTTTTTTAGAGAAATTGAGTGTTTTTCCTGTATGCCGGTGAGTAGGGCCCTACATTCGTGTTTCTGGAGTGGGGTCCAGAAGCCCTTGATTTAGCAAATGGAGGCCAAGAATATCATCTAAGCTGCGATTTTACCCAAACTCAAATAATCATTTTTAGTGGTTTTCCTTTGGCACTTAGATGGATGATCTCAAATGCTTCTATTAAAATAAATAAAGGTGCTTGTTCAGTGGTTAATTTTATATGTAATCTCTTGGTACATATAACACAAGAGAGACATTAAATGCCTACAGTGGAGTAGGTGGGAATTTGGTTATAGTGAGATAAAGAAATTAGATGTAGCTCATCTGGCAGGACTTCATGGCTTCTGGAAACTATTTGTGTGGTCACATACATTGGATCTGTCTGGGGAGTTCCTACTTGTCACCTCCCTCCATTATGGCCAGTGTACAAGTTGGGTTCCTTTGCTTTTCCAATAAAACAGTCTCTGCTATCTGCACGGCCAGATATCCCTCAGTTTCAGTAGCTTGCCCTGTGACTCTTAGGGGAGGCTTGACTGGAGTGATGATGTATAGAGTGTGTTCAAGGGGCGTGCTAATCCTTTCCACTTTACCCATGGCTAGCTCCATTTTTACAGATAGATGAGGCTATGTGACCTGAACTGTGTCATCTGGACTTCTAGAGAAATAAAGGTACATAGTCACGCTTCTATGTTATGCCCATAAGGCCAACATAGAAACAGCCACGTGTAGCTCAGATTTGCATTTTAAAGAAAATTCCCATCGATGACATCATTCAGAAGCACATTGCTTAGGACCAGAGAAAACTCTGTGTTCACTAGAGCAGGTATATTGACTTCAAATAAGGATGATGCAATCCAACTTTGCCTTGACTGCCAAGAAGTTTGTATATCTGCCCATTGGTCTGTCCATCCATCCATCTGTCCATCCATCTGTCCATCTGTCCATCCATCCATCCATCCATCCATCCATCCATCCATCCATCCATGTAGGCACATACAGTGACCACGCTTATAACTATTGCCAATCTTTACTTCCTGACTTTCAACTTTTTCTCAGTGTTGGTTGATTTTGGTCTAGGCTATCTGCAGTACCATTTGGACATGGCCTACGTGTCAGAGCCCCCTAGTGCTAAGCCTTTGTTTCTTGAAAACAAACAAAACAAAACAAAACAAAACTCTTAGATATGAGACTGCAATGTTAGGGAACATAGTTATTAAATTGAATGCTTATTTTGAAAAATTTCAAATTTCCTTAATCAGATCTTCCATCAGAATGTGTCACCAGTGTGTGCTCCTACTTGTGTTTTATGAGCATTCCGGCACTCTAGGCCATTGGTTTTTTGGTTTCTTTTTTTAATGTGTGACTGCTTTCGATCATAAGAACAATATATATTTATAAAAGAACTCTTTACTCTCCCATTTTAATATCTCAGAGGGTTGAGGACACAAAGATGTTCCACTCATAGGACAGGGCAGATGGAAGTAGATGGAGCAGGAATGTTGTCCACTGTGGGATGTGGGTCTGTACACAGCTTGCTCTGGAGGGACATGGAAGGGGGCTTGCCAGCTGTGTGTGAGTACCCCCTGCATATTGAGGATCCTGGATGAAGGGCCGTTTTTATTTTATGGATCTGTGTCTTCCTTCAGGGACAGGAGAGGTCCTGAGTTTAGTCTCAGCTCAGACTGATCAGACAACCACAGAACTGCTGTGGCCTGAGTCCCCATATTGTGCACTTGTGCTCATCTTGGCTTTCTTCTGATCATGTCGCAAGGGTGGCACAGATAGAAACATGGCCCTAGTGAATGCGACTGTGGTCATGACAGCCAGCCTGTGTGTCCCCAGAAGCACCTTCATTTGGTCAGTGTGAAAACCACGCAGTCAGTCCCTTGTTTCAGGGTCCCCGTAACTGTAAATATTGAAGCTGAGAATTTAATCCAACTGTAGCTGACACAGCTGCTTATGGTTGCAGGTTCAGGAGCCAGTGGGCTTTGTACTGCCCACATAGATGGAGGTGTGGCAGTGTCGTCCGGCAATGCAGAACACAGGCTTCAGGAAGTGTGGTTTTCAAGCACCTTGGTCATGTGAAAGGAGGTTGAACGTGCCTATCAGACAACGAGCCATATGCATCTTGAGTAGATTGGTGAAATAGAAACCTCTGAATCATTTGCACAGTAGGAAACTTTGCTAGAAGGAAAGAAATGGAAATATGATTACACGTGTAGCAGAATGGAGCCTGGTGTCCACAGGACTGAAGCCTCTTCTCCCTTTGGTGACAATTCTTTAAGATAAGGAGAAAGTGACTTAGAATTAGATCAGCCCACAGGCCCTATTTGGTCCTTGTGTCCTGTGATTTTTCTTCCCTTTTGCTACCTGACTTTTGAGCATTCAGTGGTTCTCACTCTTGGCTTCACATTAGAACTGTCTGTGACTTTTCTTTAAATTCAGAGGCTGAGGCTGTACCCCAGGCCAATGAAATCAGGTTGGCTGGGGTTGGGGCTCTGGACCAGCGTTTTAGAAACCCCTATGGTGAGTCTGGTCTACAGCCAGGATTGAGAAAAACTGGTCCAGACGTACTCCCTACATTATCCACTCAATGCATCCTAGCAAAGTTGGTTGGAAGGTGAATTTTTGGGAAAGAATCTCTAACATTTTGTAATTATTAGACTCAACACATGCAGCTACAAAGAAATATCACCTGCTAAGGCGATTTGACAATCTTTGGTCACTAGGGGGTTGGTACCTGGTGATGTTGTAAATGTTTTTGCTGCACTTGGAAAACCTGGGTTCATCTCTTATATCTGGGATTTTCTCTGTTATCACCTGGTCTTTCATTTTCTTTTGGAAACACAGCTTTCTCTTAGTTAAGTATTTCCTGCCAGGCATTTGCAGCCCCTGCCATTGGCTAGCCTCCCTCTTTTATCGATGTGTTTGTGTGTTTCTATGCCATAAGGTCACAATATCCTACGTTATTGGCCAGTATTGCTTTACCCCTAAGTGTGATTTACTGTGGCCTGAAAACTTGTGAATCTGGATCTGAGGCTTAATGAAATGGATCTTAGTTATTAATACATTGGCAACTGAATTTTGAGGAGCCTTCACAAGCTGTTGGGCCCATGGAATGGGAGGAAGGTGAGGCCCCAGGAGCACAGGAAGGGGCTGCGTGGGATCATCCGTGCAGCTTCTCCAACATGGCAACTGAGGACCCAGAGGTCTTAGAGGTACCAGGAAACTTGTCCAAGTTCATAAATCAACCAATTTTGTTACTTGAGAGTAGATATAATAAAGTATTGATGGCAGAAAGTTTTGAAATTGAACTGAAATGAGGTTTCTGGATTACCCGTGGACTTCAATTACCTGCTCTATCTCGTTCTCACTGTGGGACAGGCATTCTGCGGTTCTATATAATAACGATTCTTTTTTGAAATGGGCTTGACCCAGAGAAAGATGACGAAAACGAGTGGCAACAATAATGGATTTTGTTTTTTATAGATCAAAATCTAATTTTAGATTTCGATGTGACTATACCGACATGCTATTTCTGGCTCATTAGTATTGCATTTTTGCTCTACTTTTAAACCTTAGTTTGGAGAAGAAATTTGATAAATTGGAATTTCAGGCTTGAAAAGAGAAACGTGAATGAGCTGGAATAGTGATTTAACAAGTAGTAACTTAAATTGCCTGAGGGGGAAATCAGTAATGTAGGAATAAATTCGGAAGTGATTATTCATGTTACAAAAGTAACTCTTGCCTTTAACCAAAGGGTAATCTCTCTGTGCTTCTTAGACTGGATTCTCTATGGGGAGGAGCACTTCAAGCAGATGTAGGAGGGTGGACCTACCCTAGTTGAATGCTTCCTGTTGCCAGGCTCCCTCCCTCATCTCAAGTCTCCTGGCCTCCTGGGAGCTTCCTATCTCCCTAATGGGCTTGAACATATGGCCTGTGTGCCTGCCCTAGGTCCTTTGCACTTGTCTCATTTCCGTCTGAGAGCCCCCGTCTCACGGCAGGCGTGGTCTTTTCTCCCTTCCCATGGGCATCACCTCTTTAGAGAGTGGCTTACCTTGCCACCAGCTGCACATTTCCATCATGGGCACTCACTCCACCCTCTCCTGTGTTCAGATATCAGAAAACTGTATCACTGGCCCTGCTGTGTGAGCCTGAAACCCAGGCTGACCCTTGACAGTTCCATGATTTGTTCCCGAGTCCTCTTCCTCTCATCCTCCAAGGCCCCGAGAGCCTGCCTGAGGCCACCATCATAACGGGTCCACATGTCCTGCAGAAGCTGCGCCGATGGTCCCAGGGGGCCTTGCCCACCTCTGCTCTCAGAGGCCTGTGAATCGAGGCAATTTCGTTGTTGTGTGCCACTGCTGTCTGCCATTTATGTAGCTGCAGGACGCTGCTCTGTGTGGATGTGCCACACATGTGTGTCCATCCACCACTGGGGACATTTGAGTTCATTCTGGCATTTTGATGATGTAAACTGTCCTGCTGCTGGCATTTCCGTGGACTTTCCTCCAGGCCGGGCACAGGGGCTCCCTGGGACACACACCCAGAGGTGGAGTAGCTGGGTCCTAGGATGCCCAGACTACATATCACCATGTCACAGCAGACTACTTCCCAAAGAGGTTGTGTCAGCTTGTGCTCTGTGACATGTCGGTCAGGCACCCTCCCAGCTTTGGTGTCATCAGGACTCTTGGTTTTCCTAATGGAGCAAGTGGATGATGCTACCTTTTGTGTTTACTACTGAGATAATTACTGGTGAGAATGGGCATCTTTTCATGTGTCACTGGCTTTTCTCTCTATCTTCTGCAGCTCGTGATGACTTTGTCTCTCCCTTTCTGATCCTGGCGACGTTACCATCTTTCATCTCCCCGGTGTGCAGGCCCTGCTCTCCAGAATAGAGCTGAGGTAAGGCTGCGACGGGGACCCTGCTGGTCAGTCCCTGATGCTGATTCTGGAGACATCCCCCCTCCCTAAAAGCACGTTCATGGCATGTATTTTACACACTGTCTTGGCTGGGTTAGAGACATTTCTTTCTATTCTCAGCTTGAGTGATGTTTGACCGCATCTCTATTGAGATAACCGTAGGATTCTCTGATGATACGGGGAACAAAGATCACAGATTCATTCTTTCTTTCTCTCTTTCTTTCTTTCTTTCTTTCTTCTTTCTTTCTTTTTCTTTCTTTCTTCCTTCCTTCCTTCCTTCCTTCCTTCCTTCCTTCCTTCCTTCCTTCCTTCCTTTCTTTTTTTAGATCATGGATTTTCTGATGTTAGAATACTCCTGCTTTTCTGGAAGAAATCAGACTTGGCCAGGACATATTACATTTTTTTTTCTTCTTTTTTAAATATATGGCATTTTCTTATTCACTGTTGGGTCTGGTTTACTAATATTTTATTTAGGATTTGGGTTATACGTTCACGAATGAGGTTGGTCTTATCTAAATTCGACATCAGTTTGCAGTGGTCTTATCAGATGGGAGCAGTCCCTCTCTGTCCCCTGGAGAAGGAGAATTGTGTAAAATTGGAACAATCCGTGTCTTGAAAAGTTTTCAGAATTCACTTGTGAAAACCCCTTGTTTCGTGTTTTCTTTCTGGGAACATTCTTGATGAGTGCTTTGGCCTCTTTAATAGCGAGAAGACTCTTCAGCAATTCTATTTATTTTTGAGTTCTTATAAGTCACAAAGAGTGTATCCATTTGTCCAAGTTTTCAATTTGGACATCACATCATGTTATTTGTTATATCTGGGGTTCCTTCTTTTATGATGAGTATTACTTAGCTGTGTCTTTTTCTTCTTTCTGTATTAGTCTCTCCGGAAGTTTGCCCATTGCCTTTCCCAGAGAAACACATGTCAGCCGTGTTGGGGGTCTTTCATCCTGAGCAGAGAGAGCCTATCTGTGATGACGTCTCTATGTAGGGGCAGCAGGAGACCCAAATAAAAGAGCCTCTGGTCACTCACGTGTCCGGCTTGTACAACATGCATGTGGTTCCTTGGGGCTATCATCACAAAACCACAAGACAAGCCCAGAAGGAAACGAGTGCCAATAGATAGAGCATCTCCGAGGTGTGACTTCGTTGGGGTCGTGAGTCGCTTGTTCAGAGTTCAAGACGGTGTGTACACGAGGAATGTGCAGTTACAGTACTGAGGGTCTTGGGGAGTATTTGGCTTGTCTTCTGAGGCTGACAGCGGGGTTGGCAGTCAGGTTTCTCAAACACATTCCTTTGAGGCAAGGCTTTTACACGATATCTTAACTTATCTTCTCCGTCAATTCAGTTAAACTCGGTAAGTATTTTCCCTGCCTTCCCTCTGTCATTCCTGAGAGTGCCTTCGCTACTGTGGTGTCCATGGCAAACCCCAGACCAGCGCCGATGATGTCTTTGATGCCCAAAATGGAGGGGGTACTTGGTGTGTGCATGCACAAATAAAACACCTGTCACCTATTAGCGGCATGGAGCCCATGTTTCTTTAAAAAGTCTCCTGTCATCATCTCACTCTAGAAGTTAGAAAAATTGGAAACTCTCGAAATATTTTTTTTAGATTTTGTTTATTTATTCATGAGAGACATAGAGAGAAAGGCAGAAACACAGGCAGGGGGAGAAGCAGACTCCCTGTGGGGAGCCCGATGCAGCACTTGATCCCAGGACCCTGGGCTCACACCAGAGCCTAAGGCAGACGCTCAACCACTGAGCCACCCAGGCCTCCCAAGAAAACTCCTGAAAATAAATCACTATCGGAGATATTGAGTGAGGGGACTGCAGATAGGAGAGCCGCTCGGGTGACCTGCGGAGTCTGGGGGCTACTCTAGGTCCTCATGTGGATTCTGTTCATGTCCGGATGTACTTTGCCCTCAAGGTTCTCCTGTAGTTCCTTACACCATCACTTGGAAGAACTATTGGCTGGAAAGCTGAGTGGGTGAGAGGCAACTAGGTTCTTCTTCCCCTGTCTTGGAACCTCACACACCCTGGGACAGGGTGTGTTGGCTGTTATTTTGGGATTGGGATTTCCCTTTGGAGCAATTCCTCATGCCTGACAACTTTCAGAATGACACCCCCTAGATGCACACATGCACACACACGCTCATCGCTGTGACGGTGCCGGCGCTTGGTGTTTGACAACCTCCCATGGTGACTTCATGAGTCTTCTAGGCAAGCATCTGTCTCCATCTCTCTTCCTCCCTCTTTCTTTCTTCTGTAAACTAACCTTTATGCCTGCAAATGCTGAAGACAGCCTCATTTAAAATACTGTCAATAATGACAGTGCATTATTACTGAACCCTGGGTGATGCTGCTATATCTCTTGCTTCAGGGAAAATGCTAGCTGATGTTATAAAGCTAATAACAGAGGCTTGCCTCTCCTAAAAATGACTATAGACCCATGAATTATGGGGTGAATCATAAAATGATTTACTATGGAGTTCCTTTAAATATTGATGAGAATTGATTTAATTCAGAAGACTGTTTCCCCTCCTTGTTCCATACCTACTTAGAGTGACAGCAAGTGTCGTGAAGGCAGGCACTGAGTTCTGGTCGGGTGGGCATTTGCCGAGTGCACCTCATCTGCCAGGTGCTGTGCTGCCTAGCGTCCTGCCCTGCAGAGTGGACATCTGGATGGCAGTTGCCCCGGCTCTAACGTTTCCATGCCTGATGATTGCGTTCAGACTGTGGACATACATGGGCCCCAGCGCGGGAGATGCAGAGACGCTGGGCTGGCTGATGGGGGGAGATGCACAGTGTCTGAGGACTCGGAACTTGGCACAGTGTACAGAGGTTGACCCGACAAGTGCAGCCAAAAAATCGGAGTGAAATTTCTGTTTTAGAAGACGCAGCCCCTCTGCTTTAAAGGAATCCAGTTTCTTCTGTAGGAAGGAGAAGAGTGAGGCTTGTGGAGTTAAGCGTTCTGCGGTGTCCAGGGATGGAAGCGAGATGAAGTGGAGGCCGAGGGAGGACAGAGCCCTCCCATGGCACCAAACCCCAAACCTGCACCCCTATGGAGGTCCTCATTCTGGCCCCTGGTGAGCAGCCAGCACAGCTCCTTAACGCCTCCCTCCCCGCCCCGTTCATCTCTCCCACCAGAGGGAACACCACTGCCTCACCGGTCACTGTGATACGGCTTGGGATTCCACAGGTCTTCCCCTCCCGGGCTGTGTTGGGAACGAGTGGACCCCAGACGGCAGCCCGTTAGCAGCAGAGACGCCGAGTTTCTCTGGCTCTGTGACCCAGGGTTTGTTCCTGTGTTAGGTATACGATGTGAAGGATAGCTTGCACCGTCTATTAGGTTTGCCCAGGGTTCAGAGCTGCTGTTGTGGGGCTGACTGGGGCCGCGCCGTAGCAGGAGGGATGGCTCCCCCAGAGTGGTCCCGGAGGAAGCTCTGGGTTCTTAAGGGGCATGCTGTGTCCCATTAGATGATAGAATTCCAAAACAAATTTACAAGAATGAGGGGTCGTTATGTTTGATCTTAACACAATGCAAATTGAGCCTAATTTTTGTTTTTTTACTCGGGTAAAATTCACATTATATAAAATCCATCATTTGTCGACTCGCCCTTGGGTACCACTGTCCCGAAGCATCTCTCTGCCCCAAACAGAAACCCCATCCCTGCCAGCAGTTGCTCTGTTTCCTCTCCTCCCAGCCCTGGAAACCAGCAGGCTGCTTCCAATCTCTACTCTGAGCACATGCATATGTACACTTGTTCTCACGGCTCCTGAATTACACCCAGAAGAGGAATGGTGGAGCATGAGGTAATTCTATTTCAGTGTTTGGGAACCACGGGACCTTCCTTGGCTGCAGCAGCATCCCACACCCCCACCAACGGTGAAGGGGGTTCCCAGCTTGTCCACCGGCCCCCGGAGGTCACCTGCACCCCAGGCCGGGCTGTGGTCCAGGTGGAGTCAGAAGACGGGAGCCCTGAGCTGAGAGCCTGGCCCAGGTGGGTTGGGCGCCCCGAGCTCCTATGTAGCTCAGAGCCCTGACCCCTTTCCGCTGTGACATCCTGACAGGGTGGCCGCCGAACACCCATGCTCGCTCCCCTTTCTTTTCCCCTCGTTTCTGTTCTCAGCATTCTTGCAGCCGTCCTAACTCTTCCTCTACATGTGGTGACTTTGGCCAGAATTCACTTGTGTAACATGGGGTCAGCAGATTGGTTCCCAGGTTGATTGGTAATTAAAATTAAAAGACAAGAATTGAGCATCTGTTGCGTGTGTGGACGTAGTTACACTTTGGGGAAGGAGTGTGAAGTCACTTCGCAGGGAAGGTGGGCACAGTTTTGGCCCAGGCCCCCTGGAGCCCCCTGCTTGAGCAGTGTCTCTGTGCCTCAGGGGAGGCCTGCCCAGCAGAGGCTGTGGCTGGATGGCACTTCAAGGACCAGGAATACCAGGTGAGTCCGGGGGGCCTCCTGCAGCCGGTAGATGGGGGCAGCATGAGGTTCCAGAACTCTTCAGGCTGCCTGTCCTCAGTGCAGGTGCCCCCACAGACGGGGACTCTGAGGCAGTGGTGGGACTTATGGAGGGGGTACCATGGGGGGTGCACGTGGGGGGTTTGGATGAGACAGAAGGGGCTTCACAGGGTGTGCTCGGCGTGGATTTGTGCTTCTCCTGGGTGCATTTGGAGGCTCTTTCCCTCCATGCTACTCCTTGCCTGGGTGCCAGACAACAGCACAGACAGGGGCTTGGTTGGGGGACGGGGGCTCTGTTGGCAAGCAGGGGTGGGAGCAGCCTGCCCATGGAGGCTCGCTGCCCCAGGGCCAGGGCCCAGCCCTCTCCCTCCTGCTCCCACACCTTCTCACCACGTGCTCTCACACTGCATCCACTCGCGCGCCCCCCAGGTGTAACAGAGTGCCCTGCTGCTGCCCGCAGGGCTTGTGGCCCAGCCACCAGGATGGGGACATCCCCAGGCCTCCAGGAAGATGAGGCTGCACTTGGGTGAAAGTGGTGCCGAGGGGCTGGGAAGGCCGCGGTGAGTGTGGGGCATGCCTACCGAGCTGAGGCTGACTCTGCCCAGGGGAAGCAGGGGACAGGCATTCCTACAGGACAGATGAGGTATGAAGCCATGGAAATCAGCAGGGATGCTGAGCATCCTGAGGAAATCAAGTCTGTTGTCCCCCCGAGGGTGTGGGCAGAGACGGCTCAGCTAGGGAGGGAGGGCAGGCCCACTCACTGCCAGAGTCCGCACCCAGCCTGCTGTTGCCAAGGCATCGAAGGAGACACGTGACCTGCGACATCAAAGGAGACACGTGACCTGCAGCACAGACTCTGCAAAGTGGACCTAATTTCAGGAATGGAAAAGCCAAGGTTTGGACAGGGGCCGCCAGGGGCCCAAGGTAGGAGATGGTCAGTGCCTGGAGAGGCTCCAGCCCAGAGCGGTGCAGACCTCAGGCCTGGCACTTCCCGACACTGAGCTGCCTATGTGGGTCTGTGGAGCACCCGGCATGGCTGGGGGGCTGGGGTGCGCGGCATCTGTCATCAGCGGGCTTCCCCGTAGGGACATGAGGTGGCCGTCCCTGGCTGGCATGCATGCAGGTGAGCCCCGCTTGGCAGGGGCGGGGAGGCCACAGGGCAGACGGGCCTGCTCTGTCCCAGCTGCTGGAGTCCTGGCTGCAGCCTCTGTGCTCGGGGTCCCAGGCCATCCCTGTCAAGGGAACGGTAGTGTCTGCCTTGGGAATGTGTCTGTGAACCACAGAGAGCACGGTGACTGTGTCGCGGCTGTCAGTGTTACTGTCACTGAACCCCGTGTTAGGCGTTCGGCACGGAAGCCCCAGAAACAGCTCTGATATGCAGAAGGCTCGTCTTGTCATGGGGAGGATGACGTACAACTTGAAACATCCATATAGAAGAAGCCCACAGAAATTCGCAGGCAGCTGGTGTGGGAGGTCGCCACACTCACGGGGAAGGTGGGAGAGACTGCTGAGGGCTCTCAGGGAGGAGGCAGGCCTCGAGCAGGGGCCCTGAGGACCAGACTGGGGAGCGGGGAACGTTCGGGACGTGCGTGACAGATCTGCAGCCACCTCTTGTGCAGGTCCCATTGCCGTGGGGGGCTCACGTGGAGGGGTTCAGTGGATGCTGCCCCGCAAGCCACGCGTGTGCGGAGGACAGGTAGCCTGGCAGCCGGGTGCCTAGAGACCCGGTCAGGGAGAAGTCAGCAACGCGGTCAGACGGGCGGAGGGAAGCTTCTGTGCTCGCCGACGGCTTTGAACACGCAGAGACTCGCCGCCATCCGCGGGGTCGGCCCGGCCTCGGTGGCCAGACCGTGTCGCTGGGGTGGGATGAGCCTGGGCGGCCGCGAAGGAAGCTTGCAGGGCACGCTCCTTGCGGGTCCCGTTCGCAGACGGAGCTTCTATGCTGGGAAGGAAAAGTAAACTGCCACTCTGAGCTCCCGACACTCTTCTTTCCTAGAGTGTGTTTGAAATTCCAAGTGCGGGTTAGATGGACGGCTCTGCCTGCGGGAGGAGGAGTGCGGCCTGCGCCCCGGGCCGGAGCTTGGAGACAAGCTCCCGTGGGCGCTGCGGCTGTTGATGACAAGGACGTCCCTCTGGCATGTTCACTTGGGAAGTGCTTTTATCGTTTTAAAAATACATCCACGTGGAAAGAGGACAGGAGGTTGCTTTACTGCGGGAACTCAGGGTTGACATTAGCAGAGCGGAACGGACTCTCTCCCACAGCAACATCGTTTTGGCCAAACGATGAATAATTTCCACGTTTATCTCCAGTCCGTGTTTGTTTTCGGCAGCCCTTTGGGACCGAACGTGATGACAGACAACTGTTGTGCTTCTACTTTTTTGTCACTTGAGCTAACAAAGGGGACGACGAGCCGGTGCCTTTGCTGCAACGACCTTTCTCTGTGCAGGCACCAGGTGGCGCCCTGTCGCAGGCCCTTAAAAACATTAATTTACCATCTTAAAAATGGGATTTGGGAATTAGGGCTTCTAGTGTCCTAGAGTTCACTAGATTTTTGCATGGTGTTTCCAACTGTGGGAACTCAAAGGTGGTATTTAGGATTTATATATTTTTCCCCAGTCTCCGTTCTCATCAGTCCCAGCAGAAAGACTCTTTCCTCCCCAATATTGATTTTCAAAGCAGGCAGGAGAGAGGGCGTCTTTAAGTGCAAAACTCTGATGCTTTTGCCTCATTGCCTCCTCGTTTTTCTTTTTATCCTTCCTATCTACTCGTAGAAAAGTCGTTTACTAAGAGTGACTTACGCTAAAATGTTAGTGACTTATTTTTAGCGGAGGAATAGAGGCCCCGAATAACGTGTGGCACAGAAGATTGGGATTGCTTATGGAGTTGTAGCTCTCTCAGCGACAAACCAATTTAGAAAACATGTTTAAGATTTACCTTGACCTCTGATGTTACCAGTGTCCTTTCTATCTGGATGGACAACAAAACCCTATGTCATTTGGTCTGATGAATATGTTCTGCTGAAGGCAAATTTGGTTTCCCTGGTTTTCACAAGAATTATTAAAGTGAAGAACAGCCACCGTGGATTTACAATTAATGAATAAATATTTCAGAGGCGTTGATTTGAAGCCTGAGAGGAACTGTGTACAAAATGGAACAGGAAAAGACGTCTGAATGCCCAGGAACGCTGTAATTGATGTGTGTGAATCTGAAAACACTATTTATCATGGCAGCTAATGCGGAGTAATATATACTGCCGACGCTTCAAACAAACAGAGCAGATTCCGTTGTCAAAATTACAGTTCTATGGTGTGTTCTCTCAGGTTATCCTTTATTTTTACAAAAATATTCCTTTTGCTGAACATTTATTTTGAGATTAAGAAGTGCCTATTCTTTCTCAGAGAAGAATATTTCTCACCCCTCAGTTCTTAAGACGGATGAGAGCTTCAGAAAGTCCGCTAGCAGGGATGCCAGAGGGAAGTGGGTCAGGAGGTAATTGCCTTCACTTGGCCATTTCTTTGGAGCGTGTTTAATGAGCACCTACTATGCGTCAGGTGTATTGTGCTCAGCAGACAGATCTAAGTGAGGAAAGATGAATTCGTTCATGAGATGTTGAATGGCTGCACTGGGGGCTGCATGGACAGAGGATGGAGCAGACTTAGGGGATATTTGGGAAGATGTCTCGAAGGTGCAGGGCAGGAGGGGAGGAGTGAATGCATCAAGGTCCTGTGGGACCCTCCCTTCCCTGGGTGTGAAGGGATCAGTCAAGCATCGGTGAACAGAGCCTGTCTTGGGAGACATTCTCATTGTCTGCATTTCTTCCCGTCTCAGCACTTTTACTTTTGAAATTCCAAGTCCGGGTTAGATGGATAGCTCTGCCTTTGGGGAGGAGGAGTGCAGCTTGCACCCCCGGGAACGGTAGCTGATGGAGACAAGCTCCTGTGGGTGCCATGGATGTTGATGACAAGGACATCTCCCTGGTGTGGGTTCCGGGCTACCCTGCACCCACATGACCGCATTCCACAGCTAGTTAAGGGCAGGGTCTCTACTGATCGTTTTTAAAATTGTAGACAAGCCCTGGAATTAATAGTCAAGAAAAATATACTTCAATCCAATGGTGTTGGGTTCCATGATGGGAATATTAGGTAAGCTTGTGTGTTCATTAAGTCTTTAACACTTTAATATCCGGTGGGCCCCCTACCCCCCCACCCATGGAAGAGAGGCCTGTGTTTCTCAAAGGAGGGGTGTCAGTTCTTTATTAGATTATTTAGCATTAAATAAATAAAATCCTTTTTTTTTTTTTAAAGGACACCTGGGTGACTCAGTGGTTGAGCATCTGTCTTTAGCTCAGGGTGTAATCCTGGGGTCCTGGGATCAAGTCCTGCAATGGGCCCCCCTAGGGAGCCTGCTTCTCCCTCTGTCTATGTCTCTGCCTCTCTCTGTGTGTGTTTCTCATGAATAAATAAATAAAAACTTAAAAAATATATTATTTGGCATTGACTATCTCAGTCACCGGGTACTGGTTCCATGCACTCCATGTTTGTACCAGGTAGTGTCTTGCCTTGCAGCACAGGGTCCCTGCCCTAGATACTCTGGCTGAGCCATGCCACTGCTGGCTCCGGGACCTTGGGCATTCCCTGATCCCTTCCTCTACGCCTGTGAAGATAAGATACGTAAAGAAGTTGGAGTTGTTCTTAATTAATATTAGCTCCCTTCGTCTGTGAGCAGATAACAGGCCGGGCCAGAACCAAAGACAAGTACAGATGAAAGAGGCAGAGGTTCTGTGCCTGCCTGTCTGCGTCCCCCGCGGGCCTTGGCTCTCTGTGTGCTGTCCCTGTCCCCTCAGGCCTCCAGGACACGGGTGTTGGTCTGTGAAACTGACAGGAGTGGCACATGCCTTGTCCTGGCTCCAGGACGGGATGTGATGGCTGATGGTGAAGAAAGCTGACTTCTTCTCCATGGGGAGAGAGAGGAAAGGGATGGCCCTGTGTCACGAAGGAGGAATGCGTTCATCTTGTGTTTACAGCATTGTTGGCCGGTGCGCCCTTCTGTTGCCGGGGAGGGACGCAGAGGCCCACCATGTGTCATACCCCACCCCCGCGCCTGTCCCCATGGCCATGCACTGTTGCCCATCACGGACTCCAGGGTTTGAGAATGTCTCTCACAGAAAGGTGGCCCTGGACACACGTGGTCCTGTTGTCCTCGGGGGAGGCACCTGAATCAGGTGCTGTGGGGTCCTGTGTCCCGTCCAGAAGAGAATGGTTGGGGACGTTCATGGTCCTCTAGGAAGGCCGGGAAGGGCTGTGCACGTGGGGAGGCTGTCGGGCATTGGGGGCACGCAGCTCCCTGGTTACCTGCCTGCGGCTGCTCCGTGGGGAGCAACACGGCCATACCGCGTCAGAGTGTCCCCTTCGCTGAGGGTGTGACAGGACTCACAAAGATCCCAGGGGCCCCTCTCACGGCTGCCCACCCTCGTGCCCTCCAGGCATCCACACCATGTGGGTCGGGCTCACCAAGCGGCCGGGCCATGGCAACTGAGCACATCACCTGCCACCCCCAGGGTTTCACCCTACCTGAGCCCTTGGGCCCGGTGGCTCCTCTGACCATCAGGTGGTTGACCCGGTCCCTGGCATGGGTGTGACCATGTCATGCTCCCACCAGCCTTGGGGCGAGAGTCTGAGAAACCAGGCAGCCCCTGCTAGCGAGCAGCCCGCGCTGGCCGGTCCGTGGCAGAAATGCTTGGTCATCCCCAGAGCATGACCCGTCCTTGGGGGTGGCGCTTTGTTATTCACTGTCATCTGGTCTGCGAGCTGGAGGGAGTGGCAGGACCGGCGGTTTGTCGCTGAGCTTTGCAGAGTTCTGCCAACAGTGATGCCCGGCGTCCCCTGTCTCCGGCCACTTGAGGAATTCCAACCATTCCAGGCAGGAAAACCCACTTCAACTCCAGAGGTACAAACAACAAAGACACACAAAAGCTACCCCTGGAACAGAGAGAAAGGAAGGTATTTTCTCGGCACTCTTCTTTCTTGCTCGGGGTTCGAGATAAGTCATTTTAATTGAGAATAGGGACCTGAGGGATCAGCCCGCGTCACCCCTCGGCTTCTAGATGAGGCCGCTGCACCTATTTGCCGTTAACAAAATTCTATGAGAGAAACCACAGAATTTGCTCTCACTGTGTGTGCGGAGATTCAGTCCACGTAGTGAGTCTCTGAACAGGCTTGGATAATGTAACACAGTAGTAGCTTTTGTCTCCGAGACGGTGGGAATAATAAAATGTAGTCACTACTAAATTATGTCGTGCACTGAAGTAGATTTTTACCATTAATTGGATCTAGGCCCTCTGACCTTCTCACAGGAAGCAAACTAAAGGTATAATAATTTTTATAAAGATGAGCTTTCCATACTTCCAGTAATTTTTTTTAAAAACATTGAAATGATTTCTGGACGGTGAAAGAACTCTGACTTTATCACTCCCGAGATAAATAAAGCTTCGATTTTCAAGGCTGTGGGGTGCATCCTTTGTCCCCCATGGCCCACCCCGCAGCCCAGGTGAGGACAATGCAGGGAAAGGACTCAAAGGCGGCTCAGGTTCAGAAAGAAAAATCTAATGGAATCCAGTGTGTATTTCTTTACTGATGTGGTAATGAACTTATTCGGACACTTCCCGTGGGGTAACAAGCCAAGTGAAAGCCAAATCAATGCTTGACAAACTTAAATGTGTATATCCAGTGGTATTTTTTTTCCTTTGGGACTAAAGACCTTAACACCGATAAAACTCTGAAACGAAAATATGGAAAGCCAGCTGAGGGATCGAAAGCTGCTTCGTGGACCTCGGAGGTGACGTGTCCGGTATGCAGCAGGGGGAGGTCCCCACGGGTCTGAGCTCGCTTGGCACAGACTTCAGCTTGCTGCTCTATCTATCTCTCTATTTATTTTTAAGTCGAGCCTGTTTTGCATGGTCTTTGCCCCACATACTGGTCTGGCCAGGATTCTTCTGTCAATTTTCCAAGCGACGTTCATAAGTCACATGACAGAATTGGGCAAATATAAGGGTGGGTCCCCCCACCTGCCGTGTACACGATGCAAAGACTGGGACGACCTCCCTGAGCTTAAACATAGGACAGCCAAGCACGAGGTGCATAAGACATGCTTGGGGAGTGCGGGTTAGTGGTTTAGCGCCAGGGAGTACATGAGAGAACATATGCATGAGGATGTGTTGCTGAGTTTTGCGGCCCCTCTGTTCTGCCGTCACTGGTGTTCGACGTCCCCCAGGCTCCGGCCTCTTCAAGGACCCCGACCATCCCAGGTTGGGACATATGAAGAGCAGATGCTCTCAAGGCCCCGTAAACTGCATCCCGCACGACATGGAGTGAGGACAACTTGGCAAGGCTGACCTGGGTAACGGTGCACCCACCTTTAGTATTTATATATTTAAATGACCTAACCAAGCCATTTGATCTGCAGATGTGAGCTCACTGCCTTGAGCCGACCGCGTAGTAGGATTTCTCATGTGGGACAACTGCACCAAAGTCGAGAGCCAATCATTTTATTTTGTGATTAGATAATATGCAAAAAGCCCATGTCTGTGTGCATGCCCTTGTTCACATGTATTTTCATGAAATAATTTCAGAGATGTAAACACACCTTTTTATATTCCTTACTTGTACAGCCGTGGAGAGATAATTAACAACACACAAAGTATTTCATGAGTAAAGACATGAGATACACAATTAGACTTTCTACTGAACTGTCGGAGGTTGTTTGTGAGTGAGGTCAACAAGACGCTAGCTACATGGTTGAATGCTTTATTTGAAGTAAAGACATGTGATCCTTCAGTGAAGTTATTAGTGATGTGACAAAAAATCTTGAAAAACACTCATTTCAACGAGGAGCCGTAGCCAAAGCTCTGTACTAACAAGTGAGCTGCCGAGATGCAGCTTCGGGGAAGACATTATGCTCGCGGATGTTTGTCTCAATGGTACGACATAGGAAAAGCTGTCGCTCGGTTGATCTGCTCTTCTTGGCGAGAACTTTGTCACGATAATGCACAACATAGCTGGTGGATTTCCTCACTGGGTTAGAGTTTTCTTCTACTTCTTTGCCGACATTGAATCAGCACAGGTGTTGTGCCAATGAATCACCCACAGGTTTCACCTGAAGATGAACCTTGTTCCTGTCCCTCCAATAACACAGGTGGTGTGATGAGAAAAAGCACGGTCGGGTGTGTGAGCCCCACTGAAAGGACCAAAGTCAGGGAAATCCACCCGAGGCTGTGGATGAGGCAGGGAGGCTCGCAGGGCAAATAAGAATTTTTTTTTTTTTTTAGATTTTATTTATTTATTCATGAGAGACTCAGAGAGAGGCAGAGGGAGAAGCAGGCTCCATGCAGGGAGCCCGATGCGGGACTTGATCCCGGGTCTCCAGGATCACACCCTGAGCCAAAGGCAGGTGCTCAACTGCTGAGCCACCCAGGCGTCCTGGCAAACAAGAATCTATCCTAAAAACCCTAGTATTCTTACATGGGATTCTAGCTCCTAGAAATCATCTCCCCCAAGTAAACACACGTTGGGTAGATGACAGAAAAAGGAACTATCCCTGCAGACCAAGAGAAAGCCTTCTCCCGGGGGTGATGCTAAACTCCATCAAGAGTCACAGACGACAGTGGGGAGCTGATGGGTCCCTGGCTGCTGTGGAGCCAAGGGGCAAGGGTCTGCCAGGACCCTGGGGTTGATCTCAGGGAGGAAACCGTGGCTCTCTGTCCCTCCGGTGTCTCAGGGCTGCGGGGACCAAGGCGCCAGCCCAGAGCGGCTGTCCTTATGTTCTCACATAATCAGGTTATGGAGGCAATAGGAGCTTTGCTCCCTTTGAAAATAATTTGAGAGAAATGTTTTTTTCTGGAGGATTTGGCAGGAAGTGTTCTCCTCTTGCTTCCAGTTTACCTAAGTACAGAAGCCATTTATGCACGCCATGACTCTCCATTGATCGAGAACCTTATTTTTTCTGTTTCCAAATTTGCTTCAGTTGCCCAGATACATACCTGTGCTCCCGAGAGGGAGCCAGCTGGTGTTTTATTCACCATCGATTTAGAATGAAGCCCAAGGAAGCAAAACACCCAGAAGCTATTCCTTTCTGGGCAAAAAAGGTGCTGCTCTTTTGTATTTTTTGTTTTCTTTCTTTTTTTTTTTTTTTTTTTGAACTCGTGGTGTTCCCTGAAGCTACAAACTATTTCCTCTGTTGTCTATGTGAAGCTGTATCTGTATCTCACATACGATCGGCAGGGACGGAGCAGCCTCTCCCAGGCCGCAGACAACAGAGGCAGCCCCAGCTGCGGCTTCAGACAGTTCACACCGGGAAAACAACAGCCTCGGTTTGCAGGGAGATAATCGGAGCTTATTCTGATTAAAAGGAAATGAAGTATTTTAAGTGGCTGGTGGGCGAGGGGACTCAGGTACGGCCGCGACATCTGATAGGCGGGGTCGTCGCCCGTGTTGACAGCTGAGGTTTAGGAGAAAATGCTGCCGGGGAAAAGAATGCTATTCTCTTCCCAAACATCCAGCTATTTGTTTGAATATTATCGGCATTTTCAAGAGGGGCTTTCAAATGTGTGCAGAGCTTCAAAAATGCGGTTCTTCAGTTCAGCTTACGGAAACCTGTGAGATGGAGTGCAGCCACCAGAGTCGGCAGTTTTGTCACAAAAATAACCTGTGGGGAAAATGTAGAGTGAAGATGTGGTTCTTACAGCCACTTCTTACTGCTGAATTTGTTAAAGCCTCCTTAACCTGCACACGCACACGCGTGTACTTAGGCTCACGTGCATTTGTGACACAGTCGTGGTGATGCAGTGATTTCTAGCAAATATGGCTAACAGGCTCAGAAACCCACTTTCTGTCTGATATTTATGGTTTTTTTTTTTGTGCTTTCTATACATATCAGAAGCATGGATTTCTATCTATCTATCTATCTATCTATCTATCTATCTATCTATCTATCTATCATCTATCTATCTATCATCTATCTATCTAAACTATTTTATTTATTTATTCATGAGAGACACAGAGAGAGGCAGAGACACAGGCAGAGGGAGAAGCAGGCTTCATGCAGGGAGCCCGATGTGGGACTTGATCCGGGAACTCCAGGATCATGTCCTGAACTGAAGGCAGGTGCTCAACCACTGAGCCACCTACGCGTTCCTGGATTTCTCTTAAACAATGTTACCTTCACACAAAGGAAAATGTCAATATACACGGATTCAGAGTTTTAGAAAACGCTAATATTTCAAAGAACATGCTCGTTCTCCCATTGACTTAATTAACCTCGACACATTCCTTTATTCATTCACGCAGCAGATGTGAGAGTCAGGGATCGCCCGCTTCCTGTGCACCAGGCTCCGTTCTGCGTGTTTGGGATACAAGAGGAGAAATCTGTCCCTCACAGAACACAGAACGTATGTTCTCATTTCAGGAGACAGACGGTAAAGGAGCAAACAAGTGAAATCCGTGTTCGGTCTGATGGGGGCATGTACTGCGGAGAGGAGCCCGAGGGGCTGTGTCAGCGCCTGGGGCCCACGGAGCAGCCCTGCAGCTGCAGGTGACCAGGCCCTGGGGACCAGCAGGATGTGTCTGGGGGCCTAAGAGCCAGGACTGCCTGGGAGACCTGGGGGCTGGCAAGCAGGTCGAGGCCGTGTTTGAAAACCTTTAGTCTGCCTTCTCCCCTTTATTTTTTTTATTGTGGTAAAATACACCTAAGATGAACTTTGCCTGTTTAATCACCTTCAAGGAAACGCTGACATGGAACCGGTTCACCTTGTGCAACCGTCACAGCCGCCAGCCTGGGACTCTCTCATCTGGCAAACCCGATGCCCCGACCCGTTGCTTTGTTCCCCCTTTGTCTTTGCATCTGTGCTCCCCACCCTGTGAGTCTATCCACTGCAGGGCTCTCGAGCCAGGGTGACCCAGTAGCATCTGCCCCTTGGCGACTGGCTCGCCTCACCCAGCGTGATGCTCGCAAGGTTCATCGGTGTCGTTGCGAGCTGGGTGTCAGGATTTCCCTCCTTTTTAAGCCTGTGATACTCTGTTCTCTTGAGTAAACACAATGTGCTTAAACAACCCGTCGATGTGCGTGACATCCACCTCTTGGCTCCTGGGAATGACGCTGCTGTGCGTGTGGCTGTGCACAGATCCGTGCAAGTCCCTGCTCTCTTCTGTGCACACCTAGAAGCGGGATAGCCATGCTCGGTCCTGTGAGGGGCCATAGTGCGGTTTTTCCGCAGTAGCAGCTCCCCCTGCCTTCCCACCAGCAGCACACAGTGTTCTAACGTCTCCGCATCCCCAATGACACTGGTTGTCTTCTGTGGTTTGGTGACTTGGCTTCTCTTTGGCACAAGGTCACAGGGCCTAGGGCAGAGGCATGCAGGCCCCCAGGAGGCATGGCCGTGAGCATGGCCGTGGAGCGGCTGTGCTCTGGGAGTGAAGCTATGTGTGTCACTGATGGATTAGGTGTCGGCCAAGAGGGAAGGATGCCCTCCAGGAGGAGCCCGGGGCATTGAGGAAGGCGCTCCTCTGCTGAGACATCTGTGGGAGGGGTGCCAGTTTGCAGATGCGAATACAACACAGGTTGTCTCTGCACACAAGACTAGGACGGGCTGGGCTCTAACTTGCGCATTTCTGGCAAAATCCTGAGCAAGCTCAGGGAACCGTAGGACACAGCATTGGAATGGTGACCTGTCATGCAGCAGCGGCCAGAAAAAGGCTGACTCGGATGACCCACTGCATTTGTTCCCCTTCTGTCTTTGCACCCATTTCCTTCCTGTCTCTGCTCCCTCGTCCCGTGTCCCTAGAGCCCAAGTCTGCCTGGTGGCAGTGGCTTCTGTGTGACGTCTCTGTGCCCCGCTGGTACTCACTGGTGCTCAATTATGTGAGCTCGATTATGTGAGCAGCCAAGGATGTACCTGAAGTTCCCTGCAGCCTGAGAGTGGTGGGGCCGGTGGTGTGGGAGGGATGGGGCCGTGTGCTGGGCTGTGGTGGTGCCTGCACAAGGCTGCTGCTCCTCTGAGAGCATCCTCCTCTGAGGATGCATCTGCATCCTCCCTGAGGCCCCAACCCCTCCCCGCCCCAGACGAGCCCTCCCCACACCCTCCCATCCTTGCTCTAGCTCTTTTCCTGTTCTAGATTGCATCATGAGGAAAACCAGGTCTTCTCTACCTCCCCCACGTCAGCCCCACCTGCCGTAACCCCCAAGTCTCCCAGGAGCACCTGGAACCTCCTTCTAGGCGGTCTTCCTTCCCTCCTCGTTGCAACCTGTGTCGATTCCCCTCCTCTTGGAAACCTTACGAGGTTTGCCAGTTGTGAGCCACGCGGGCATGTCACCACATTTCTTTGTGGGAATACACCTTGCTTCTTACCTCGATTAGCAGAGCGTCTGGGGACAGGAGCTGTTTCTGTGATTTTTCTGTCTTCCTGTCATTTCCTGACTCCATGGCAGATAGATTAGGACACGGTTGACAAACACTTGTGGAGAGAGGATGTGCCGTATGCATCACACACTAGAGCATCTCGAGTTCTCTTTCACGTAACTATATGGTTTACTTTACTATAAATAATACAGGGAGTGAGATCACTGGTGTGAGATAGCCCCTCATTTTGGGGAATGGTGGCCCATCCTTCTGCAAGGACTTGAGTCTCATGTGAGCACCAGGGTCTGGATGGGAAGATGAAGGACTCACACCGGATGCTCTAGCTTGGTGGTACGCTTGTGTGGAAGTCCAGACATGAAGTCGCTCCACGAGGAGCGGTCTTCACTGGTCTCACTGGGGGAGTGAGTGGGAACACACGCTGTCCCAGGCTCTGGATGTGTGCCTGTGTGTGGGGTGCCCTGGCACTCATGTGGGCCCCAGACGTCCCTCTGTGGGACTCACCTCTCTTACTGCAGGTGGCGTGGTGCCAACCACCCCTCAGGAGAAGCGCTCTGCAGACTGCCTGGTGGTGTTGAACTGTGTCTTCCTGGGGCCAGCCCTGGCCCACACTATTTACTCTCCATGTTCTAGTTCAGGTCTTTGGCTTTTCTGTTTAACTAAGTGGGTAGCATTCAGCACACTGCGAAGAAGTCTGAGAACTGGACGGGCACAGTTCTCCATGGAGTTTCACGACGCTCAAGGTCCTGTGGGGTGTCTTTCTCCGGCCTGGGGCCGACACAATGCCTTGTTGGTGGCAGGCACTCTTCCGTGTTTCCTGGGAGAACAAAAGGACACTGTGGCCATGGGGCCGCCCCAAACTCTGAGCTTGCAGCCTGGCTTGGGGTGGGGGAGCGCCTCTGTGGTTACCAGGGCAGGTTACTACTGAGCGAGAATGTCTTCCGAGATGTCTTCCAGTCCCCTGGAAATTCTATCCACCAACAGTAACCTGCCAGGGATCAGATTGCAAGGCAAAAGTCATCCTATGGGGGCCAACAGAGTCCTCAAAGTTTTATTCAGTAACCTCTCTGCACAAAGCTATTTTTTTTCCTTCCTAAGTGAGAAACAAAACCAGAATTCTAACTCCGCGTTAAACCTAAGCAAACAGTGGTGAACACAGTGGATTATGCGGCTGTAACTGGAGATAGGCCCCACCCTGAGCAAACGGTGGAGCCCGCAAGTTGGTCTTTGATGCCGTCTCCTCCCGCGCCCGGCCTGCCCGGTCCGCGCCCTCGCAGTCATCTGTGGGGGTGGGGGTGGGGGACACTTCAAAGCCAGCCTGCACCTCCCGCGCAGCCCCGCCCTGCCCTGAGATGCGGGCGGAGCCTTGCAAGGAGCCCTCATTCACAGCTCCAGACGCAGGGCAATTTGTTCTTGCTGCTGTCGACTTTGAACTCGGTATCTCAGATTTCTCTCTGTGTCACTGGCTTTGAACTTCCATCCTTCAGTGCCTGAATTATCTCTTTACAACTGCGCCCTGATACCTGCCAGAGGGCCTCATGAATTCCAATCCCCCACCTGCCTGGACTGAGCCCATACCTGCTGCTTGAGGCCTCACCTGTCCCAGTCACACCAGATAAAGACCGTGGACCTTGGATGTGTTTGGGACTCTCCTTAACAGTCTCCCTGCATCTTTGCCGCTTCGAAGGGAGCTTTAAGTTTACAACTGTGGGCAGAAGCAGAGAAAAATGGAGCAGTGCGTGAGAGCGGGCGATATGCACCACAGGAGAAAGCTCAGCACCCCCTCCCCACGCCTGCAGCGTCTGGTCCCTTCCCTCTCTGTCCCTTTCTTCCCCTGACCATCTTCCTATCCGATGATGACTCTGGTCTAGCCAGTTAGCGCCTGGAGAGCGCCTCCCTGACGAGGTCACTTCCTGAAGAGCAGATGCCTCTCCTGGGGCTCGTCCACCTGCCGGTCCCTCTACCCGAGTTCCAGGACTCGGTAACTAACGTGGGTGGCTTTCGGTTTTTTTCCAGATCTCAGGCCCACGGGTGTACCTATGGCTCCTAGATGAGACGTAAGACCAGGTTTGAATACAAATGAAGATCTGCAAACCCAGACTGAGCTTTCATCACCGAAACAAGAAAAATAAACACAATTGCAACTTGTAAATGGAGCCAAAATGAACGGCTATCTAGACTTGTTTTTTCTGCTAATCCCAGAATTTTTTTTTTCTTAAAAATCAAGATGTAATCACCATCATAGAATTCTTGAGCGAGATCTGGTCCTCCCCCTATTTTTAAAGGCAAGGAGACGGGGGCCCAGGGTTCAGTGTCTAGGCCGCCGTTTGCTATGGTGACCCAGGGTGGGGCCGGGCCCCTGGCCTTTCTGATTGGACTTGCAGCACCTGAGTGGGCAGGGCCGGGGCTTCCTCAGGTGTAACCTGCCCTCCCCCTGGGCCTTTCTCCCATGTGACCAGCTTCTCCAGGCAGGGAGTCGCTGATTGGAATCTGCACCAGGGTGGAGGGCCTTGTTTGTCCATGGACGTTTGCAAGCCCTTGGAATCATGCCTGCCTGGCCTCAGCACTGTGTGTGTTGGCGGACCGACGGGTTCCCCGAGCACCTCCTGAGCTTTCTGACTCCATGGCTCTAAATGGGACTTTTTTTGCTGAAAACTCTTACTTTTCTCCACCTATCCAAAACCTATCCCATTCTTTATTTTTTAAAAGATTTTATTTATTTATTCATGAGAGACAGAGAGAGACAGAGACACAGGCAGAGGGAGAAACAGGCTCCCTGCAGGGAGCCTCATGTGGGACTCGATCCCAGGACCCTGAGATCCACACCCTGAGCCGAAGGCAGACGCTCAACCGCTGAGCCACCCAGGCATCCCAACCCATCCCATTCTTGACTTCAAGCTCAAATTTTCTTGTGCAATCTTTCTGAAGTGCTCCTGCTTCTTCCTCCCAAGTCCTGTTGTGGTTCCTCCTCTGTATATTATTATTTGCAATGTGGTTTTCTTATTTTTCTAACACTAAGCAAC
Source organism: Canis lupus dingo (assembly GCF_003254725.2). Lineage (NCBI taxonomy): Eukaryota > Metazoa > Chordata > Mammalia > Carnivora > Canidae > Canis > Canis lupus. The sequence goes on along the minus strand of NC_064258.1, from coordinate 20,083,013 downwards.
CAGGAAAATATCTTATATAAGATGGTACCTGTAAATAGCTCTTCAGTGATGTTGGTTCTATAAATGAATACTTATGTGATTGTCTTTCTGTTGGGGGCTGTGGGGCCTGGCTTCAGGGTGGACGTGGTGAGTCATGGCGTCCACAGAAAAGACATGTTCCAAGTGGGGCAGGTGCTTATAGGCAGACCCAATAGCAGCCATGGCTGGGGTTTGGACAGGCAGGGAGGACTTTCTAGGCACCCCCACCTCCGTGAGGCAGGGGCTGGCAGGTAGTATCGGCATTCATGGGTTTGGATGCGGAGAAAGGGCACAGGTACGAGAAGCCAGGATGGGAGCCTGAGGAATGTGAGGAGCAGAAGTACCATCCTCTCAACCGCCGAACCAGCCTGAAGACAAGTGTAGGGGTGAGGGCGGACAGAGGTGGGTGTGACACACTGGGGTCTGGATGATGGGCTAGCGGGTCATATATTAATAATTTTCTGATTCTTCTGTTTCTTGATATTACAATTTCAAGATCTTAGCAAACATCTCTTTCCAGTAATTAGAGTTCCTGAAAGTCATGCGCCCTTGGATTAAAAGAAACATTAAAATGTTGTTTTAGAGCAACACAAACATTTCCCCTGCAGAGTCACTGGACATCCTCCTTGTTTCCAGGTCACCAAACTCCAAGCTGACGGGCTGGGGCTCTGTAGGCCTGAGGTCCTGGGTGGAGGGGCCCTGCATTGGCCTCCTGCTTGCCCCAGCCCCACTGGGCTGCCCCAGGGTGCCTTGTCCAGCCAGTTGGCCTCCTCTGCAGGGGATGCCCAAGCCTGGAGAGTCAGTCTTGTCCCGGGTTTCAACTAAACCCTCTAGAGGCTGGTGATGGGTCCCTACGCCCGATGGGCAGCACCTTCCTGCTGGTGCTTCTCTGCCACTCCTTCTGCAGCCCTCCCTGCCACAACCCTCCCCATCCTTGCCCCTCCCTTCCCCCATCCCCTCTCCTCTCCCCCTTTCTCCATCCTTCCTTCCCCTACTCTCCCCCTCCTTCCTCCTCCCACCTCTTCTCCTCCCCTCTCCTTTCCATCCTCCTCCTGCCCCCCATCCTCCCCTTGAGCTTGGCTTCTATCTTCACCCAGACTAGTTTCTTCTTCCCACCCCACTCCTGGAATGCCTCTCTTCCTTCTGTCTAAATCTTCATCCATCCATAAATGTCTGGTAGATGCCATTTTGTCCCATAAATTACATAAAATTTTTTTTTATTTAAAATTTTTTTTTCGGGATCCCTGGGTGGTGCAGCGGTTTGGCGCCTGCCTTTGGCCCAGGGCGCGATCCTGGAGACCCGGGATCGAATCCCACATCAGCTCCCGGTGCATGGAGCCTGCTTCTCCCTCTGCTTCTCCCTCTGCCTATGTCTCTGCCTCTCTCTCTCTCTCTCTCTCTCTGTGACTATCATAAATAAATAAAAATTAAAAAAAATCTTAAAAAATTTTTTTTTCCTAAATTAACTTTTAATTTTACTAGATCTAGAGCTTCCCAACTCCTACATCCCCTGTGATTCTTAATGTCTCTGCTGGAAGCCATGATGCCCCATGTGCCTGGCCAGCACCGCAGGGGACCTGCCCAAGGTCACAGCTGAGTTTATTGTGTGGGGTGCAAGCCATCACTCTGGCTGCCCTGCCCCCAGCTTCTAACTCTGTGGGGACAGGCTGTCTCTGTCTGAGGGTCCTTGAGGCCTGCTGCCTCTTTCCCGCAGCACTTTCAGACCCTCAGCTGGCCACTGTCATCTGCCTTCCCCCCACAGCTGGCCGGGGACCAGCTCCAGGTCGTTTCTGCTCAGTCCTCGGCTTCCTGGGCTCCTCTCTCAGCCTGCATTGCCAGTTGCAGTGTGGTTTTTGTGGCATGAAAATACATATCCATTAAAAACAGCATTGAGAGCAGAAGACATTTAGGCTAATAATACTTTGCACTAAGTGCCGTGCAGTTCACCTACAAACCAGCCAAGGTCTCAGCCTTCTGGACTCGAAATTGCAAGCAGGAGTGTATCATCCTGTAGGAGCCAAAGTTAGATGGCTCCAGGTCTGCAGGCGATCAGGTCGGAAAGAAAAGGCTTGAGTGAGCCCATCCTAGCAGCAGCCTCCTACCTGCTGTGTCTCTTCTCTGTCGAGATTTAGTCCTCAGTGCAAGTGGCTGCTGCAGGCAGGGCTTGATCCAGCTCTGTGACTGTGGGAGGGTGAGACACACAGCACAGGCCCTTCCCAGCAGGAGCTGGACTGCCTGGGGTGGTTCTCCACCCCCACAACCTGGCCAGGGTAATGAGCGCGCCTAGAGTCTGTGCAGTGTCTGCCGCTGTCACCCCCCTCCCCAATTCATTCATTCATTCATTCATTCATTCATTCATTCAGCAGTGTGGGACCCTCACTACCTGGGTGGGGTTGGTAGTGACGGAGCAGAGACAGATCCATGTCTCCAATTTGGAGAGTTGTGGTTCCCACCTCTAACTGCACATCTGCAAATGCTCAGCGCATTCCCCTCTCTGGGAGACGGCCCTCTACGAGTAGCTCTGTGGGTTTCTACTGTTAACCTCTGGGTCATGTTATTGCTGTTATTAGACACCTCTGGCATTTAAAACACTTCATATGCACATAAATTTCACCACACACACACGCAGAAAGTCCCACAGAAAGCACAGTATCGCCAAGAAAGTGACGCTATGGCTTCTGTAATCTCAAATTAGCTAGTCTTACATTAGTAGGAAGAGATTCTGGGATTTTACTAGGCCTGCTTGCTTTTAGTTACAGTGCTTGGTTTAGGTCAGCAGTGTCCCTGTGATGCTTCAGGTGGTTCAGTCCCCCGGATGGATTTTAAAAATATCTTGAGGGGTGGGGGAGACACCTGGGTGGCTCAGCGGTGGAGCGCCTGCCTTTGGCTCAGGGCATGATCCCGGGGTCCTGGGATCCAGTCCCACATTGGGCTTGCCGCAGGAAGCTTGCTTCTCCCTCTGCCTGTGTCTCTGCCTCTCTCTGTTTGTCTCTCATGAATAAATAAATAAAATCTTAAAAAAAATACCTGGGAATACCTGGGTGAGTCTTCATGTCAACACTGTGTGCCGTCCACCCAATGACCTGGCACTGACTGTGACCCTAAGAAGTGAGACCAAAACTGTGACGTTTTGCCCCTCTCATGATGACTTGATAATTGTGGGCCATTAAAAGGATGGATTTGTTTTAAGCCCCTGAGCCCATAAACACTGGGCAGGACTTCCCCCACCGTCCTGTTGTAGAAGTCAGCATGCTGAGTATCCGTGTGAGTGCTATACTATTAACATTTCCAAAACAGCACAGGTGTGTGTTTGCCTTCTTGGTGGAATTTCATGTTGACCAAGAACAGGGGAGGAGCCTGGGCGCACTTGGAAGAGAGGTGCCTTGGAGGGCACTCCTGAGCTCATGGTCACCCTGCTCTTGGCCCTTGGACGGTCGCCAAGCCTCAGTGTCCTGGTCTGCATGGTGGCTCGTAGCTGGCCCCCATGGGGTTGGGAGCCTGGGCCACTGACACCGGTGGGGGTGTTTGAGAACACGCTGGTGGCAGAGGCCAGCCCAGCCTGGAGGGCGTGCACGTTCCTTGCCCATGCAGCTTGCCTCCCCAGATACATGCCAGCCACCGTCAATGACACTCACGCTTAGCAGCAGTGGTGGCTGCGAATTCTTTCACCTTGTCTACTTTCTGAAGCTTGAGCTCAGCTCCTCTGAAGATGTGTTTCCGGACCTATAGGTTCTAGATCACTGTGGATTCATTTTCAGGTTTCTGGAATAGTCTCCATGGATCCGGGGACCTGTGCATCACAGTCAGAGGGGACCATGGCACCCCAGACAGCACCTGGCTCAACTGGGGGACAGAAAAGCAGGAGGAAAGCCATGAGTGGCTGCTGAACCTCCTTAGGAAGGGATGAGGCCCTCTGTCCAATGCTGGATTGTCTTACCGGGGATTTAGGTATGAGGCAAACAGAAGCTCCAAAGTCATGACAGCAAATATGGTCTCGGAAAGAATGTATTTTTTTAAAGCATTGAAGAAATTGTCAAGAAGAATCAAAATGTGTTGAATTTTTTAATACCCATTTTTGGGGGATAATAGTGTTTTTGTTGAATTAAATATGGGGAGTAGCGACCTTTTGGGGGACTTAAGGCCCCTGAAGATTCTCATTTGGTCTTGATTTAATACCATAGGTAGAAGGAAGCTTCAACAATGCTATCAGAGATTCATGAACAGGGGGGTGAACACGACTATCAGGTCAGGGCTTTGCCCCGATGGAAATGCAGGATGTCGGAGTGCAGAGGAGTATTAACCAGTGTGCCCCAGATGTGACAGCAGAGAGAGGAGAGGTAGGTGCAGACCAGCAGTGCTGGCCTCCCAGAGATCCATATGGCCTGCCCGGCCTTGGTTCTTGCGGCTGTGTTGCTTCCTGTCCTTCCAGCACCGAGCGAACAGGCTGGTGTGCGTGGACCTTGCAAGCTTAGCTAAGGGTAAGCAGGGGGCGGACGTGCCAATGGTCAGGCGTTCACTATGCGCATGGCAAGGATTTACTACTTCCTAGAACCACAGGAAGTGGTAGCATGAGGAAAATATGAGCCCACACTTGGGTTCGTGCTTGCCTTCACAATGGTCTCATCTGTTGTTAAATGGATAGATGACACGATCTGAGCTGTGAGGATGCACATAGAACGCTGGACCAGGGGCGGAGGGGTGTTCATGTGGTTTAAAGGCTGTTGGTGTTTTAACAGTCTTGGCATCTGTGGGAAGCACACAAGCTGCGAAAGGTGAGATGGCTTCCTAACGGCCCGAGGCTGTTCCAGTGGAAGGCTGGTGGCTAAGTCCAGTGGTTCCAGCAGGTGATGGTAGATTGGAAGACCACATTCCCGTGGGCAGCAAAAGGGAGTAGGAGCTTCCCGATCCCCCGCCATCCATCTCCAATCCCTCTCCTACCCCTCTCCGACCCCTCCCTCCAAACCAGGCAGTTACCTTGACACAGTTACGCAGCTTTAGCACCTGATGCCTTTCTCGTCTCTGGAAGAAGGCCTCGAGCAGGAATGAGCAAGTGCAGCTCTTTGGAGAGTGACCTCAGCACGACTGATGTCTGTGATTGCATGCAGGCTCTGCCTTTTTATGATACCCCCCCCTTCTTGGGGCCCTTCCATGCAATGGGAGGACCCCTCTCCTCCCTCTTGTGTGGGCTGCAGGGTGCAGCTGGGGTGCTCGGGCAGGCAGTAAGCCACACCTGCTAGCCTTGGTAATGCAGCCCAAGGTGAAGCCCACCTGTACCCGCGCCCCTCCTGCAGGAAGCACACTCAGCAGAGTGCTCTTCTGAAGCATGGACAGCACGTGATGCTGGGCATACCCAGCCTATGTTCCCAGCCTCTCTCTGACCTGGGCAGCAGGTCTCTCCCAGTTCCAGGGAGCTTTCTTGCTTCTTGCTCGGGGTTGTTTTCTCTTGGCCATGCTGCCAGCCTCACATCCTCCAATCGCCCTGCCTTTGGGAAGCCATTCGGGTGGCTTTTTGCACATCTCCAGATCCCACGTTTCCTCCTTCTGTTAGTGATGGGGACCATCTTTATACCACACTTGTCCTGCCATTGGACTAGGTTGCCGTCCACACATAATGAAGTTCCAGCTCTGAAGGTTGGGGGCGTGGGTCTAGGTATCCCCTTCCCCAGGCTCTGTGTGCAGAGTGAAGGCTGCGAAATGTGTGCCGGTGGCTGCTTTCTGCAAGGATTCTCCAAGAAGTGCTCATGGTTGTTTGTCAGAGGAAGATATCTCCAGTGGCCTGCATGCCTGGTTTTCTAATTTTCAACAGGGTCTCTCCTCTCTCCATGTCACCCTGTCACCCACACCTGAGTGTCAGTGTCGAGGCCTTGGTAGGGATTTGTAGCTTCTCCCAGCATTCTTTAGCAGGTCCCCTGCTCACGGGCACCATCTGAGCTTCCCACTGCTTAAAATACCTGCGCGTCAAGTCCCCCTGCTGCATTCCACTTATTGACTTCAATATTTGTTGATCGTCTGTCATATTCCAGAAGGTGTTGGGGGCCATGGGCATACAGAAGCACACAAGGCAGGGAATGCATGTGCTCACCATGTACTTATATCCTATGGGGAGAGATGGACAACTAGTAAGTGAATGAATGACCGTTTCACTTAGTCATACATGGTAGAGAGTGACCGGCAGCACTTTGTGCGGGGGTTGGGGAGGCCTCTGTGGGGACCTGGTGTGTGAAAGCAGACCTCACGTCTAGAAGGAACCATGTTTGTGGAGAGCAGGGAACAAGTTTAAAGGACTCCATGGGAGCTTAGAAGAAATGAGGAATCTCAGCTGACTTTGCTAATATACCTGTGTGCAGAGTGTACTGAAGGGTGTTATGATGTTTACCTAAGTCAGTAGCTTATTAAAAATGCATTATGCTACGTGTGGCTTATTCCAGAGAACAAGGATGGCAATTTCTCATCGCTGGAAATTTCTCTTTGTAACTCACCACATTAACGTGCTAGAGCAGAAATAGTCCTATGGCTCCCTCAGTAGGTGCTGAAGACACAGTTGATGAAGTTCAACACTTGCTTATGAAGAGACTTCTCAGAAATTAGGGATATAGAGAAATTCGCTTAACTTTAGAAGGTTGAATAAACAGAAGTGAACAGTAAGCAATGTGTTTTATGGAAAGGCCTTAGGAAATTTCTTTGTGATTAGGGTTGAGACAGGGATGACTGCTCTCCCGGGTGATGTCCAACACATGTCCTTGCCAAAGAAACAGGACAAGGAAAGTGAATACAAGGATACATGGCATAAAGGTAAGAGGAAGAAGAACCAGATGGACATTTTTCATATGATGCAATTCTCTATAGAGAAAATGTAGCGGAGTCAGCAGATAAGTTGTTGGAACCACAAGAGGGGCTAGTGGAGAAGCTGGACTCCAGGCTGACCTGCAGTTCTTAGCTGTATTTTCTCTCATCAACAGCAAGACCATTGGATTCTGTGATGTGAAGAAGGCCCCATTTGGAATAGTTACACAGACAGAGTGTAGAACTTAACCTGACCTGCTTATAAGAAAATTTAAAAACTCTGTTATGGAACATAAAGAGAGATTTTAATTAATGGAAAGACACATCAAGTTCATGGACAGGGCAGTTTAGCATTGTAAAGATGTCAATTTGTCCCAAACTCATCAATAATTTCACTGTAATTTCAGTAAAAATTCCAGTAAGATTTCTTTCAGGAACTCAAGAAGTGGATTTATTTGGAAAAATGAAGGTGTGTGAATAACGTAGAGATTTTTGTAAGAGACCAAATGGGAAAAATCCTCTAGCACATAGTAAGGGGTATTAAAAGACAACGGTAAACACAGAACACCTAACCAAACCAAACCAAGGAGAGAATTTGGTTTTTGTGCAAAACCTAACTAGATCAATTGGGCGGGACAGAGGGCCCAGAAACGAACACTTGTGTCTGGGAACCTGCTGTCTGATTGATGGCCCCCAGGCAGAAGGATGTGCTCCTCAGAGTCAGTTTGGCAAAACTGACTCACTAATGGAAAGGAATATTATAGCCCCACTTCATACAACATCTAGAGTTAAACTTTCTGCAAATTAAAAAAAAAAAAGCTATACAATTAACAGAAGAAAATGTAGTGGAGTATCTTTGTGATCTTGAGGTGGGACATGTGTCAGAAGACCCAAGGTCTTAAAGTGAGACAATTTTGGAGTGGTTGCCTCCCAATTGAAGATTTCTCTTCAGTGAAGATCATCATTAATGAACTTTTCAGGTGGGTAGGAACGTAGAAGATGTTTGTAATGTCCAAACAAGACTATATTAAGGATTCCTGTAAATTGATAAGATAAAGACTTGAACTTGAATAGAAAAATGGGCAAAGGACATATGTAGCTTAGGAGTTTCTTAGAAGGAGAGATGGCTTGGGAGCAGCACATTGACTGTGCCCTGGACCCTGAGATGGGGACGGCAGCATCTCCCTGGTGTGAGGTGGAGGCAGGTGGGGGCTATGAAGGTCCTTGAGGACTTTGCCCAGAGCCTCTCTTCACAGTGGTCAGTGGCAGCTGGTGGCTCCCAGTGATGTCTCACTGAGGATCACCTGCAGCTGCAGGGGGCCACCTGGCCCAATGATACATCTCTTCCTTCCAGAAGGTGATTCATGTGAGGACGCAAAGGCCCAGCCCTGCTGCCTGCGTTTGCAATGATTTTGGGAAGGATTCCTCAGCTTTGAAGGTGCCCATGAAAGTGGATGAGGCCTTGGTGTCAACCATGATGCTGTTTGCTTATCCTTCTGCCCAATCCTGCCTACCTTGTGCTCTCACAGTTTATCTGCCAAGTGCCTCCCAATGGACCTTCCTGTACCATTCCTCACCCCAGAGTCTCTTCCCAGGGGGCCTGATTCACAGTTTAGGGTGGTGGCAGGGGTGTTGAAGTCTCTTATTGTGTGCAGGGCTCCTCTCTCTCCTCCCCTTTGTCAGCCAGGAGGCCCAGAGGACACTCCACTGCCAAGGTCCTGAGAAATGCAGAGATGAGAGTCGTAGAGTCTTCGTGAAGCCCAGAATGCTGGGCCCTCCCTAAGCCATGGGCCATGGAAGGAAATGCTGCCTTTGAAATGGGTGTCCTGCTTCCAGTGGGCACCTTGTCCCCAGGTATAAGTTCCAAGTGGTAGTCTTTTACTTTGGAGATGAGATGGGAATGGTTGGCTGTCATTATGGGCAGCAGGTGCGGAGTGACAGTAAGCGTGCTTCAAACTGCAGGGCACTTGACATGGCTGGTTGGCCACGCTGTCCTCAGGGGTGAAATTGGTGGGGGCCAGCTGGCTAGTAGTATTAATATGGAGCCCTTCCCAGGGGGACAGAAATGGTGACCTAAGGCATGGCCTGCAGTTTGCCAGGCCTGGGCCAACTCATTGCCTTGGAGCCCTTTGATGAATGGGAAGATTGGGCCCTTTTGAGGAAGGGGCTCTGTGTCCTCCTACGGGTGGATGGGACACATCTTCATCTGAGCTTGCCCAAGGGGGCCTGAGGATGTACGGCCGTGCAAATGTATGCTGGAGAGAAGGACACCCAGACGTTTGGGGATTATTTGAACCAGCTGGAAGTTGGAGCTAATGAATCAAGTGCTACCATGCTTCATGGGTCAGGTGGGGGCTTTCAGAGGGTGGAGGACAGTGGCCTGATGTCATCGCACCCAGCAGAGCAGGTGTGCTGGCCTGTGCTGTGGTCATCTGGATGAGTCACTGCTCCCGGACTTCTTGGCTCCAGGGTCCTTGGTTGTTCCTGTGACAGCAGCTGTGATAGTTTTGAGCCCCGGTGTGGAAAGCCGGCTAATATGGCTGTGCCCGTGGGGGCTCTGGTGTCTGCGGGCATCGGTCTCAGTAGCTCCAGGGACTGGCTGCAGTGGCAGGGCTCCTGAGGCCTTTGGTAGTCCCCACGGTGGCATCGTGGCATCAGGGCTGGCAGGACTTCCTCCCTGTCCTTCCAGCTCTCTGGAGCTGTGGCCTTCTGCAGTACCTCTTCACTGGGTTTCCGCCCATTCTGAGGGGCTCCTTTGGCCATTCCTACAGTTTTGTAGCCAGTTCTTTAAATTCAATCCTCTTCATTTGAAATACCCAGTGTGCTTTCTATCTTCCTGGTCGATCTCTGACTCAGGAAGTTTACCACTAATCAGATATTCTTGATTTCCAGTTATTAGAGAAATAAAAGAACAATAATGAAATACTGCTGTACATACATAAAATGACCAAAAAAGTGGACAATCTTTTAGTATCAAGCATTAGCAAGGATGTGGGGAAGTGGGAGTTACCCCACATTCAGAGGGAAGGCAGGTGGGGCAACCACTAAGGGGCAGGCTGGGATTCTGTAGCAGGAGTAAATACTCAGGATCTCATGATGCAACCGTCCCACTCCTGGGCATGCCCCAGAGAAGCTGTAGTGCACAAAACTGTATGTTTAGTGTTTGAGATGTTTGTTCCAGTGTTGAATGTAGTGTTGGGAAGTGGGAAGCCCCCTGGTGGGGCCATCACCTAGGGGAATAGCTAAGTCACATGGTGGCAAATAGATGTTATGGAACATGATGCAGCAGCAAGTATGAGTAGCACACACTTGAGGTGGTGGAGACAGATTTTAAAAACATGATGTCAAACCACAACAGCGACACCAATAACAGACAGACTGTGCTCTGTAGCTTAGTACCACTCACACAGATTTATAAAGTACAAGGAAAAGCCACAGAGAGCTGCAGGTCTGCTCTGTTGAGACTCCCTGGTCAACACTATGTCCTGGTAGGATACATCTCAGTGCTTAAATGCCCACCTGTCCTTAGTGACCCATAGCACTGGCTTAGCTTAGACCTCTCGGGTAGTTTACAAGATCACCGCCACCAGTACCACCACTGTCAGCACCATCATCAGCAAATCATGTTCATCACCATTATCACCATCATCACTGCCACCATCACTGTCATCACCAAATCACCTTTATTATCATCATCATGACCACCACCATCACCACCACCATCACCTCCACGCATCACCACCAACACCATCACCAGATCACCTTCATCACCATCATCATGACCACCTCCACCACCACTCCCTCTAGTACCACCATCACCACCACCATGACCACTATCACCACCACAGTCACTCCCATCACCACCACCATCCCATCACTACGTCCATCACCACTACTATGACTAGCACCATCACCACCATCACCATCACAGCAACAAAACCCAATCCCCATGAACGATGGCCAGAGGCAGTGGCAAGCAAAGAATCAGTAGAATATGCTGATTATAAATACTAATCATGATGCAAGTGGGTAAGATCTTGTTAGAACAGACATGCCAGTTGACCTGGAGGGAGTAGGGGTGAGTTAAAGAGTCAGACATTCGAGAGCCTATTTTCGGTTGAGAGACAGGAGTAGAATTACAGCTCCACTCTCCTTCATGGTGGCTCCCTAAGTACAGAAAGTGGTTCAGGTATTTTGCCTGAAGCCATTTATTCCAGTTTATTCCCTGCCAAAATGCCGGCTTGTGTAAGTGTAAGCCTGGCCTCTCATTCCACAGCTGAAGATCAGCTTCGTCTCTTCAGCCATTTTGGTGTCGGGGGTAGAGGCCTCTCTGCAAGTGAGTGGAGGCCTGTGAAGCAACGTCAGCTGAGCTCGCCTCCGGGAGCCAAGTCCTCATCCTATGGCTCTGTACAACAGTTTACAATGTGTTGCATAAATTGAGAATCTCGTCTAAATAATCCCCTCTATCCTCACTGCTTCCACCCATTAAACATCTGATGATGTTTATCTTGTCTTCACTTAGTCCATGATTAGGGAAGCTGTGCACACTTAGCGTCCTTAATCTTTCTTCCTAAATCAATCCTTGAAACCAGCCCCTTAATAGTGTTGTTACTCTGTTCTTCTCTGAACCTCTTCCAAATTGTCGATCTTTCTTGTATTGAGCTGCCTGACCCGAATAAGCTGAAGGCAGTGTTGTTATGGGTACAGACCAACTAATGTACCCTTGCAGCGTGCTAATACTTTGGCCCAAGTCTCCTGAATTGGAGCCCATCTTCCCTCCTTTGCTTCTTGCTGCAGATACATCAGCTCCTTTACTCGCTCGACTTTTTTTTTTTTTTAAATGCGGGATTATTGCTAATTATCTTCCCAATATATTCAATGCTGGAATCCGAGTCTGGAGGAGGGAAAAGCTCACACTGGGTAACTTTCCTCACTTCCTTTCTGACACCCAAGAATTCAGCATCCTTTTTCATTTTGCCCCTGATGTAATTGTGGTTTACATGAATATATCCCTCTATATTGTCCTGGTTTTCATAGGAGGCCCTCGCGGTGACTCTGTAAAGCAGTCAGCGTCTGTCTGTGTCCTGGGTGATGTGACCTCAGGAGGAGGGTAGGGCAGCGGCTGTGGGTCACCCGGGTCCGCTGACTGCTTCTGGCTTGCACATTACACAGCGCTGCCTGGCTTTCAAGTTCGTGCCAGTGCTTAGCGTGGACTTCCTTCCATTTCATAAATCTATTCTTATGCTCTCTTCTTAAATGAAACCTTAAAATAATTCCTGTAATACTCTGATAGACACACTCCAGTTTGGCAACCTTTCATCGTTTTATTTACTCTCTCGTCGTAGGCTTTCTGCACAGCTACAGTATGCATGACTTATTTATATGTTATAAATGCTAGCATGAATTACCAAGCAAGCTTTTATGATAGTCTAACATCCTTTATCCTGATTAGTTCTGATGTATTACCAGTACTAGCTTCCAGCCCCAAAATATTGAACTGCAAAAATTGGCCTTTCACACAAAAGGCTGTCGGCTAGGAAGAGAGGATGAGGGGCAGGATGGCCCTGTACGGTTGCAGTGTTGAACACTGCACGAGTCTGGGGTCATTCTCCAAGGCTGTCATAGGGAACGGTACCCTGGAGTTCTTCAGTGCCCAGCTTGCACTGTTATGTGCAGAGACACTGAAAGGGGCAGGGGTCTTCCCCATCGGCAGGAGGCTGGGAGCTTTATGACATCCCTTGTCTGTAGGATGGAAGTTGGAAGAGGCAGTTAAGGCAACTTCCAAACCAGCTTCAATTTGCATTTTAAGCTTTGCTTCCTCCACTTTCTGCCCCAACAGACATATGTGTGATCTCCAAATCTTTATTTCCCTTTACTTTTTTTTTAACGTACACTTGTCCTTTGCTCTCTGTGACCTTCTCTTCCACCCAACACAGGGCCCCTTGCTCGGAGGCATCATCCCTGGGTTCTGGCCGTGGAGGGGGTTGTGTCCTGCCTTTATAGTCTATTCATAGTTGAATATTGTTGTATCCAGAGTGAATTGTTATGTAGGTATGGTCCCGCATAGACCCTGAGCTCCTAGGACCCGGCTCTGCTTCTGTCCTCCTGCCAGTAGGGCCTCTCCCTGCAGTGTGTGTGTGTGTGGCAGGCACTCAGCAACATCTGCAGAGATAATACGTCTGCCCTCAGCTCTGCTCTCTCACCCCTGGTCCAAATCCACAAAATCGAATCAGGGGGAAATAATGCAGCTGACCACAGACAATTAGATGAGACATTTAAAACGTGAAGTTCCTGACAGGGGCCTATTCTATGGAAATGAAAATAATAATAATAAAAAAACCCCAAAACCCCTTTGTTCTTGTTCTCTGGGAGTTTGGAAAGGGAGGACAAGCGTGCCCCCCTGGGAAAGCCGGGTGTTGATCATATTCTCTGTCTGCCTCCCCGGGAGGCTGTGGTTTTGTTAGGTGCCCCAAGCAGCTCAGGAGAAACAACAGTATGAGTGGCTGGGATCTGTAGGATTTGGGGAAGGAGCGTGCCTGTGGGTGGACTGGGGCTCCCACCCCAAAAGGGATGTCCACCCATTTGGGTCCTTGTTTAGAAAAAAGGCCCGTGGAGAATACATTTTGTGGGTATAATCAAGGATCTCAAGTGAGGCAGCCCTGGGTTATCCAGGGGGGCTCTGAATGCAGGGACACAGCACGGGGACAGCGGTGGAGGCCAGATGCCCACAGCAGCAGAGCCCGAGGTGACGGTGGATCAGCAAGCTGGGCTCGGCAGCAGCCTGCGGGAGAGGCGAGGAGAGGACTGGGTCCCGGAGCTTACAAGGGACCACCCTGCTGATGCCTCGGTACTGGATGTCCATCCCCGGAACTGGGGCAGATACCTTCCTCTGGTGTCTGTGTTAATTTGTTCCCACAGCCCTAAGGCACTAATGCACACACACGTGAGTCCATGATGGGCAGAGGGACGTGGCCATGGGGGCACTGAGCCCTGTCTGGCACTGCCTCAACTCCCCCTGAGTGCAGTCCCGGAGCATTTCTGAGGGGATAGGTGGGTGTCTCAGGGCCCAGGGTGTGGGTTTTCTCACTCTTACCGCCACGAGTAATTGGATTCCGGGTCCAGAGAGGACAGAGGGACCGTGTGCTGGACACATGTGGCGGGGAGGCCACCTGTCTGAGGCTTGGCCATGGGGGCCGGTGGGGGGGCAGGTCGGGGGGCAGGGTGTGTTCATGCCGCCGCCCCGGGAAGGCTGGACCCGGACTCCCTCACTGAGTTTGGTTGATTTGAGCTCCGGGGGTGGGGGTGGGGTGTCTGAGTAGCTATTACTCAAGTAACTGGTTAGATCCTTGTGAGCCCCTGGGACAGTGGACATCAGCCTCCCAGCCTTCCCATGACTGTGGATGCCCTGGATGTCCGTCCAGGACGGAGACCCTGAGCAGGCCGTTGGAGGCAGCCTGGGGAGCACGTGGCCACGCCGGGGGTAAGATGAAAGAGCTGGTGGGGTCTCCGCTGCACACAGAGCCGGGACCACCAGATGGTCCTCTCTCACCATCCGGCTGTCACCACGCTTTGCTCCCTGCATATTTCAAGTGTGAGGATGGTATTTGCTTTGGACACACGCATCTGTCTGCGGTTTGCACAAGTGCGATCACAGGTTGGCATTTTTTAGCTCGCACACATGCACGGGGCTCAGGCCACCCAAAGGACACAGGGTCCTGTTGGCTCTGTCATCCAGAGGGACCGCATTTCCTGATCGAGCACCTGTGCCCGGGTCTCGTTCCACAGAGGGGAATAGACCAAGGCAGGTTTTTCTTTGCAGCCTCTGGAAGCTCATGGCTCTTGATTCATAATTCACTATTCATGGTGTTGTATTTGAGATTGTTCACATTATGTCCTCAAGGATGCGAGTCATTCATTCATTCACTACTAATATACCTTTTTGTTCCTCTATCAAATGTACCATTTTCTTTGACCCAGCATATCAAGATTGTGGCATAGGACTGACTGGGGTGAGAGGGATGATTGTGGAGAAATTTTGATGGCATCTTCCATGTTCGAACATGACTCAGCACAGAAGATGGGATGTGCTCTTCCTGGGGAGGAATCGAGAAAAAACAGGGAGATGCATAGCCTGGGGGATGCGACAGCGCTGGCTGGCTCCCAGCAGCCCTTCTGGGCCCTGAGTGGTTTCCAGGGTGGGAGCAGGGGTTGGGGGGAGGTGCAGAGAGGCATCTATGATAGGATCTGGCCCCTTAAAGGGACTTCTGGTGTAATGAACGAGCCGGGACATAATTACAATGATAACAAGTTAAAGCATGGCAAATTTCATGGAAGAGGTAAAAACAGAATATGGGGGGTGGGAGCATTTCTACAGGGAGGATCAGAAAGCCCCTGCCCAGAGTCACTGAGCTATGGCTTTGTGACTTCCTTCTAGAAGCCATTAGGTTTTATAATCCTAGTTTTCTAGCTGTTTTCAAAGCATGGGGGGGGGGGTGCATAGTCAGTTCCCTCAGAGTCTAGCTTAAAAAGCAGTTAGCAAATTAAGATTTTTAACGGCTCCTTGCATGTGATGCAGCCCATGACAGAGTCCCATTTTCTTTGCCTCTCTGTCTCCAGCGGCGGTGAGGCTCAGGAAAGGTTATGTTTCCCGTTGCTTCACAAGAAAACTGGAAACAAACAAACAAACAAACAAAAAAAACAAAAAGAAAAAAACCCACATTTTGCATTGTGTTGCTATAATAAACTCCCTATCTTCTTAATTGCTCGGCATTCATCACCACTGCCTATACTGCTCCAGAGGGTCACACTTCCCCAGATAAGGATGTAGTTGGGAGTGGAGGGGGGGGTGGGTAGGAAAGAAGGGAAGGAGTGAGGGGAGAAAGAAAAAGAGAGCGAGGGGGATCCCTGGGTGCCGCAGCAGTTTAGCACCTGCCCAGGGCGTGATCCTGGAGACCCAGAATCGAGTCCCACATCAGGTTCCATGTGGAGCCTGCTTCTCCCTCTGCCTGTGTCTCTGCCTCTCTCTCTTTGTGTTTCTCATGAATAAATAAATAAAATCTTTAAAAAAAAGAAAAAGAGAGAGAGGAGGAAACCAGCTAACAAAGCGGTCTTAGAAATGAGATCATCCTTTTTCATGTGCAGTTTAATGATTTATTTTGTTTGAAGTAGCGTCCGAGCAGGTGATTATTGTTGCTCCTGATGTCCTGATGCCAAATTGTGAACCGAGGGCGCTGGAGACATAGATGGGGTGCTGCTAGTGCCTGACGATCCCACGTGTGATTGATCACTGCTGATAAGATATATTAGTGCCATTCTATGATTTGATCAGGTGGCCAAGAAATGTCAGCGGCTCTGCCTCATTTATGTGTCTGTCCACTCAGTGTTGCTGCATTCCTCACCCTGGAAAAATAAAAGCGATTTGCAGAGCTGCATGGGGCTGGGTAGCGGCAAGCTGGCTTCACCCGCTGAACACCTTGGGCGTTCTGGAAGGCTCTGCTGCAGGAGGGGGTGTCTGAGAGGCGTCACCTTGGCCATGCGGCCCGGGAAATGCGAAGCGGGTAATTAACAAATCACAGGCACAGGTGTGCCAGGTGAAGTTTGGGTAAATTGCTTTTGATCTAAATTGAGATGCTTTGGGGATTTAACTTCTTAGACAAAGAGGGCATAAATAAATAATCAGGAATTTAAGGTTGGAACTTGCAAGCAAGCTCTAAAATGTCTTAATGCACCGGAGGAGGGATGTGGGGAAAGCGCTGCAGGCCAGCCCTCAGTGTGCCCTTTGTGCCATGGTGTTTGTTCGGAACTGCAACTTTGGCAAAATGTCCAGTGGGTCTGGAAGCCGAGCATTTTGTTCAGGAGCACGAGTTAGCTGCTCGCAGACGCCTCCAGGGTCCTTTCTTATCCCATCAGAGAGACAAGGGGAAGAGAAATGAGCTCCCTGGTGGTGGGCGGGTGGAGCTGGGGGCATCAGGTCAGCGCTGGACCCTGGGGTGCGCCTGCACACGCTGCCTGCTGCCTGGCTCTGCACCGCACACTGCGGGCTCCGGCCCATGCTTACCAGGCGCGGCTCTAGCGAAGCCCTTTCCCCTCCTCTTCTGTGCGTCTGACAGCAGGGATGATATGGGTGCTGGTGATACCCTCTGTGGTGTTCCAGGCCATTTGCCGACGTCCTCAGCCCCACAGTGGCCCAGGGGGGCTGATCTCTGTGGGCTGCACCCCCTGGGTGCCTTCTCTGTGGACAGCACCCCCCAGGCCCTTCTCTGTGGGCCGCAACCCCCCAGGCCACCTTGCCCTCTGCCACTGGGTCTGAGCCGGGGTGGTGCTGCTGAGAGGCCAGGGGCAGAAAGGGGACTCCTTCCCTGCCGGGTCACGGCAGCTGGTCGGTCCTCCTCCTGGGGCCAGTGGGCTTTGGTAACAGCGCCATCCCCACCCCTTGCCTGGGTGTGTGATGAGAGAGCCGCTCCCTGCCCCCCGGACCCTGTAGCCGTGTTTCTGCAGAGACTCGGTTTGTGCTCGGCTGCCCCTTGCAGAGCGGGATCTTTCCTCTGCTGCTTCTGTGCTGATGCCGTAGACAATCCTGTCAGTACTGTCATGAATTGTCCTAAAAAGCTCTAAATCCCAGTTTCATGATGGTCTTCTTAGCACCAGCTGGAAAACACACAACCTTTGGGAGGAATTAGCGTCTTGTGATTTAGCCAAGTTGGATCTGATGTAATGTTGGAAGGACATATCAACTATTTCATTTGGCTTGTTTGCTCATTTATCCAGCAGTCATCCTGCTGCTGAGGCAGGACGCACATGCTCACAGGATCCTACCATGCTCTGCATTGCCAGGACTCTCAGGAGTGGAATAATCAGGCGAAACCATGACCAGGTATGACTTGTGCAGCAAGCTGAGACTCAAGGCCTGGGGGATTCAGAAGAGTGGAGGACCATCGCGCTCGCCCACAGATGTTAATCCAGCAGTGCCGTCAGTGTGGTCACAATTGATGTTATGTGCTGCAAAGGAGAAGGTGGTATTGTGAGGGTGTAGAGAAGGGGAATGAAGTTGGTAGAAAGTTTGTGGAGGAGGTGGTGTTTCAGAAGAACAGGAATTAAGAGCCGTCTGGGGAGAGGGAAGAGTGTGTGCGAAGGCCCCAAGGTGAGTGCAAGAAGCTGTGTTGGAAAGAGGAGGTCAGCATGTCTGGGCCACGGAGCATCAGAAGAAATGGGGTCTGGGGCCAGTGCGTGCCCATACAGGGGCAGGAGGACAGTTGTGGAATTGAGTGGGAGGGTCTTAGAAGGACATGGAGGGTCTTGGGCATGACGAGCATGATGAGCTCAGAGGTGTGGTCATAAAGTCACTTGGTTGTCAGGCGGAGAATGGATCCCAGGGGGCATGAGGCTACCCTGCTGCGTGGGGAGAGTGGGTGGGGGGCTGGGGCCTCAGACACGGGGCGGGGGAAGGGAGTGGGGAGTGGGCTCGAGATACGTACAGTGCATGGGAAGCTTTACTGGGAGATTCTGGCAGGACTTTGGTAGCAGCTCGAGTCTGAATCTGGGGTTGGCTTAAGAGGCACCCATGGACAGAGTCGTGGGACCTTGGCCCATGTGGCTGGTGGGGGTCGACATTTACCTCCCTGGTGGGGTGGTAGCAGGATCCATGGCTCTGGGGAGGACAGCTGTCCAGCTGGAGTCCTGGTTCGGTGGGTGCAGCGTAGATGCTGACGCTGGAACTGCGGCATTTCTGCGAGCCGGCTGCTGAGGCAGGACGCACATGCTCACAGGATCCTACCATGCTCTGCATTGCCAGGACTCTCAGGAGTGGAATAATCAGGCGAAACCATGACCAGGTATGACTCACGGGCGACTGTAGAAAGTGCCAATTGTGGAAGTCAGGACAAGAGAAGGTGCCAAGAGCCCCAGTTGCTGAGCGGCTGCCCTCCTCTGCGGCACGGTCTGCCTCTGAGGTCACTGCACCCCAGGGCCTTGACCCACCCATGTCTGCTCCAGACCCTCTTTCAGCAGAGCAGAGATTTGAGACCCCTGTTTCTGAACCGACACATCACTGGTAACCCCCAAATAATAATGTTCAGAGAGCTGGACATGCCGATCAGCAGAAATTTGTTTTTCCCCACATATGTGGTACACGGCTAGGGAAGGTATAAGCTCTGTGTTGGCTGACTTGTGGGTGAGTTAGTCCTTGTCCCTGGGGGGGGCATCCCCTGTGCGAAGAGCGCCACTTCTCTCACCTTGTCCCCTGTTGGCCGTCTTTCCGTGTGACGGCCCTCGTGTGGCTGACCCTGTCTCACGGCTGCCCACTATCTCTGGTGGCTTGCTGCAGCTGCTTCCCCAGGGCCACCCTTGGAGTCCCTCCTTTATCTTCTGTCTCCTGGGACTAAGCATGACCTCACTCAGGTCCAGCTGTGGGTTGGGGAGGTAGCTCTGTGGACCATGCCTCGTGGTGACACCTGTGGTCTGTGCTCAGAGCCGAGGACTGGGGAGGAACGATGTCCTCACCGGTGGTTCCCAGGGGTCTGGCACGCACCGCTGCTGTTAGGGAACAGGCCAAGGGGCAGAGGGACATCTGTGGCCCAATGAGGACTCTCAGATGGAGCTGGGGGCCCCATGGCCGGGTCGGGCAGCCAGAGCCAGGCTAACTGGGTGAGGGGTGCCTTGCAGGGCACAGAGCCTCACAAGGTCCTCCTCTCTCTGGATCTGCTTTGTAAAAACGCCTCTGTCCATCCGTCTGCCCACCCTCCAGTAACTGGCATAGAGCTACAGAAAGTGTCCCTGCTCCCAGGTGCAGGCCGCAGCCTCCCGCAGATGCAGGACACAGCTGGTGGCACTCACTCTGGCCCTGACACCCTCTCCCCAGAGGCCGTGGGACGCTTGCTCCTCGCTCTTCCACGGCTCCTCTGGAGTTCACGTTTCTCTGCCTCACCAGTTGCCTCTGGGTTTTGTCCAAAAGTCACTGCTCTATAGACCAGCACTTCAGTGCCCTTGCGGGCTTGCTACTCAAAAGAACTTTCCAGCAATTCCTTTAAAGAATATTCTTGCAAAAGAACCCCTCCTATTTAGCATATCTCTTCTTCCTACGATTTGCTTTACAGATGTAGAGTCTACACTACGTTTATGTGATTTATCATTCATATACCATAGGTACTATATATATAGTCTTTTACATCAAAGTGCGCGGCAGTTATATTTTTAGGATTTTCACGCAAATAATGGGGCCTAAGATAATGAGTTTGGGACAGAGCCATGAGTGTGCCTCCAAAGCAAGCAGACCTCAGCCCACGGAGCTGATCTCCATTCAGCTGCGCGTTCAGATACTTAGGGGCCCCGTGAAGGGTTGAATGGTTGCTGTAGCTTATCTTTTGTTTTGTCTTAAATTTCAGAGCACTCTGGGGCATGCATGTGCACACGTAAAGGCATTTTGTTTTAGGAACTTGACTACGCCCTTTGAATGTGTGCATCCCAAAACACACTGAGAGTTACTGAACTACACGGCATTGGTCTTCCCCTAATACCAGTTAAAAATAGCCAGATCGGTCACAAGTGTGCTAGCAGGATCATCCACTGTCGCAGTACACAGCTCAGGTTATTTTTTTTCTCCCCTTTCACTGCCCTCCTAGCACAGAGCTCTTTTGTTTGATTATTACCTGGGCAAATTTGCTATACGATAAAAAAAATTATGCACGTAGCTGACTCCCGTCCAGATGCCCTTAGGAGAAGACGTTCATTTTCATCTTGTTTCCCAAATGAAGCTTTAAATCTAATTAGACCTTGAAAGAAAATATCTGCGATACGGTTTCTGTAACTAAAGGGCCTCTCATTTAAATAATGTTCTTATTTGTTTATGTTGTGTGATTTATAGCCAGTGATGAAATTCTTTGCGGCTAGCGTGCCACATGCTTCGGGGGTCCTTTGCATAGAGCACTTTGAGTAAGTTATAAACCATTCTAGACACCGAAAAATTTAATTGTTGTAACATTTAATAGTATAATAGCATGGCCCAGCACCTGGTATGGGCCTTTTACATAGTGGAGGCTCAATAAACATTTGCCGAATAGATGAACTCATGCTCATCCATCACTGGGTCGGGATGGAGCCACTGTTTTATTAAGGTTTAGCTGTTTCCCATGAGTTTGCAGTGGGGCGCTTGAGGAGAGAAGTCCTCGATATCCGTAACTATTTCTGCCTCTGAAGAGAGGAGGCTGCCACAGGAAGATGCCCTGGGGCTTGGAGGAGAGAGATGGAAGGAGGGGTCGCCAGCGGGAAGTCTGATTCCTGCGGCTGCTCGGGCCGCGTCTGCCCCCCAGTGCGCTGGCTGGGCGCCCCACTTCCAGGAAAGGAGCTTCCTTACCGAGGGGCCCGAGGGCACCTGGGCTGGCTGCTGGCTCAGCCTAGCCTCTCCAAACACAATGACCACTTAAGCATTTCTTTAAATAAAGTGCCTAAACACGTGTGCATTTTAAAATAGACTTCCACGAAACCGTGCGGTGAGAAATTAAAATGTTCACACGGGCCCACATGCGGGGACCGCTTGGGCGGCAGCAGGTGCCCGCGGCCGGGGCGCAGCTGCCGCCTGGACGAGTGTCTCTCCCAAGTGCCCTGAGCTTCCCCGGTTTGGCGGTGGTGAGGTGGGGACGGACGTGCAGCCGCTGGCCGCACGTTGAAGAAAACCAGCTGTCTGCTGGGGCTGTTGGGACGGAGGCTTCTTAGTCCCGAGGAATGTCCTTCATTTCCTGTTTGTTTCTTTTCCATGGGGTGAAGCCAGGACCGGGGCCCGGCACCTGCTGCTCAGGGGCGCGCGCGTACGTCAGACGGAAGGTCAGGAAGCCCCGCAGTCCTGCCCCCGGGCTCCCTCCTAGCACCCTGCCAAGCACGCTGCCCCCGGGCTCCGTCCCAGCACCCCGCCATCGGGAGGCTGGCTGACTAGGACAAAGGCCTAGCTGAGACGGTGCCGCGGGTAATGGGAGCAGAACCTCGGTGGCTCACCAGCTATTTTCATCCCTGAGGAGAAAGCATCGGTGTCAGCGTTGAACCAGCTGCGGCTTCCACAGGATGTCAGACGGAGACAGGTGGGTATGCTGTCCCCTGCCCCCGCCCGCCCGCCCGGGACACAGGGCTGGGCCCATGCTCAGCTGAGGACTCTGGGAGATCTGACTGCGGGGCTTCTCATCCTTCCCCTGTGCGGCTAGGGGACTCCTGCTGGGGGGACGGGTGAGAGGTCCTCCCCCGTTTGCCACTTCCTCCTGCAGAGGAGGGAACACCCTGGACACTGCCGCTGGGGAGGCTGCGGCCTGGGAGCCCGGGGGAGGGGGCACAGGGACCCCAGGTGTGCTGCCCTCCCCAGGGGCCCCCCAGCTCCAGCCTCACGATCCCTCCCCCGCCCCCAGAGCCGAGCAGAAGCCCAGGGCAGGGATGCTGCTCTCTGGGAGCTCAGTTAGATGGCTTTCCCGGAGGCAGTGCCGTGTGGCCGGGACCGTGAGTGGGAAAGGGGTCTTGCTAACTCCAGAGAAAAGCAAACAATGTGGGAAGTTTGGACCTAGATGGTTGAGTTGGAAATCCCTGGTTTAAAAAATGGAATTAAAAAAAAAAAAATAAAGGGTACCCCGGGTGGCTCAGCAGTTTAGCGGCTGCCTTCAGCCCAGGGTCTGATCCTGGAGACCTGGGATTGAGTCTTGCATCGGGCTCCCTGCATGGAGCCTGCTTCTCCCTTTGCCTATGTCTCTGCCTCTCTCTCAATCTGTCTCTTATGAATAAATAGATAAAATCTTTAAAATAAATGGAATTTTATTTATTTATTTTTCTAAATTTTTGTTTTGCTTTGTTTTTATTCAAGTTCGATTTGCCAACATACAATATCACACCCAGTGCTCATCCTACCAGATACCCTCCTCAGTGCCCGCCACCTGGTTACTCCAACCCCCTGCCCACCTCCCCTTCTGCAACTCTTTTTAACAGGTGTCAGTAGAAGTGTTGACATGATCAGCTCTGTGCCCTGGGAGACTTGGATGTCCCCCCAGAGTCTCCCTGTCCTCATCTGTGAGTTGGGGTAGTGGTCATGATGGGGCTCTGGCAGCAGTGAGTGGGGAGCAGGGTTAGGTTCTGTGTCTGCAGCATCAGCTGTGCAGCCTGGTTCGAGGTGAACACTCACAGTCTCAGTGCTCTTCGTTTTTACCGTTGTGGCGATCATTTTAATTAATGTCTCAGTCAATCATTTCTGTAAGACAGTGACTCAGTTCCAAAGGCAGTGGTTGTAAAAGCGTCTTCTTGGTAAACACTTGTTTGTTTGACTCGGGTTTGGGCTGAGGAGTTAAGTGCCATGTATCATCCAACAAGACTTTCCTCCTTTGTGCCGAAATACCTGGTTCACCTTCAACTGGGTTTTCCTCTGAGATGTTATTGTTCTTTATATCCTGAACATTAGTTTATGTCTTGGCTGAGCGGAGTGATGCAGTCCTTGGCTGACCCGCAGTCCTTGGCTGACCTGCAGCTAATTAATTGCATAGTTTTAAGTCTGAGAAGAATTTTGGGCACAGGATGGTTTCAGATTATGTGTGTGTGTGCTCACGTGTGTGCCTTTGTGCATGTGTGTGCTCACATGAGCCGGTGTGTGTCTATATGCATGTTTGTACATGTATGTGCACACACGCTTCATGTGTCTAGGTGCATGTTTGTGCATGAGCACAGATGTGCCTGTGTATGTGTGCATTTGCATGCCAACGTATGCCTGCGCGTGCCTTGTGCATGTGTGTGCATGTGTCTGTGTTTGTGTGCGCATGTGCATGCGTGTACATGTGTGTGCCTGTGTGTTTGTGTGTGCATGTGCACACATGGGCCTGTGTGCCTGTGTGTGTACACATGCCCACGTGTGCTTTTGTGTGTGTTTGTGTGTGCATGTACATGTTCCCATGCAAATGTTTATAAAAGCTGAGGCCACTCTGCTTTCCACTGACCTGTCCACACGTGGCTCAGTCCTGTCACCCCCTGAGTGCCCATCCTGCCCACAGTGACCCCCCGCGTGCGTGGGATCTCCGTCATGGGCTGCTCATGTTCTGGCCCCCACTCAAATGTCCCTCCTCAGGGATCCTTCCAGATCCTTCCAACAGTGATTTCACTTGGTAACATTAAGTTGTCTCCCAGCCGAGAGCTGTATTCCTCAGAATTCACCCTCCACTGCCCTTGAACCTGGACCTTGTCCTCAATGTCAAGGTGATCCATGGGTGCCCTCTGTCCCAGAGCTATTTTTGACGTTCCTCTTGTCTCTGAATGCTGTGTGGGCCCTGCCCCCTCTGGCACTGGAGCCCTGCCGTGGGGCCTCACACTGTTGGTGTTCCTGTCTGTGTGGGATGTTGGGCCGTCAACCTGAACTGACCTGGGGTTTCTGAAACCATTGCTTCTGCCAGGAATGGCCTGTCCTCCCCTCACTGCTGCTGACCAGTCAGCTCATCTGAGCACTACCCATCCTGTAAGGCCCAACTCAGACGGCTCCCGCAGCATGAGGCCACCCGAGTCCCCAGCCACCCCTGTCCCTGTTGAGCCCACACCCGACCTGGCTCTACGTCCTTAGTGACACACACCCTTCATGATGGTCCCACAGCCTCTTTGCAGCCAGACCCTCCTTCCCACAACCTCAAGCAGGATTCTCTGGGTGGTGATTGCAGGGCTGTGGGGTCATCCCTCCTACACACACCACTCCCACCAGCTGCCACGCTGCCCCATGTCCCATTGGAGCACCCTTTGGGTTAAAGCACTGAGCCTTCAGCATTCTGTTAACAGACAGGACAGCACATGAAATCCCCTAAGCCCACGTGGACAGTTAACCTGTGTTATTGAACAGTTTGCTAATAATCACCTCAGTTATGGAGCATATTCTTAGCAACAAGGAGGAGAGGAGGCTGGTCTGGAGCAGGGGGTGACCTGGATCCACATGGTGCAGGTCTCCAGGGAGACTGGGGATGGTACCAGTCTCTGCGGAAAGGGGTTTTGAGGAGACTGGCCGGCAGGCTGTCCCAGCTCATCTTGGCCTGGCTCCCAGCTCAGCAATGGCTGGGAGCACCGAGTGTTTATCACTTGTGAATTTAATTAATATGTGATCTATTTTCACTTCCAGATTCCTGACAAAGGATGGGCTTGCTCCAAGAATGCCTTTGAGCATATTGCTCTGCTGTGCACGAGAAGCTCCACGTGGCTCTGGGTGCGTGGGTAGCCATCACTCCTCAGCCTTCGCAGAGCTACAGGGATGGGCTAACCATGATCCCGTGGCGTGAGCTGGGAGAGTGGGTGGTGAGGGGCTGTCTGCAGAGTCTGGGCTGCCAGGAGGAGGTCTGTCCGACATCACACCAGTCCTGATGGAGGATCTCCTGAGTGATGCTGGTGCCAGGCACTGTGCTGGCTCTGCTGGCATGTGCAACACATTGAGATCCTGTTGGAAGGAGCTTTCCGTGGCCTCAGGGAGTTGGGAGCAAAACTAAACCCCAATTGAAAGGTGGGTTTGAAACCGTGGTGTCAAGAGGCACAAGGTGGCTGTAGTGCTGGACCTCCTCAGCACCACCTGGTGGCACACGCACACTGCTGGCCCCGTGGGGAGGCTTCACACCCCACAGCAGCCTCCTCCTCAGATCCTCATCACATGGCCTGTGTGTCCCCTAGCATGAGGACAGGTCCCGCCCCATGCAGGTGCCTCCACTGCGGGTCCCTCCCCAGCTCCTGCCATCGCTTACCTGCCCCCCTGTGGGAGGCCAGCTGCCTTGGCCTCACCTCCCTTTATGGAGCCTTCTCCCTCTCCTCCCTCTCCTCCCTCTCCTCCCTCTCCTCCCTCTCCTCCCTCCTGCTTCCCTGAGCTTTTGACTATATTTAAGTGCTCAACCCCAGAAGAGCTCCCCCCTGACCCTGGTCTCCATCACCTGCGACTCCTTTCCTCCTTCCTGTTCAAGCCAAGCACCTCATTTCTTAGACACTGCTCAGGCTTTAGAACCAGCCCTGGCCCAGCCCCTGGCCCAGCCACTGAATCCAGGGTGCCTTGGGTCCTTACCCGACACAGTGGCTGCTGTTGGTCATGGTCCCTTTCTGAGACTGCGTGGTCCTTGCTTCTCTGCACCCCTGCTTGTCTCACCTCCAGAGCAGTGTCCTGTCTCTGGCTCTTTCTCAAAGGTCAGTAGTTCTCAGGCTTCTGTCCTGGGCACGGCTTGTCCTGCCATCCATCCCTGCAGTTCTGAGGACTTAGCGGCTGCTGGCTTCCACGTATCTGGACCCAGACCCACCTGCCATCTGGATAGACACAGCTCCTTGCACATCCCACCAGGGCCTCGACATCCCCAGGTGAACTTCCTGTCTTACATCCTGCTCAGGGTCTGTGTCCTGATGAGAGGGGCCTCAGCCTGACAGCACCTGGGAGATGTACCATGTACATATATCTACATAGTATATGAGGAAACTTATTGTAAGGAATTGGCTTTCACGATATGGAGGCTGAGAAGTACCCGCCAAGATGTGCAGGTGGCAGGCTGGGACCCAGGAAGAGGGAGGTTTCTGTTTGGGCCCAAACGCAGGAAGAAGCTCACATTCCAGCTCAACGCCCCTGCAGGCAAGAGAACACTCTCTTAATCCGAGGAGGCAGCCTTTCTGTCCCAACCAGGGCTTCAACTGGTTGGATGAGGCCCACTCAGTCCGGGGAGGGCAATCTGCTTTACTCAGTCTCCTGCCTCAAATGCTGATCTCACTCAAGACCCCCTCACAGCCACACCCAGAATAACGTTAGTTCAACCACCTAGGTGCCCTGTGGCCCAGTCCTGTGGACACATACGGTGACCATCACAGGAAGCGTGCGGTGAGGTTGAGAATGTTGTTCCTGCAAGAAAGGCAGTGTGGCAGGAGCAGAAAGCATGAGGGCAGATGGGCTCAGAGAGGCTGTGGAGCCCTTGGCAGCCTGAGGTCAGAGACAGGAGGGGATGACCTCATTTACCCTGTGATGTGTCTGTCTGGCTGGGGAGTGAGGTGGGGCATGGCAGTGGGGAGACGGCTCTGTAAGGTGCCTGGTCAAAGAGCCGACTGGTCACGTTGCCGGTTTATCGCCTCTCAGTTCCACATTCGCCCTTCTTGGCCATTTCTGCTGAAGTGGATATGGGCCCGTTCAGTATTTTCCTTTGCCAGATGATTCAATGTTCAACTTTGTTAGCAGAGGTCGATGGAGAGACCCTGTAGGAGGAAGGGGTTTGACCTCCGGGCTCTGGTGTTGCTGCTGGGCAGGGTCTTGTAGCACCTGACATTTGTCCAGGGTGTGCTCCTGCAGTGTGGATGGACTTTCTGGCACAGGCCTCCTGCAGCCTGTGCTGAGGACTTAGCGGCTGCTGGCTTCCACGTATCTGGACCCAGACCCACCTGCCATCTGGATAGACACAGCTCCTTGCACATCCCACCAGGGCCTCGACATCTCCAGGTGAACTTCCTGTCTTACATCCTGCCTTTCTGGCTCTTCCAATGCTGACCTCTGCAGAAGTGTGCCTTCCCCGTGCCTAGTGTCCCCGATGGGGGTGACTCCCCGGGACCAGGCCCCTGCAGTGTGTGGTGGCCAGCAGCTCCCCCTGGCCGGGTTCGTGGTCAGCGCTGTAGCCTCGGGTGCAACGCTTCTGTGAGCAGCATCCTGGGTACCGCGGAGGAGGATCTCTGACAAGCTTTGCCCATGTGGCTCCCTGGAAACTCCTAATGTTGGTCGGGCTATAGGTGTGAGTCCCCCAGGGTGTCTGGGTTTCAGCCTGCGGTAGATGTGAGGGGAGGGGCTGCTCCGTGGTTCTGCTGTTCCTATATTGTTTGGGGTTCTCCACACTTGTTACTGGCAAATCCCCGATTATGCTAATTCCTTGTTACACCAGGAGTTCTTCATGCCGAGCTTGCACTGTTTGGGTGACTGTGTGGTTTTCCCTCCTGCTTGGCCCCAGACCCATGTGGTGTTGTTTCTGTTATTCTGTGTTGGTGGAAGTCCTGAGCCCACCCGGCCTCAGAAAACGGGGATGCAGACCCCACTTCCTGATGGCAGGAGTGTCTATGTTTGCAGCCCCCTGCTGGCTTCCCCATGAGCAAGACTGGTGGAGTGAAGCTTAAACTGACGCCTTCATGGGTGTATGAACGTGACCAGGAGAGGCCTACATAACCATGTGCCCATCGCTAGGGCTCTTCTGGAAGTTATTTACATACAACTAACCCCCGTAGGGACTTTATGTTTGGAGATTTCAGGCCGCATGCTGGAAGAGGGACCATGGCAAACGGGCCTATCTGCCAAGAAGACCATTTGGCAAAGCTCAGATTTCACCATGGTCAACAAATAGTTACCTCTCATCTCAGCTGATGAATGTCTTTGCAGGTGATGATTTGAGACCCATGCTCTGTGTGGTTGATCAGCCTA
The DNA here is from genome assembly GCF_003254725.2 of Canis lupus dingo. Classification (NCBI taxonomy): domain Eukaryota; kingdom Metazoa; phylum Chordata; class Mammalia; order Carnivora; family Canidae; genus Canis; species Canis lupus. Next base: position 20,054,821 of record NC_064258.1, on the reverse strand, counting down.
CATCTTGGTAAAATGTGACTAAGTGTTTCTTCACCGAGTGCCTTTCCACATGCAGGAGCACGACTGCGACTTTCGTGATCTCAGCTCACACCCCACGTGGTGAGGCTCTCTCAGGTGTTGGGGAGGAGGCCCGAGGTCAGGGCCCGGGTTTGTGTGGTGTCCAGGCGTCAGGTCCTCAGCTGCCTTGCCTTCCCTGCGAGTGCCCTGGACGTGTGTCTCTCAGCTGCCGCGGCCCTGCACATGTTTCAGGACGGCTGCATATCCTCCCCAGATCTGCTCTCCTGTCCTCGTCCCCAAGGTTCCTGAGTGGTGTGCAGTGCTTCACCTTTCTGATGATTTCTGGTGGACTCTAGCTGGCTGGTGCTTTTAATCAGAATAGAGAGCGTGCTCCCATATGGTCTGATGCGGCGGGGTTACAGACGTCATTGTCGGGGATGCGTCCACGTGGAGAGGGCATCCAGGAGATGATCTGGAGAGAGCACATGTGTGACTTGGGGAGATGCGGGCGGGGAGCATCCTCTACTGGAAGATCACTGTCCTGTACCGTCCTGTCCTGTCCTGTGGGTGCTCCTCTCTGCTTGGGCTGCTGGAGCAGAATGCCACAGGTCCACGTGGCTTTATGGACAGGTGTTTACCCTTGCAGGTCTAGAGGCTGAAGGCACGGCAGGTTGGGTGTCTGGTGGGGATGGACATCGTCACGCAGTAGAGAGCTGAAGAGGAAGCCAGCTCTCTGGGGCCTCTTGTTACTAGGCCACCAGTCCCGTCATGAGGCTCCACCCTCAGGACCTGGTCACCCTGCAGGTTAGGTTTTGACATATGAGTCTGGGTGACACAAACTTGATCCATGGCAGGAATCTCCAGCAGGGGATGAAGACGATATTAGATAGAATGCACACGCCTGTAGTATTTTAAATACAAATAAAGGACAGTCAATTGCTGTGCTTCTGGCCTCAGTTTACACATTAGCGGTGATTAATGGTTAGAAGACATTCTTTGTCATCCTGTCCTGAAGGACTGATTTGAGCGGCTGAAGTATCATCACGCTCACACAGGTCATAGATGAGTGTTGTCTCTCGGCATGTGGTTCTCGCTGCGTGGCCAGATTTCTCTCCTATGCTCACCTCACTGGCTTTTGCCCCACCTTGTGCTACTTTGTACTTAGTGCAGGGTGCTGCCTCACAGGGCTGAAGGATGGCCTCGAGTGAGCCAAGCTGGTGGATTCAGGCAGCGGGCAGCCGGCAGCCTGGCTTAGGCTGAGTAGGCATTTTGTGGTCACGGGAAAGTGGAGCTCCCAGAGAGTGAAGGCTGGCTGTCCAGCTTCCCATGATGGCGAGGGTTTTCTGCAATTGAAGTATCAAGAACATTTGGGGTCAGCCCTTGCTTCCAGAAGCATTCTCCGTAATTCAGATGCATCCCTTGCTACAGTGACCTGTTAACTCAGAGTCATTGTCACATTGGCTCATCCCTCTGGCTACATCTTATTTCAGGCCTAGAGCAGTGACCCAGGCCATGGCTACTGAGCACGAGGGTGGGTACGATGGATGGGAAGGAAGCCGGAGAGAAGCCCACAACCATCATACATGCAATATAATGATTTTATTGTAGGATATATGTAATGAAGGCCTGGGTTGGAGGCTCAGGTGTGAGCCCCATGGAGTGCATGCAGATGGCAGCCAAGGCCACAGCCACGGGTAAGAGAGGCATCCCCACGAGGAGGGGTGACTGGTCAGGTCACATGCTGCTGCAGGGCTCAGGGAGGTAGGGAGCGGAACGCACCCAGCTGACCCAAAGTAGCAGGAGAGTCACTAGCGGCCTTGACAGCAGCACAGAGGTTAGAGGCCAGGGGACAGGTTGCCAGATCCTCAGCATCCTCTGAGGTCACCAGTTACGTGAGTCTCAGTATTGGGGGGACAGCAGAATCTTATTTTAAAATTAAATTTTACTCAGAGCCTCAGTGAGAAAACAGGTGAGACCCCACCAATCCGGGTGGGTCAAGGGGGTGGAGCCACAGCCCTTCGCTGCCCCCCTTGGCCCTGGGCCCCGGCCGTGCACACAGGGCTGGTGCCCCCCAAGGACCATGTGGAAATGCTTGCGCCTGTGGGAGATAGTTCTGCAGGGCTCTGCGTAGGAAACTGGCCCTCATCATGTGGGGATGCTGCTGGCAGGCTAATTTGAGCAATTAGAGTTTAGTCTGGGTTCGCAGCAAAGGCTGTAAACTCCCTCAGTGGGCAGAAGAATTCCTGTGGTTGTCATGGTTTCCTTGCGGGTCCAGTTTCTAGTGGGCACATCTGCGATACAGGGTGGACCAACAGACACCTGCTTAGGGCCACTCGGGCAGGGGGGCAGGGGCCAATGCAATGTCTGCAGCCTTCCAGCCACACCTGACCTTCCCCTGCACTTGAGCTACGAACGAGTAGCTAACTTGATTTGTGGCCCCCATGGCTGCACGTCTTGGAGAGTGCTCACGTGCAGTGGGAGGGCCACGGGGGCTGCGTGAAACGGGCCTGGCAGCTGGGTACCCGGCACTTGTGCAGAGAGGCTCTTCCTGCTCTTCCTGCTTCAGCTCCTCCCTCTCTGGCCCACGCACACGTCCCCGTGACCACTTCTGAAATGGGACTCCCATCTCATCCCATCCTGCTTCTTGAGAGACGTCAGAAGGGCTTTTCCAGGGCATTTCCAGGAGAGCCCAGGCTCCCAACCACAGTCCCCAGGGCTCTGAGCTGCCTTCTGCTCCCCCACCAGCACAGTGTGTTCTCTGCCCTCTCCTGTGGCCTCTCTTTTCTTGTTTTTAAAGTTTTATTTTATTGTGGCGGGCACACTTCACCTGAAAGCTACTCTCTTAATGGTTTTTTAAGCGACAGTATCTTGCTGACTTCAGGTCTGTGGTTGTGCAACAGAGGTCTAGAGCTTGTTTGCCTTGCCCTGAGGGAGACCTCAGGCCCTCGGATTAACAGGGACCCCGGCCCACCCACACCTCACACAGTGTCCCCTCAGCACGCCCATGTTGTAGCATGTCACAGATTCCCTTCTTTTTAAGGGCCAACTAGTATGTGCAGGGAGCATCTTTGCCTTGTCATCCATCGCTGGACCCTGTCTCCACGTCTGGGCTCTGGTGAGTGATGCTGCAGTGACTCTAGGGAGCAGATGACCTTTCAAGATCCTGATTTTAATTCTTTTGAGTAGAATACCTGGAAGTGGTTTGCTGGATCACATGGTAGGTATAGTTCTAGTTTTCTGAGGACCCTCCGTATTGATTTCCACAGCACCTGCACCGATTTGCATTCCTGGCGACAGTGTGTGGGTTTCCCTGATCTCCACATCCAGTCCCGTTACACGGTTACTCCCAGCTTGTCTCGGACGCCCTGTCTCTTACCGTCTCCAGTCCCTCACCCCATCCTGCTCAATCCGTTCTCCTCACTCATCAGAACTCAGGCGAGTGTGGTCACCTGAAAACGGCCTTTGTCTTTCATGCTTATGACACTATCTCTAGCCAAGTATCCCTAGCCAGATCCTTAGGAGGGCCTTGATGAGTATTTGTTGGATGAAATAGTTTATCAAACATTTTGTATTTCTAAGTTGAAATAGTTAGTGTCTTTAGCTTTGTTGTTGGCCTTGTTGTAGATGACAAGATCACAGGCTGGTCAACTCTTCACATGGGTATTTGACAGCCTGTAATTCTTCATTTGATTCTGTAATTATTATTATTATTAAATCACAAATACCTGCCAGAGGGGCAGGCAAGGGGATAATTGTCATGATGAAGTACACACCTTAAGTAGTCAGATTGAGTAGAATTTGATCTTTGAGGTAGATAGGCTTGAAAGTGTGGGCAACCATTTATATTAGTGGAATCCCAGGATCAGTCTATTAAATAAAATGGTGTTTAGCTCCCTGGAAGACACACCACGGGGGGCCCTAGATCCATGGAAAGGCAGGAGAACAAACTCCTACTTGGGATTTGGTTACATAGCCAGGGCTTGAATATTGGTAAGGGACAGGAGAATTTCTCTTGCAACCACAGCTTGTTAATTGACAGGACTGCTTTGGCTCTTGTTCTGCAGCTGGGAGCTGAGCCTTCCAGATGAAATCCAAATGTTTGCACGTAAACCTAAATAAGTCCAAGGGGATTCTGCTGGGCAGGAGAAAAAGCTGAGGAAAAGATTGTCTTTAGCTGCCAGGAGGTCATAGACATCTATCTCAACATTGGTGGAATTTATAGCCAACTGACTTAAAAAATTTTTTTTAGTTATGGCCTATGTTTTTTAAAGTTTAATTCTTGACTGAATGAAGCCACTTAGTTAACTCATTCATTGTGGGCCAAACCAACTTAGGTTGTGGATAAACTGAAATGAATTTTTATTATATCACTGCTGGTGACTTAGATCAACATGGACAAATTGCTATCAGCTGTTGGGCTTCATGAGACCAGTTTCGGAGTGGGGATCCCAGGAAGGGAAGGCACGTATGGCCTGTTAAGGAGTCTGGATATTCACCTTGAAGTTAATAAGGGAAATGGAGAGGACATCATAAAATGAGCACAGGCTAATTTTTCGGAGATCTGGGTTCCAATTCTAGGTCCATCCAGGTTCTATTACCCAGGCCCCATCATTATAACATGTATGAATAATTTCCCTATCTGTTTACTGAAGGTTAATGTGAATGTACACATACCATTTTGTCCCACTTGTTCCAGAAAGGAGTAGAGGCAGCTTAAAACAAGTAGAAAAACACTCTTAATAAGAAGTAATAGCATAGAAATAGAAGCAGTTAGGTAGTAACAGAAGAAAAGTGGACAAATAGATCAAAAGCCCACAGAGACATTATATTTCTGCCTCACAGTTCATTTTGAGCTTCCTGGAATGCAAGATGAAAATGAAGATGTGGTGGGACCCAAATTCTCATCATTTAGAAAGGAAGATCCATCTTAGTTCCTGAGGAGAAATGAGCCTTTTATGAGAACTGGATGCAAAAAATATAGGCCTTTGGCTTTTTCTATTAGACCCAGATGGTTAGCACACAGTGTCCTCAACAACCACAAACATGGCAAGAAATTTCTTAATTATTTGTACCCTTACTTGCTCCATGAAGAATTGGAGTGAGCACTTTCATAAAGTGACATCCCATACTGATCCCCCAAAAACATATTGTTCCAGGAGATGAATCACCAAATGACAAGGTCCAAACACCCCACCTTCAGGGTCACCCTTGTCTAAAGCTAGGGGTCTAGGTGCTTGTTGGTGGGGGGATTTCCTACCCCACCTGACCCCATGTGGCTATATGTGACTCGCAGACAAGGAGGTTCTGGAAGGCACTTGATAAATTATACAGTGCTAAAGTAATGCCCCTTGCTACTGTTGTTTACCAAAAAATTATAACAAAAATATGAAAACCATTTAAAAACTTTTCTTTTTTTTCAAGAAATCTTTATTTTATTATTATTATTATTATTATTATTATTATTATTATTAATTTTGCTTAAATTCAATTTGCCACCATATAGTATAACACCCAGTGCTCATCTCATCGTGTGTCCTCCTTAACTGGGTGAAGGGCATTAAAACTTTTCTTAAAAGTACCTTCTTGTTGAGTTTTATGGAAAGATATAAATATATGGCATACTCTTGCAATAGTAGTTGAAACTACCAAGGAAACCCATACCTACAACATTTCTTTCCCACTGCTGTCTGTTCATCATGGGAATTCCTTGCCAGCACATATTTTGGAATCTGGAATTCCAGGGAATATGTATGCTAGAATAAGGTCGACAGTATGCTACAATAAGGTTGTATTTCCCTGATATTCCATTTGTTGCCCTTGTCTGCTTTTGAAGAAGAGAAAAAAATTTATGTTTACAAAGCAAGATTTGTGATCGTGTTAATAAGCCTTCTGGAGTATAAACTTCAAGAGGACAGGGTTACTTGTCTGCTCCGTTCTCTCCTGGGGGCACAGGGCAGTGGCTGGCAGAAAGTGGAAATTAGGAAGCCTCTCCCGAGGAAGGGGTGATGAAATCTGTCGCAGAGAGTAAGAGCCAGCAGGATGCTTGAGAGAAAAGTCAGGAAGCTATGATCACTGATGTTTGAAACCAGAAATATCAAAGGTGAAAGTGAAAGGTGAAGAGATTCTTACTTATATCCTACCTGGGGATCTCCAGAAAGCTGTTGACATGCTGCTACTAGGTACCTGTGATTAACATTGTTATTTCCTACTTTTTCATGAATACTACCATAAAATTTTAATGTCTCTGTAAATATCTGAGGGAGACTGTCTTAGGAGTATGGAAAATTTAAATTCATGCTTGTAAAAACTGTTTAAATCCTTTAAGTGAAACTTCGGGTGACAGGTAATTGGCTGTTAGCCTAATTTTTTGGATCAATTTAGCTCGATGCCAGTGGACACAGGTGCGCCTGCTGTGTCGTCTTAGCTTCCAAGCACCAGTGTTTGGCAAGGCCAACAAATTGTTGCATAATACGGCTCCCCCCCCGCCCCACTCAGATTTAGCCTGAAGTCTTTTTAGTGGTTGCATTTGAAGCCTTTGTAGGGAGCCGGAATGCTTTTCTGAGTTACATTTCTATTAAACCATGCTTATGGAAATACCTGTGGATGGAGAACTCTGTGTGTGTGTGTGTGTGTGTGTGTGTGCTGATCATGTGTTGAGATGATTTTCATTCACAGAGCGGTAGTGTGGATATTTTTGGGTGCCACCTGTCACCATCACATGCCTCATCTGCACCTGGCAGTCCCTCTCTCTGGACCTCAGTCTCTGTGATGGTAGACTGGCATTTGCGGGGGCCATCACTCCAACAACCTGTGTGCCCAAGTCCGTGTTCCTCACACCGGGGCCTTCCCAATGGACTGACTAGCGGCTGTGTGGTGTAAAAAGTTGTGAGATCTCCCATGTTTGGGAGGCAATCCACAGGTGAATTGCAGGCCCTCTCAGAAACCATACCACTTTGAGACTCACTCTGACTGCAAAGGGAATTAGTTCATGTTCTCCAGCCAATATGCTTGTGGGAGCTTAGTTCCCCTAATCCAAATATTCACATCTGACCAGACAACGGCTTTCTGTAGTGCCCACCAATCTGTCAGCTCGGTTCTTCTGAGGTTCTCACATGTAGAACGAGGCCATTTTCCTGGCTCAGTGATGATCAGCTTCTGCACGACCACACCATAGTTTGGTTTTCTTCCACCCTGGACGCTTGTAGAAGGGACTTACCTACAGTGCACGAGGTGATGATTGAGGAATTGTTGATCGGCGTCACTGTGGGCACTTGGCTTCTGCTGTCGTTCTGTGATACTTTGTGTCTTTTGCTGCCTTCAGGGTCTTCTAGGTGGAAACCATATGACCAAAGGACCTTGAATGGTCCCTTTTCCGAAGGAAGGTAGATCTGCCTTTTAAATTTTTTCAGGGAATGGAAAGACACCTGGATTTGCCTATGTATTGAGATGACAACAAGAGCTTGGGGTACCTGTCCTCTGAAGTCTAGGAATGCAAGGCTTGGGGGGATCCTCTGGGTTTTTTTTTTTACCCCATGATTTTTTTTTAAATTTTTTTTGTGTAGAAACTGAAAATTTACAAACTATTTAAAACCTGGAATCACTGTTCAGAAACTACACAGATGGATCATGGGTGGTAGTGAACAGCAGAAAGGGATTATGGATGAATCTGCATTGTTCTAGCTGCTCCCCATGCCACCCGTCTTGGAGGAAAGCCTGACATTGATTAGATATTGAGCCAGGCTAATGCTGGCAGCAGATTCAGTGATGGTAATCTGCCTATCAGTAGATCCTTCCACTGGATTCGCAATTTTGATCTGCGCCCCAGACATCTGACGGATCTCATTGATTTTGACTCCTTGACGCCCAATTATGCAGCCAATCAAAGTTGTTGGGTTGCTCCTTGGTAAATCCAGTGACAGAGCAGTGATTGCTGTCCAGGCTAGTGTGTCCCATGGCTGGGCAGTTCTATGTTTGGACAAAGTTCCTTCTTACTGTCACTAAAATACACCTTCCTGTAGGTCAGCACCTTGATCCTCCTTCAGGGAGTGGAGCGGGCCTGTTCCACACAGCGGTCCTTCGGATTAGTGAGTTCAATCATCATGCCTACTTTGGTTTTGGCTTAGCTTTTATTTTTCATAGTATTGACATTTATAGCTTCTTCACTAATTTTTTAAAAATATTTTATTTATTTATTCATGAGAGACACACACACACAGAGAGGCAGAGACACAAGCAGAGGGTGAAGCAGGCTCCATGCAGGGAGTCTCTAGGATCAGGCCCTGGGCTGAAGGCAGCGCTAAACAGCTGAGCCGCCAGGGCTGCCCACTTCTTCACTAATTTTGCCTTTTTTTTTTTTAATTTTTATTTATTTATGATAGTCACAGAGAGAGAGAGAGAGGCAGAGACACAGGCAGAGGGAGAAGCAGGCTCCATGCACTGGGAGCCTGATGTGGGATTTGATCCCGGGTCTCCAGGATCACGCCCTGGGCCAAAGGCAGGCAGCCAAACCGCTGTGCCACCCAGGGATCCCTAATTTTGCCTTTTAAAAGACTTTCTTTTAGAGCAGTTTTGGGTTCACAACAAAATCGAAAAGAAAGTAGGGACAGTTCCCATGTGCCTCCCCTATGCCCCTACAAGCATAACATCCCTCACCAGTGTAGCACAGTGGCATAGTTGACAAAATCACATGGACACGTTGTCACCTGGAGTCATTAGTGTCCTCGAGGGTTCACTCTTGCTGTTGTGCATTCTGTGGGCTTGTACAGATGTGTAATGATATATCCCTGCCAGGATGGCATCCTGCAGAGGATTCTTACTGCTCTAAAAATCCAGGTTGATCCTGCGGCACAATTTTAAGACCCTTCTGCTGTCTTGATTGCCTGCCTTGGAGCTTGCAGCTCTGTATCAGTGGCTCCTCTGAGTCAGGTTGCTTCGGCCTGGAGCTCCTGCAGAGGCTGGCGGGTATCTGCCCGATAGGGCCCCTCCCTGCCTTGGTCCGCACAGACTAGTGTAGAGCATAGACCACACCACAGCTTCTTTGGTGGCCACTTTGTACTGCTTTGTCCATTAATTCACTCAGCGCAGATTTATTAAATGCCTCACGTGTGCTGGTTGCCAGGATAAGACACTAAGCAAAAGAGGCTTAGCGCTGAGGGTGTGGAATGTAATAGTCTGGCATCTCATGGACCATATTTAAATGATGTCATCCAAAACAACTTCTGAGCTATTATTATTTCTTTAACACAAAGTGCTACCCTCTGTTTTCCTTAGATTCTGCAACTGAGCTTTTGAAGTATAGGACTTTTCATATAGTTATTTCAGCTAGTTAGTTTTGTTGCTTTTTTTTTTTTAAGCCTGTGAAGTATTTGTGACCCAAGGTATTATTTCTCTTCCGTTCTGTTACATATGCCCTTGATGGACACGCTTTTTAATGTTTTACCCAAATTGTTAAAAATATTCATCAGAACAAGGCTGCACGCAGAGCCTTATGGAAGACCACTAGAGACTTCCTTCCAGGAGGACATTAAGCAGCATGTAACTCTTCCACATAATCCAGTCCATTATTCGTGTAACATAGGGGATTTCTTCCCAGGAGCTATGTTGAAAATAAGGGTTGATTTGAATGGTGGTTTGCTCTAATTAGAAACCTGGTTGTTTGTGCAAATTACTCTTCTAGTTAGTTCACTAAAATCTAGTTAGTTCACTAGTAATTTCACTACGATGAAATTTTGGCCTAATCAATAGTACTCTTAAACATCTTCCAATAAATAGCCTATGTTTGCTCAAGAAGAAGGAGGCACACTGTGATTGTCACTGATGGTCACAAAAGCAATGGTGTCAGTGTTTCCCCAAACCACCCCTGACCCTCATTCTTTCATGAGCCTGGAATTTATGGGAAACCAGAGTTGGGTGTGTGAAGGAGAGTTTTCTTATAAGAGATTAATTCTGAAGATCCAGTTATTAATGGGGGAAACTAAATCACTGAGGTAAAGTTCAGATACTTTCTAATTGAGCTGAGGAAATGTAAATCTTTGTGCGCTATGAAGAGACATAATGTATACATTTTACCAGCCTCAGAGCTCGATTTGGGAACACATGCAGCCAAGTTTGTAGGAAATTCAAGATACTCCCCAGTTAATTCCAAGGGTGTGTCTAGGCCCTGTGAGGAACTGCAGGTGCTTTTGCTTTTGTTAGATCTCTGTTCCTGGCATTGAATGAGTAAGGAATATCTCAGACCACGAGACTGGGCATTTGAAGGCTCATGCATTATTATTATTTCTTCTTCTTCTTCTTCTTCTTCTTCTTCTTCTTCTTCTTCTTCTTCTTCTTCTTCTTCTTCTTCTTCTTTTAGATTTATTTATTTGAGAGAGAGAGAGAGAGAGAGAGTCAGTGGGGGGAGGAGCAGAAAGAGAGAGAGAATCCTAGAGCACAGTCCCTGTTGAGTGCAGAGCCCAACGTGGGGCTCCATCCAGGGACCCTGAGATCATGACCTGAGCTGAGACCAAGAGCCAGTTGCTTAACTGACTGAGCCACCTGGGCACTCCAAGTCTCATGTGTTTCTTAATGAAGAATGCACAGCTAAACATAAGTAGGGATTCAGAGTGTCCTTACCTTGCCTGACCTGTGCGCTTATATAATCTTAAATTGTGCGGCCTCATTTTCTCAGCTGGGTTTCAAGATTGCATGTGCATGAGGAACAGAGGGTAGGGATTAGAAAAAATAGTTACAAGCCCAGAGAGGCCTTTGTTGGGAAGGAGTCTTATGTTTTACGGGGGTGCAGAGCCTCTTATTATTTTTCCCCTGGCTTTTGTTGAAATTATGGTGGCAAATCTGTCCATGGGGTATTCCTCTGTTACCCTTATCAGGAGGAAGGTAGAGTTCTCAGGGATGACCTTTGAGCTTTGTGATACATGCTGTTGTTGGAAAGTTACTTCCTCCACATGGATCACTCTTCTGCTGTTTACTTCGTTTACTAACATTTATGATATTTCTAATCACATACTTGTTTATGTTTACTTTTTATTGTATTTCTTCCCTGTTGGACTATGAATTCTTGATATTGGGGATCAAGCCTTGTTTTATACACCTATGTGTATTTTGGCCCCTAGCAGAGTGCATGATGCATATAGGCACCTCACTTCAAACCAAAGTTGAAATCGTGAAGATCTGAAATTTAAGCCTCTCATGCCCCCTCCAAAATTATGCCAAGAACTCATCCTCAGGCATCAAGTAGGTGGCTGGGTTGGAAATCTTCAGTGTTCCTACACTGGGTACTCTCAAATAAACATGGGTTTAGGACTAAGGACCTCCCACACTGCTCCTTGGTGTTGTGAAGATCACAGAGGAGGAAGGGTCTCATCATTGAGAAGTTTGTGGTCTACTTGAGGAGTCTGGACCCATTCATGCAAAAGGATCAGTGACCATTACTAAGGAACATGTAACCACAGGCTCTGACCTCTGGGAGAGTGGGACTGTAGGAGAAAGAGGTGGCTGGTTATACGTGGTCTCAAACAGGCCCTGTTCCTGGGCACGATCTCCAAATCTCCCTCTTGTGTTGATTCTCCGTGTACACGTGGGTTGTGCAGAAGGAATACAGTGAAGAGCATGTTGATTGGCTGTTGTTGAGCTTGGCCAGGAGGTGTGGGCATGTGAACGAGGTCTAGTCATAGTCAGAACCATGAGCTTGGTGCTCAGATTGCCTAGTGCCCCTGTGGGCAGCAGTCCTTGGTTCTGTGCTTCAGTCTTGGTCTCCTCTTTCAGAGAAAAATAAACAAGGACCCCAGGTGCAGAGGGTTTCCTGGATTTCTGTTCTTCATTCTGGTCCTCCTTCTGGAAGCCTAGCAGAATGTGCATTTAGTGACAAATAGTGGCTGCTCAGTGCCTGGGGGCACCCGGGGACATTTTCGTATGCACCTGTGCCTGGGGTCGTTACAGTTTAGGATCTAAGAGCCATCTGGAGAGCTGTCTGAGGCACAGACTTGAGTTTCTTGACAGTGGCCTATTGATGCAGCATTGCATCACAGGCTCCAAGTCTCAGGGATGCATTGGTGGGAGTGTCCCATGGACACACGCACACCCCTATAAGATCCTGAGACCCTCTCTTTGTCTCTATCAGAATCTTCATTCCTATGAGATGTTTATACCACACTTTGTGGCAGTGACTGCATCATGTGATTAGCTGTACCTAGACCAGATATTCTGGAATTGATTGAAATCTGGAAAGACCAAAACTGATGGTAGCTGGAGAGGCTGGTAGATAACCAGCACTGGGGAGGTTAGTCACAGATCAAAGGATGGTCGCTGGCTGGGTTAGCATCCAGGATGGGGATCTGCAGGGACATGAGAAGACTGCAAGCATCAAGGAGCAGAGTAGTAGGCTTGTGCATAACAGAACGAGGTGAGAACCCTATTTTAGAACTGGAGATTCTGATAGGGACTCGGTTACAAGAACAAGCCCCACAGGAGAAGCCCACCCCTTAGAGCTAGGAAGCCAGCAGGACAGGGCCAGGTAGTGAGTTCCAGGGCCAGACACCTGGGGCTCCAGGTGAGCACCAGCTGGCTGCAGTGCGGGAAGGATGCCCATGAGAGTAACCAGTTGTCCCTTACATTAGCAACAAGAATCAACTTAAAGTTACCCCTTTTGGGGCACATTTGTAATTCAAGAAGAGGGATGGTTTTTATATTAAAGGAGGGCTTTTTATTTTTTTAAAGATTTATTTTTATTTATTTATGATAGACATAGAGAGATAGAGGCAGAGACACAGGCAGAGGGAAAAGCAGGCTCCATGCCGGGAGCCCGACACGGAACTCGATTCCGGGTCTCCAGGATTGTGCCCTGGGCCAAAGGCAGGCGCAAAACCGCTGAGCCACCCAGGGATCCCCTAAAGGAGGGCTTTTTAAATTAAAGGATAAATTCAGGGATAAAGGACATTATTGTGGATGACCTGCCCCCCAGGAGGGACACCTTAACATAGTCTCGTCCTGCCTGGTTACGACACTGCCTGGATATCGGGGGTACAAATTCTGTTGAAACATTGATCCAAAGTTATCATTGCATTCAAGGAAAAATATTCATTGTACTTTATTTTTATTAATCACACTATGTGTGATGGTGCATGTCTCCCTGTTTACTGAAGAAATAATTACTGAACAGTATGACAGGCACTTTTCTTGCTCTAGGGAGATACAAGTGATACCGAATATTCAAAAGCTTGTCCTTTTCTAGTTGAGTAGAGACCTGAAAATTGAAAAGAAGGCCACTGCTCAAAGATTAGTTAATTATTAGGCATCTGGCTCCATGTGCAGGCACTGCGGGTATAAAAGAAAAGAATAAAATACAATTCCTGTTCTCTGCTCTCATGAGACAGGTGATAGACAGACAAATACTTCCATATTCAGTCATACATGCATTTTATTCATTTACTCATCAATTTAACAAATATTTATTGAGCACCTGCTATGTACTGGGCACTGGGAATAGAGCAGTAACAAACCAAAAAATTCTTCTGTTCATTGAGCATTTCTTCTAGTGCAATGAGAAGGATAATCAATAAATAAGTAAGTAGAATGTATATTATGTTAGATACAGTTAGGGAACGTGGGGAGGGGCTGTGATTTTAAATGTTACCCTAACATTCAGGAGAGGAGGAGTTGAGGAAGAGTGCCACCCAGTCATCTTCAAGGAGAGCAGGGACCAGGGCCCTGATGTGTCCCGGAGCCATCCAGGAGGCCAGTGGGCTGGAGCCAAGAGGCTGGGAAGGTCAGCAGGTTGTGCACAGCCAGTAGGCAGTCTGCGGACAGCACTGAGAAGCGTGCAGTGCAGAAGGGACTCGGGTTGTGTTTTGTTTGTTTGTTTCTAAGTTGAGTGTTACCAAGGAACATTCATCTGATAAGGGGAATTATCTGGTAGAAAAGAGACACCCTGCACCATGGGAGAGGGAAATGTGATTGTAGGGTGTGAGCGGGTGGGTACATGTTGAGGGTTGGTCTTAGACCCTGTTTGTGAAGCAGAAGAGACAGGGGACATGGGGATGGATGCAGGTAGATTGGGGGGGGGTTGGCAGATAGGAGGGATGCAGGATGGTTTATGGACCACTTATTTTGGAGGAAGTGGTACCTGGAAGGTTGAAAGAGAGGAGGAGGCAGGGAGTGGCTGTCAGTGATGTGTGGGTTTCCTAGGGAGCTGAGCAGCACTTTCCAGTGTCATGAGTGTTCCTGTGAGACCACTGGCCACATGCTTGACAGCAGATTGAGGAATGTGCTTTAACGACTTTCAGCTGCTCAGATGCAGGTACCACACAAGCAGATAGTTGGGCTTGACAAGAGTTAGGGATTTTCCAGGTAAGCAAAATTGGAATTAATGAATCCAGAGAGGAGAGCAAGGGGTGTGAGTAACAGTGGTAGTGAAATCTCAGAGTCAACGCTGGAGGAGGAGGGACTGAGGATACAGGGTGGTGGTGAGAGTGCAATGCAGAGACTCGGCCGGGTCTGGGCAGGGCACCAGAAGCAAGGATGAGGCGGGCAGTGCGGCATGTTCCAGACTGAGGCTGGGGAGGTGGTATGCTCTAATGCCTACCCTGTGAGAGGCGTCTAATGTTGGTGGAGGGTGTGACTGTTTGAGTTAAGAGGGTCAAGGCATTAAAAGTTCAGATAGGAGATGGATCATTTAAAGCAGTGATTCTTTATGGGACGTGTCATCCCTCAGGTGGCCTCTGGTACCATCTGGAAAGATTTTTTTAAAAAATTTTTTATTTATTTATGATAGTCACACAGAGAGAGAGAGAGAGGCAGAGACACCGGCAGAGGGAGAAGCAGGCTCCATGCACCAGGAGCCCGACGTGGGACTCGATCCCGAGTCTCCAGTATCGCGCCCTGGGCCAAAGGCAGGCGCCAAACCGCTGCGCCACCCATGGATCCCTGGAAAGATTTTTGATTGTCCCAGCTAGAAGGGCTCTTGGTATCTAGTGGGCAGAATCCAAGGATGGTGCCACACATCCTACGATGCACACAACAGCCCTATGCAAATTATTTGTCCACAAGTGCCAATAAGTGCCGCTATGGAGAACCCCTGTCCAAACTGGTGTTGGAGAAGACAGGGAGGAGCGAGATGATAGGGTTGGCCATGAATGAGGGAGAGCTACAGAATAGGAAAGGATGACAGAGTTTGATCTTGTGTCCTTGAAGAAATCTTTTGTTTTTTTTTTTTTTACAGAAGAAGGGGAGGCAAGGAAGTGGCTGTGAAGCATGGAGTCAGGTGAGGGGTGGGTTGTGAGAACAGATGTCCTGAGACCACAACCAGCTGTGGTTGGAGCAGAAGCAGAATGTGTGGGGAGGTGGGAAACTTGCTGTTGGCAGGCATGATTGCAGAGTCCTGGAGCAAGGTTGGGAGAACAGGGTGGAAGGACTGGAGCATGAGATCGGGGTGCGGGAGCCCAGAGTCTGAGTCCTGTGGGAACTTCTCATCAGAAATTATCATTCAGGTGGGTGTGAAGCATAATGGGATGGATCTTTGAAATCCCAGAGTCTGAGGAAATTTGAAACTTGGGCCAGCTGGGGTATGCCCTGAGTACACAGCTACCAAAGACCCCGGGGTGGTAGTCTCCCCCACAGCAGGAGGTGTTGTCTCAACCTGCAGTAGAGGGCCCAATGGTTGGCATGAGAAAAAGTGGGAATGTCTTCCCTCTGAACCTGCTCTGAAAATACAATGGACTTTGAGATAATTTATATTAATGCCAAGCCAATAAAGGTGAGGAGGAGGAGGAGAAGAAGGAGAAGAGGAGGAGGAGGAGGAGGAGGAGAAATCCTTAGTATTTTAAAGACTTTCTATAGCTACCTTCACTGGTTCTCATCAATTATTTATGACATGCATTTGGATAAAACATTCTAACATGTAAATGTATGTAATAGGGACTTATTTAGAATTTTTAAACAATCAGAAAAACACTGTGGTGCTGGTAGAGGGTAGTGATGGTGCCAAGTAGGTGTATTTCAAAGCTTTCTTAAAGTCCTGAAAGTGCTAAAGTATAAGATATTTAGTGGCCTTCAGGCCATTAATATTCCTTAATTTTATTATATTTTAAAGATACTATTGTGAAATAAGCGATATATATGAAAAAGTGTACTAGGTGTAAAGGAAGATTATTCAATCACTATAAGCAAAAATATGTGGATCTACCACCCTTATCATATTGCTTCCTTCTCCTCCCCGATTTCTTTGACATGTAGTAATTATTTTCATGCTTTTCTTTATTGTTTTGCCACCTATATGTGCATCCCTAAACCATATAGTATAGAAAGGTCTATTTGGGACTTTATTTTATTTTATTTATTTATTTTTTTGGGGGGGGAAATAATTTTTATATTTTATTTATTTATTTAATTTATATTTGCATTTTTTTTATTGGTGTTCAATTTACTAACATACAGAATAACCCCCAGTGCCCGTCACCCATTCACTCCCACCCCCCGCCCTCCTCCCCTTCCAACACCCCTAGTTCGTTTCCCAGAGTTAGCAGTCTTTACGTTCTGTCTCCCTTTCTGATATTTCCCACACATTTCTTCTCCCTTCCCTTATATTCCCTTTCACTATTATTTATATTCCCCAAATGAATGAGAACATATAATGTTTGTGGGACTTTATTTTAATAAATCATGTAGTCTCTATTCTTTTGTGCCTTGCTTCTGGCCTAACATTATGGTTGTGAAGTTCATCCATACTGTTGCATGTCACTACAGTTTGTTTTTCAGTTTATATGGCTCCATTTTATGTATGTATAGTTTTCCCTTGTAGGAACATAATCAAAACGTACTTATTCACTCTTCCATTGATCACTCTGTGCTGTTTTCAAGTTTTGGCTATTGCACAAAAACACTGCAAAAAAAGTTCTTCCCATGGGTCTTGCTGTACATATGCATGAGATTATTTGGAGAACAAATGAGGAGTGACATGGTTGGATTGAAGAGTATGTCTGCCTTCAACATTACAGGTTGACAAGATTGACAGTGTTAAGTGTTGGGGAGATGTGGGATGTTCGTAAATTTTATCATTGCCAGTGGATGTCAAAATATTCTCCTAAACACTGTGGCAATTTTCACATCCACCAACTTCTCAGTGCACCTCCTGCCTTCGTGTCTCTAGCACTTCTAGGTTAGTGTGAGAAACGGGACAGCCTGACCCATCAGTCCCATTTTCTGTAGCCTGAAATGATGAAAATCACAAATATTCCACATCTCACTGACACTTTTATTGTCAAGCTGGTGAAGTATAGTGGTATTTCATTGTGAGTGTTTTTCTTCTATATTTAAAAAAATTCTTACCATATTATTTTCATCAAGAAACAGCAATGATAGCTAGCTTCCTTTTAAATCTCAGGATTAAATATTAAATACTTTACTCTCATTTTAAATTTATATTTCCCTACATGGAAGAAAAGAAAGACAAATATTCATAAAGCTTGGACACATTGTCATGATTAGCTGGGCTAGT